>NW_017728886.1:84910926-84927651 GCF_001723895.1 Crocodylus porosus
ACAACTGCCGGCTGGGTGGCGTGAGGCTCCCTTCTACGGGGAAACCTAGGCCTCTCTTCTCACGGCTCTCTCTCGGGAGGAAAGGGCCCCACCAATTGGCCAATAGGCAGCAGGAGGTTCCAGTGGACCACGCGACTTCGACCCGGTCCAGACTCAGGGGAGTTTTCATGTACTGGGAGGTCTCCCAGTTGTCGCACCACTGTATAGGGTTCAGCCCACCACCGATCAGCAATTTTGTGTCTCCCAGTTAGCCCCAGGTTTTGCAGCAGCACCCAGCCTCCTTCTTGAAACCCTTGTTCATGCATGCAAGCATCATAAAGCCGCTTATGGTGTTGCTGGTTTCTTCCAGCAGTTTTGGCTGCCAGTCGGTACCCATGACAGAGACAGTCCCGAAGCTGTTGTGCATATTGACCATGAGTCAAATGTTGTTGGTAGACTTGTTCTATCCCAAAGCACAAATCTATGGGTAACTGGGGCTCCCTCCCGAACATGAGTAAATACGGACTGACCCCCGTTGCATCATTCCTAGTGGGGTTGCATGCATGCACCAGGTATGCAATATGCTGGCTTCATGCAGCCTTCTGTTCCTGCTGGAGGGTACCCAGCATGTTCAAGAAAGTGTGATTGAAGCGCTCGGGTTGGGAATCCCCTTGGGGGTGGTAGGGTATAGTCCTTGATTTCTGTATGCCAGCCTCTGTCAGTGCTTCACGCAACAACTGGCTCTCAAAATCTGGGGCAACGAAGAGCGTTGGCCGGTCACATCCAACTTAGTGTTGGTGAGCACATAGGTAAGGGGATTATTGTCTGTCCACACCTGGAAGGTAATCCCATACAGATAGTCCTGGAATTTCTCAGTGATGGCCCACTTGAGGGCCAGGAATTCAAGCTTATGTGCTGGGTACTGCAACTCCCTGGGTGACAATCCCCTGCTGGCAAAAGCCACTAGTCACCGGTGTCCCTCATGTTCCTGGTACAGCACAGCCCCCAGTCCTGACAGGCTAGCATCTGTGTACAAAATAAAAGGGCGGTTGGGACCAGCATATGCCAGTACAGGTGCCTGAGTCAACCACCAGATCACCTCCTGGAAGGCATCTTCACACCGTGAGTCCCACTGCAGACCAAAAGGCTCTGTGGGGCTTCATGTCACAGGAAGCCCATTTAAGCTATTGTTTCACCCCTTCTTGCGGGGTGACCTTCCCACCTGGTGTCCGTGAGTTAGGGCATTTAAAGGTCTGGTTATTGTAGCATAGTCTTTAACAAATCGTCAATAGAATCCCACAAATCCCAGGAACCTTTTCAATTCCCTAAAGTTCTTGGGTCGAGGCCAGGTGGTCACAGTACTTACTTTTTCCGGATCAGTGCTGGGCCCTTCCTGTGATACAATATATTCTACGTACTTCACAGAGGCCTGGCAGAACTTACATTTATAAATGGCCAACTTAAGCTCAGTACCAGCAGTTTGCCCCACTCCCCCCTGCACAGTCCCGTCACTCCCAGAGGGTATGGCAGACTAGTCAGCATTGGACATGTCTCCTGGTGTCTCTCTCTCTCTCTCTCTCTCTCTCTCTCTACAGGGGTACACAGTGCTTGAATAATATTCTAGCACCCACTATGCAGGAATCCTGGACAAGCCCCCAAAATGTAACCCAGGCGATACTCCAAGAGGTATCCCCTCTCCAACTGAAGGGATCAAAGCAGGTGCACAAGCACTGTGGGAGGTGTAGGGACTCTCCACCCCCTATAGAGCAGAGCCAGACCACCAATGGGGACTTAACCATATACCTATTAATACTGGGAACATGACAGGCATAAATCAGAGGGTATAGTGGACACTACAATGCCCCAAGGGGGCAGGATTCAGCAAATGTTAGACACTTACAATCACTGACAAAAAACAGGGTTAACAAAATATAAAACACAAGCAGCAGAACAAACAACATGGGTTGGTGAAATATAAAAAGGCACAAAATGCAAAATGTCAAATGCAAGGAAATATAGGGCCTTGGTACCTGGAGGGGGAGGAAGCACAATGGCCCCTTTCCACTGCAAGAAGATTTGCTTCTTGTTAGTTCACTTACCCCAAGCCACCTCAACAGGGACTTGAACCCAGATTTCCCATGTGCAGGCAGGAACACTACCATACAGCCACCACTGGTGGCACTGTGCCTGCCTGCTAGGGCTCATGTTGAGCTGTTAGGGCTCATGTTGAGCTGCCTGGGCTTTGATTGGAGGACCTGGAAGCAGAGCTGGGAACCTCTCAGGTCGCTGCTCAGATCCTTGCTGTAGTGGAGGAGAGCCTCTCCTGCTAGCTGCAGCCTCTCCCAGGGGATCCTGGAGCCCAGTGGGGAGCCTCTCCTGCTGACCACACACCACGCTGCTGAGGGTCCCACTGCTGCCTGCAGGTCCTGCTCTTTCAAGCTCTTCCGGGGCACTGCTCCTACCCCACTGCCTCAGCTCTTGCCAGCTTTGTGAAGCTCCTTTCTTGTTGTCCCTCGCTGGTCTCAAGTCCTCCAATCATCTTTTACCCCTTCAAAACCCTTGGGCCAAATCATTACCAGATTGGTGAGGAAAGGGAATCCCAAGTCCTCCAATCATCTTCTACCCCTTCAAAACCCCTGGGCCAAATCATTACCAGATTGGTGAGGAAAGGGAATCCCAAGTCCTCCAATCATCTTGTGCCCTTTCAAAGCCCCTGGGCCAGGTCACTGCCAGCCAGCCCATTACATCTGGAAAAAATCATCAAGAATAAAGACTGATTTTGTGCTCAACTCAGTTTCTCAAATCTCTCTACCCTAGTAGAAGACAAAAGAATGGTTTCCAACAATCTCTTTCAGTTGGCTTGCCAGTGGCTTCCACCAATTCAGTCACTAGGTTTTCCTGACAACCTGGATAAATAATAAATATTCAGTTTTAGAATTGTTCAAGTGCAGGCCAAAATGCATGGCAGTTGGGATGGCCTTTGAATAATTAATAGATACACAGTGTATGGCTTCATCTTCAAAATTTTTTGAAAGAGTAAGGAATGTGAACTGTGTTGTAAACATCAACCTCCCAACTGGGTATTTAGGGTACAATCTGTTTACTCAAATCTATCTGCAATCTTAATTAAGAGGCTATTTTTTCTAGGTCTCCTTATATGAAAACCACCCTGGTAAGGTAACTGGTGCAGAACATCTTTTGCAGTACAGAGGTAGCAGCATTTTCACTGGCAGGAAGAATAATCCCTAGCATAAACTGTTTGCAAGGTGCTTTTATATTCTTTCAAGACAGTAAGTATTAGGACCTGATCCAGAATCCATTGACTGGGTTTGCAATTCACTTTGATGAATATAAACACAGATTTTATTTGATAAATTCCATGTTGTTTGCACATCAACAGAGTAAAGGTATTTTATTTGCAGGTGACAAATATCCTGTAATATCAAATGCTATGACTTGTTTAGTTTAATTTTCATAGAGCATGACTATAACTTGTACAACAGCAATGCCTAGGTATTACATAAGGAACATAACAGACAATGTACCCAAACCTGAAATATTGTCAAGTGCAATTTATTATGCTAAATGATCTTAAGATGCTTTTCATTGAAGCCAGTGGAGTGTTACCATGGACAGGCCTGGCCCACTGTTTTTTGATTAGAGTTGCAGGTAGGCAGAATTCACTGTAAAGTAAAAATGCTCAGTGCTGCTATTTTGCCATTATCAATGTAACACATACAAGGCATGTTTGAATCCTATTTTATTTTTATGAAACATTTTAAGTGGTTTGTGTTTGAAGGTCACTTAATGGTACTGCACACAAATAAACTCAATGCTGATATGTAACAAGACACCTTATGGCAGAGTGCTCAGCAAGGAAAACCTAGGAAATCATTCAAGCCTATGGAGAAAGCTGAAGTTTCCAGGGCTTTTTTTGGTTTAGCTGAAATATCAGTATGGCCAAAGCAGAATGAAAGTTTAAATTAAATACAGTTAGACTATTTTTTTCTTTAAAAAAAAAAAGAAAAGAAAAAAATTGTTGGCCATTTAGAATGCTAAGGAGAAGATCAGTAGGAGACAAGAGTGCTTTTAACATCTGAAAATAATGTCCAATTTGCAGAGATACTGTGCAGCATGAGTTCAGAAATCTGTTTTCTACCATGCATTTCAGCTGCCTATGTGGGCCATGCCCTGATGTTCTCACTGTTTTACTGCAGTTCAGGCAAACTTCTACTGAATTTAGCATGGATTTGTTTGTGGCAGGAGGGAAGGGGGACAGAATAGTTAAGAAGAAGCAAAATAGAGTTGTTTCTTCCAACTGGGCCCTTTGGAAATAATTCAAAATATGAAATGACCATTAACAATTGCTATGCACAATGGGCAGACAGTCTTTCCAAAAAGAACTAAATGCAATCACACATTTATACCGTATGTATGAGTGCATACATACTTATTTAAAGGGACCTGTTTTTTGTAGAACTAGGGCAAGTCCAGATGAGCATGTACATGTAGTACATGGCATTGCAGACCAGTCTGTGGTGCCGCAAACCACACATGCTGCATATGCAGGTGCTCAGCATGGTGCTCAGGTGCAGCACAGTGGATTTTTCTGACACTGGGAGATCCCAGCATGAAAATAATCCATGCTTTAAAAAAGCAGGACACCGCATGTGGAGGCAGCATGCGCCACCAAAACCGGAGCCTGGCCAGCTGAAATGACACTCCTGCTACTGGCCAGGCTCTGAGCACTGGATCACCACTGCTGAAGCTCCAGGAAACCCCCAGAACTGGAGGTAAGGCTGCTGGAGCCAGTCCAGGTGCTGGCACCAGCCTCCCCTACCCTACCCAGGGCAACTTGCCTCACGTCAGAATGCATGTGGACAAGCATTCCCCAGGGACAAGTAGCAGTGGTATGTTTTATTTCTCCTTGGGGAAACACATGTCCATGCTCGTCTCGACATGCCTATAAAAGCCAGCACAATGGCAAGATATGGAACCAGCCCTGTTTTTAAGAAGATAGCTCCCCTTATGTTTTATTCATGCCAACAATAAAACAAAAACAAAAATAAAAAAGGCATTTTTTGCCATAACACATGAACCTTTGTTTGCATGATTACTGGCTGAAAGGCTTATCTGACCAAATGCTCCTTAGTAGCTGGCTACAAATCATGGAACATTTGGCACTAAATAAGAGATGACCCTCAGAATACAGGATGGGTGTTATCCTAACATGCATATTCTATAGCCTTCCCCATTGAAATAGAGGACATCACTTCTTGTAAAATGAGGATGGGAGGGGAAGGAATATTTCCCAATCCTGTGTGTATCCTGATAGATGTGCTGTACATTGTATTCAGATGGCAACACTGACCTGAACTAGTGTGATGCTGCTTCCTTGCTATTACAAGGTTTTAAATAAAGGGAGCACATACATAATCTTTCCTACATGTTGTTTAGTTGCATCCTGTTCACTTCCCTATAAAAAGAACTTTTATAAAAACAAGTCATATCAAGGAGGAATGCAAGATGCAATAGTCCAATTAGGAACGGGACAAAGAAGAATCTCTGTATATCAGTGACAAAACACCCATATCTTCTATGTTCAAAGCAAATAAAACATTTTTCTGGACTCCTGTTCCAGCCAGTGGAGTTAGACTGCTAACATCCTTAAAGAAATGAAGGGAGTGGATTACTTTATGCAATCAGAGCCACTGCATACAATTAACACTTTGCAACTCCTGTTGAGTCAAATGGGCAGCTGCCCAGTTTTGTTTCACTCTAGGTGGCTTTGTGATTAATTACAGAAGGGAAGACTGTGATGGGGGAGGGGGAAGGAAAAATCATCATTTATAACCCAGATTAAATATCAAGACAGGAAACGCAGACTGAAATTGCATCAGACCAGCGCAGCACCGTAGGCAAAGTCACTAAACAAATCTACATCTTGCCCTAAGCTCTAGTAATTCTATCAGACTATTCCTTGTTATTGTTTCCCCCACACCCACCCCACTGTCTGCTGCTAGACAGCTGGTATGACGCAGAATTTTAAATCTCATGTTTGTGACAGCTCCTCTCCCAGCTCTGGGATACAGGCTGAAACACTTGGATTGCTGTTTAATAAGCCCAAACATGGGGTGAAAAAATTGCTGCACAAAGATGCAGTGTTTCTTTTCTAAAACAAAGCTAACTTCACAAACCCCCTTTCCCAGGGCATTTATTAACAACTAAAAATGTATTTTTCAAGGTTTTCAGGGGCAGCACTGTTGTTACTCTGACAGTGGTTCTAATTAATGAACTGAAAACATAATGCCCTGCTCATGAAAAGCCAACGTTTATATCTTTCATGAACAGATTATATTCTTTTTCACAAGCATTTTGTGTACCTAAAAGAATTTCACCTACAGATTCCACATCCAAGATAGCAGCGATTCTGGACATGCAACAAGAGAAGAAGCAGCAAAGGTAGCAAATGCCAGCTGGCCTTGTTCAATGAAAACAATAGGGAAAGTTCAGATTCACAATAGAGTCAGCCGACCTAGAATGTGACCAGTACTTCAAGGAAAATATTAACAAGTGTCCTCAGAAAGTGTCCTTATTAAGGGTTTGAATGCTGACCTCCTTCTCAATATGACATAGAATGAAGATTGCCTTCTACAAAAATATTGACAGTACCTGCATTATGCAACTCGTCCTTGAAGGTCACCCATTCAAGTACTGACTAGGCTGAAACATTTAGTAGTGGGTGGGTGAAAGTTTTCAAAAGCTCTTCAAATGACTTAGAAGCATGGCTCCCATTGAACTTCACTGGGACTTGGGATCTTAAATCAATTAGACGCTTGTGCAAATTGCATCCTAGCAGGTTGAAGGAAGGAAGAGAAAGTTTCAGTGGTGTGGATCAGAAGGTCATATGGAGCAGGACAGATGGACACAAGTTGAAAGGCAGAAGATGACTATTAGAGCAGGGAGGGGAATGTGGAGGGAGGCAGTTGTCTTGTTTTTATTTGGTTTTTTGCTGTGAAGCAACTTACACATTTCTCAAGTTTGTTTCATTTTGGGCATACAACAAAAACAACCAAAATGATGTAAAATGGGATTTAGAGCCCAAGCCCCAGTGATGTTCAATGGGAGCTGTGCTTCTACATCATTTGAAGAGCTTGAAAACATCTCACCCACCCATTGCTAAATGTTTTGGCATAGTCAGTACTTGAATAGGCTTGGATCTCACATCATCTACCACTTAAAAATAGACAACGGCCAATTAGTTTTAGTGTTAACTAGGATAGCGTTATGATATACATTTTTGAAGGAATGAGACAGGAAAAATGGAATACGGACATTCAAAATGAGTTTTAGGAATAAAGAAAAACATTCTAAATAAAAAAAGTCTTTGTCATGATGTTTGAATCCACCAGAAGCTGACTGATAAGGAAGGAACCAACCCCACTGCTTTAAAAAACCCTAAACTAAACAATAATAACCCACAGTAGTTTTGAACGCTCCTCCCCTCCTTTTTATTTCTGTATTCCATAAAGTACAGGCTCCTACCACAGCAAAATTTTAAGAGCATTCCATAGAGATACTCTTAATAACCACTTGAGCCTGGGTTTTCTTCCCCAGAATAATTTTCATATCCCTGTTTTCTATGCAAAACTGCAAACTTTTTACACAAAACTGCTATTTAAAAATAACTGAATTTAGTATTTACAAAGGGAGCCCTTTCATAGTTTCTAGGGTCGGAAGGGACCTGAGTAGATCATCTAGTCCAACCCCAGCAAGGTGTACATTTCCCTATACTGCAGAATATACTTGCTTTGTGTGTGTTTGTATATAAACTGCTGTATTAAATTATTACTTTTTAAACTGTGGGCATGATTCATTTGTACCACATCTAGAAGAGTAAAAGCTTTTTTTATATATAATTATGGTAAATACTATAGTGTGTATTATTTCTTAGCAAACATTTTAGTGTTAAATATAAGCCTTCTTTTATTCCCTACAAGACTTGTTTTATTGATTTAAAATTCATACAAAAATCACAGGATGGAACATCTGAATGAAAAGTCAAGGCAAAATTTATCATACTAGACTGTAGTATCACCACCACGTATATTGCTTTTTAATGAACTTTTTCCAAAGTTGATGTGCTTTTATTTATTAAACACATTTCCTATGCAGCCTATTTTTCATTCAGACTAACTGCCCTCACTGATTTTCACATCCTTCCCATTCCCTCAGGGATAACATTTCAAAAAGCATCAAAAAGATTTGTCTTTTCACATTATGGGATGGCCCAACAGCAAGATTTTGGATCTCACCCCACCCCCAGAATCATGATGGCCAAAACCACATAGATTAACCTATTCCTTTCCCTTTGTACCCCAAGTAATAAGGTCACTGGAGCTTTAGGGTGAACAAGGAAAGCAGAGTTTAGGACAAGGCTTGCAGACAAATAATCTCCACCCACACTCAGCAGCAAAGCCTTACTAAAAACTTGGTAGTAACAACTGGATTTAAATGCAATTGGACCTTGCAGTATTTTGCTCCCAGGGTGAACAGGGCCTTAGTTTAAACCCAGGCTCTCAGGAGGTTCAGGAAGATTGAAAGTAAGACCAAAAGACAACAGAATTGCCTCTCAATGCCGAAAAGGAATTAGCATATTCATATTTTCCACTCGAAAACTGACTGATTTACACATTTCCTAACAAAGTGGTGCTTTCTGAGGTGTTTTTTTAGCCTCCACTATCTGCTGCCAGCTAAAACAGCTGGGGACAAAGTCCAATGTGTAGAGAATGTTTAAGGAGTTAAAGGGAACCCTCTGTTCTCCTGCTTAGTAGCCCTCTTTAAAGTTAGGTACAGACATTCAGCAAACCAAAGGCAGCAACCAAGGTACAATGACCAAGAAGCCAGCAAACAGGGACTGCAAACAGGGTGAGCACTTTGCAGGCAGATTGCTGGGAGGAAGGAAAAGAGAAGCCAGACACCAGATCCTGCCCTGGAAAGGTAAGTGATTGGAATAACAGAGACTTAGTGGAATAGCTCGTGTGACTGGAGCACTGTCATGGGTGGGTACAAACTGTTCAGGAAGGACAGGCAGGGGAGAAGAGGAGGAGGAGCTGTGCTTCATGTAAAAGAGCCATATGATTGCTCAGAGTTCCAGGCTGAAACTGGAGATAGACCTGTTGAAAGTCTCTGAGTTAAGGTTAGAAGGGAGAGCAATAAGGTTGATGTTGTAGTGGGTGTCAGCTATAGACCAACAGAGCAGGAGGAAGTGGTGGATGAGGCTTCCTTCAAACAGCTAATGGAAGTTTCCTGATTAAAAGCCCTGGTTATCATGGGGGACAATCACGCTGACATCTGCTGGGAGGGCAATACAGCAGTGCACAAGCAATCCAGGACATTTTTGCGGAGTGTTGGGGACAACTTCCTGGTGCAAGTGTTGGAGCGGCCAACTAGGAGCTGTGCTCTTCTTGACCTGCTGCTCACAAACAGGGATGAATTGGTGGGGAATGCGATTAGTGGGTAGCAACTTGGGCAGCAGTGACCATGAGACAATTGAGTTCAGGATGAACTGAAGAAAGGAAGGATGGAAAGCAGCAGAGTAAGGACCTTGGACTTCAGAAAAGCAGACTTTGACTCACTCAGGGAACTCATGGGCAGGATTCCCTAGGAAGCCAGTCTGTGGAGGAGAGGAGTCCAGGAGAGCTGGCTGTACTTGAAAGAAGCCTTACTGAGACTGCAGGAACAAACCATCCCACTGTGCAGGAAGACTAGCAAGTATGGCAGAAGACCAGCTTGGCTTAGCAGGGAACCCCTCAGTAAACTAAATCACAAAAAGGAAGCTTATAAGAAGTGGAAACTTGGACAAATAACTAGGGAAGAATATAAAATCATTGCTTGGGCATGCAGGGTTGAAGTCAGGAAAGCCAAAGACCAACTGGAGTAGCAGTTAGCAAAGGATGTGAAGGGTGACAAGAAGGGTTTCTAGAAATATGTTGGTAGCAAGAGGAGGATCCGGGAAAGTGTGGGTCCCTTACTGAATGGGGGAGGCAATCTTGTGACAGAGGATGCACCCTGAAGT
Organism: Crocodylus porosus; assembly: GCF_001723895.1. Taxonomy (NCBI): domain Eukaryota; kingdom Metazoa; phylum Chordata; order Crocodylia; family Crocodylidae; genus Crocodylus; species Crocodylus porosus. The sequence goes on from NW_017728886.1 coordinate 84,920,984, forward strand.
GCACTTCAGTCTTCCCAGCCAAGGTCAACGGCCTGACTGCTGCACCATGCAGCACAGTTTGGGGGGGAGGGGAGCAGTCAACAGTGATGAAAAAACAGGTTAGGGACTATTTAGCAAAGCTGGAAGTGTACAAGTCCATGGGGCCAGATGGGATACACCCAGGGGTGCTGAGGGAGTTGGCTGATGAGACTGCAGAGCCACTGGCCATCATCTTTGAAAGCTCACAGTGATGAGGAGAGGTCCTAGATAATTGGAAAAGGGCAAACATAGTGCCCATATTTAAAAAGTGGGGAAATGAGGATCCGGGGAACTACAAACCTGTCAGCCTCACCTCAGTCCCTGGAAAAATCATGGAGCAGATCCTCAAGGAATTAACTTCCAAGGAGCTGGAGAAGAAGGTGATTAGAAACAAGGCAGCATGGATTCGCCAGGGGGCAAGTCATGCCTGACCAACCTGGCTGCCTTCTGTGATGAGATGACTGGCTCTGTGGATACAGGGAGACCAGTGGATACAATATACCTTGGTTTTAGCAATGCTTTGGATATGGTCTCCCACAACATTTTTGCAGGCAAGCTAAGGAACTATGGGCTGGATAAATGGACTCTAAGGTGGATAGAAAGCTGGCTGGAGCATCAGGCTCAGAGGGTAGTAATCAATGGCTCGATGTCTAGTTGGCAGCCAATATCAAATGGAGTGCCCCAGGGGTCAGTCCTGGGGCCAGTTTTATACAAAGTCTTGATCAACGACCTGGAAGATGATATAGAGTTCACCCTCAGCAAGTTTGCAGATGACACTAAGCTGGGGAAGTAGTAGATAAGCTGGACGGTAGGGCTAGGATTCAGAGTGACCTAGGCAAATTGGAGGATTGGGCCAAAAAAATCTCATGGGGTTCAACAAGGACAACTGCAAAGTTCTGCACTTAGGACAGAGTAATCCCATGCACCAGTCTAGGCTGGTGGCTGACAGGCTGGGCAGCAGCACAGCAGAAAAGGACCTGGGAGTTATGGTGGACAATAAGCTGAATATGAGCCAGCAATGTGCCCTTGTTGCCAAGAAGGCTAATGGCATACTGGGTTGCATTGGTAGGTATGCTGCCAGCAGGTCAAGTCAAGTGATTTTTCCCCTCTGTTCAACACTGGTGAGGCCACATCTGGAGCACTGTGTTCAGTTTTGGGCTTCCCACTGCAGAAAGGATGCGGACAAATTAGAGAGAGTCCAGCGGAGGGCAACAAAAATGGTAAGGGGCATATGACTTCTGAGGAGAGGCTGAGAGAACTGGGCTTATTTAGCCTGTAGAAGAGAAGACTGATGGGGAATTCAATAGCAGCCTTCAACTCCCTGAAGGGTGATTCCAAAGAGGATGGTCCTATTCTCAGTGGTGGCAGATGACAGGACAAGGAGCAATGGCCTCAAGTTGCAGCAAGGGAAGTTTAGCTTAGATATTAGGAATAATTTTCTCATTAGAAGGGTAGTAAAACACTGGAACAGGTTACCCAGAGAGGTCATGGGCTCTCCATCCTTGGAGGTGTTTAAGACCCAGCTAGACAAAGCTTTGGCTGGCATGATCTAGTTGGGGGTGGTCCTCCTTTGAGCAGGGGGTTGGACTAGATGACCTCTTGAAGTCCCTTCCAACTCTAATTTTCTCTGATTCTCTGATTCAAAAAGCCCAAAGTAGAATTGATTTAAATTATGTGCTTTTCAATAAGTGGCATGGCTTAGATCAATAGTGAACAGAACACACATTCACCCTTTGATTGGGGGGCAGCAAATCTTAGACTGGATTCCACCATTTTTAAACCAGTCCATGTGTGCCAAATTTCTATTCTGTTATGGGTATAGACCGGTTTCTGATCACCTATACCGGTAAAAATGTAATATCTGTACCTGGCCAAAATAAAACATGGACAAGTACAAGTGCTATCACTGAGAAAACTATTTTTTGTGTAGGTTGCATTTTTAAAGAAGAAACCCTAAAACTATTGTAGAACGCAGACAGATACAGGGGAGAAATGGATATGCTGAGTGATGGCACTTAAACACTTGTTTCATTGCCTTCAGTCACAAAAAAACTTCAAGCTTCTCCTACTGAAACTGCACACACAGTTGCATCACTTAAACTCCAGTGGGAATAGAGCTGGACCCTAATCACGTATTTGCATTAAACTACCTCAGTATTGGCAGGATTAATTCAATATACTTCCTAGGATCAGTTGAAGGAAGTAGAGAGTTCCTGCACTTTCTGAAATACTCCCTGTGACTTATGCAAAAGTGGCAAGTTTAAAAGGTACATCTAGCTTTTTAATTTTTCTTTCCATTTTTAACACCAGTTCCAATTCACAGTTAGAAAAGTGGGGGAGGGGGAAGGGCAGCAAGAAAATGAATGTAAAGTGGAGGATCCTACTGTGTCACAGGTCAGTGAGAAATGCTCTGTTTGTAATTGCATCTTTAGCGGCATGGGAAAGCAATATACACTAAGGACACTGACAGATGTGCAGGCCATAAAGCACCATGAGTTAGAGCATACCCCGACCCAATAGACATTCTCCTGTTGGGTCAGGGGATGGGGGGTGGAAATCAATCCTGTCTGCAGGAGCCCAAAGAGCCTCGCTGCAGCCAAGGAGCTGCCCTTCTCCCCCAGCTTCATCCCTCCCCAACCCCAGTTCCAGATCCAGGGAGAGAGGAGGGAGAGAGTTGTTGCTTGGGTTTGCCTGACTTGAACTGGAGGGTAGGGCTGGGGTTGGGCTGTGAAGTCTCTGGCTCCAGCTCATGCTGGGCCAACTCCAGCTGGCAGCTTGCTCCCCCTCCCCTCTCTCTTCCTGCTGACAGCTCTAGAGATGGGGATGGGCTGCATCAGCCCAGCTCTGATCATGCAACAAATTAACCCTAGGGAATGCAAGTTCCTTAAGGGCTCTCTAAACTGGAGCGCCATTATCTGATCCCTCATGTGACGAGAGTTAATTTGTTGTGTGACTGGCCACTTTAAAAGTGCTCTGCAGCCATGCACATGTGTCATGGCACAGCTGTAGGGCACTTTCAGGGAGCCAATTGTGCAAAAAATGTAACTTCTGTCTGCACCTCAAGTGTCATCTGAACCCAGTAATTTAGTATTGTAATGCTAGCTGTGGGAAAGAAGGTTAAAGTCCACTTTCCCCTGCTTTCTGAAATGCTGAGAGGCAGTTGCTGGACAATTCAGATAATACTGGATTAACTAGAAATTAAGGGCTTCTTTTTTTTTTAGAACAGAAGCACAGCCAAAATCATAAACTGAAAGCTATTTCCTGTTGGATCCTCACTTACTATATATCATCAGAGCCCCACTAAAACTAATGAAGCTTTCAGGATTGACACCAGGCAACCATTTGCTTTTTAAGCAAACACTCACTCAATCTTAATTTGTGAGAGGGCTTCAACACAGCTCCTGATTTTCTGCACATCAGTAAATGCAACCATTCTTTAGTTCATTTATAGGCATGTTTAGCTATGGAACAGGGCATTTGAATCTATTTCAAGTAAAAGAAGAAAAAATTGGGTCACAATTATCCATTCTCTCAGCTGTAAAAGCAAGAGGTCTTGTTTCCAAATCACATTTTAAAGTTGTGTCATTGCCAGTGTTTTATGTGTGCTAAAATCAGTTCATAGCTCTTGTGAGGAACAAATCTTTGCATTTACAAAGCTAGTTTTATTAATTCGGTGGTTTTCAAAAAGTACAGATGAGTTGATGTCAAAGTTAACATTGGTGGTTTTGTAGGACTGCTAAGTAAAAGATGTCGCAGCCCTTAGCTTGGCAAAACAGATTTGAATGAAGAAGAGTTTTACAGATGAAGTACATATTGCAGAGACAGTACAAGCTTCCTGCTTGAAAATGTGAGATTTCAAGTCTCATTTCTCTCACAAGCAGCTGCTAGGAACCATAAACACACAATTGGCACATCCTTAAGAAACGGAGTTTCTTGCAGTCTAAGCTTGTCAATCTCCATGGGTGAACATTTCAGGAATAACAGGCAGTTGTGCAAAGCAGACCCCCATATGAGGAAACAAATGGATGGCTCTGCATCCAAGTGGCAGCAGAGAAATCACAGAGAACTGATCGTCAATTGCCTAACAGGACAAGTGCTGCATGGATACCAGCTGCGTGCGAGTGCACTTGGCAATGTGCCCCCGCCTCCCAGTTTGCATGTATTGGAATGGTAGCAGGCTGACAGCCCACAACTAACAAACATGGTGAAGCAGCACACAGACAGGGGGCATGCATTGCTTTTTCTTGTTCTGAGCAGGATGAGTAGGGAGTTTGGCTCAAGATAGGGCAGCACATGCAAGAACCTAAAATGCTGTGAGCAATTCCCCCATGAAATGGATAAGGCTGACCACTGACCTCTTCCTTGGGCTCCACTTAGCCTGTAGGCTCAATGCGTTCCCTCCTCTTTAGTGCTCTAAAAAGTGAACATTGCTTCTACCCCACTTCCCAGCTTGGGCCATCCGCTCCCCTATATTTGGATTCCTAAGAACTGCAGAGGTTTTCTCTAGGCCCAGGAGCTACAATGCTGGCCATAGTTACTGCCTGAGTCAGAAATAAAGAAATCTAAAGCTATTCACAGCTCAACTCCTTTATTTTTTCATTGTATTAGATTCAAGAATGGGTTCATTTTGGGACAAATGTTGGGGCACACGTGTGTGCAAACACACACACACGCGCGCACACACACACACACTATTGCCAGGTGCAAAACTAGCAAGGTTGTTGCCAGAGAAGCTAGACTATTTTCAAGTGACGATTATTGTACATAAATAAAAGCCCACACCGGTAAAATCAAAGGGTAAAATCTGGAAGTAAATCTCATCCTGACCTCCTTGAGGCAAGCACAAAGGGACAGAGCGGCTAACAAAAATTCTGGAGGAAAAAACCCTTAAATAAAATTTCATGAAGCTCCGATAGCACTTTGTCACCGGAACTAAGTTATTCGGGGATTGATTTTTAAAACATTTGATTAACAAACAATTCCATGAAGGCGTTTTTTTGACTGATTAAAATGAAACCAAATGAATATGAATTTAGGTAACCTACAAGACAGTCACCTACACCACAATTCCCTGTTAGGTGATATGTGACTTGTTGCCAGATATGATTCCATAACCTCAATGAAGCCCGCTTTCCTTTTAAACCTGGAAAGACCACTATGGTCCATGGACTAAACATTTCTTCACGTTGTATCAATATGCTGTGTGCAAATATCAGAATGTTAATATGTATGCATTAATTAAAAACATTCATCAAAACATATTGTAGCTCATTCTTAAAATACTAATGGAGAGGAGATTTAAACTGTAAATGGACCAAATCCTCATGCCAGTATGTTGCCCAAGTGACCGAGCTAAACACTGGGTAGCGACTCTGCAGATAAAGACAGTCCACAGAGGGGAGCCTGTTGGACGGCTCTTGTGTGCCCCTGCCCAGAGATGATGCACACTGCAGCAGATCCTCTAGTCCCAAGCTTACACAGCCTCCCCCCCCCACAGTCTCCCACAGAACACTTTGCTATAAACAGAACATATATGCTTTGCGTGACCTTCCAAATCTGAAACATCCTGAACTAAATACACTCCTCACCAGCTGCACAAGGTCAAGATTTGCTCTTACTCTGTGTAAGCAGAATACATTTTTGAAACACAGGAGCCTTTAAAAGTACTGGGCTTTCATCATGTTCAATCTGAGCCTGCTTACTGTAGTGAGAATTTAAATAGACCTCCCTGGAAAACCTAGGTGCTGCAGGAGGTGGTGATGCAATACATTGGTCTGTCCTCTGAGTCACTACTGAGTAAGTACTCCATATGGTATTAAGGGGTACCGTGTTACTGCAGGTGCTTTCTGAGCATCTGTGATCGTTAACATTCCCATGGTCCTTTTCAGTGTCATGATCAAACACCCAATTTGGGTAACTGCATTCTGCTAACCTAAAATTTGTATAGCAGTTTTAATTGGCAGTATTGTTTAAATTACTCTCTTATGCTGTTTTGTACAACTCATGGGTCTGCTAAATGACTCCTGTACTATAAAGTGGTCTGCATTTTACTGGTGGGGGAAATAGATTCCTATATGTATCACAGTATCTGGCTTGTAAAGCACCCATGACCTTCTGAGATGAAAGACATTAGGTAAAGGTTAAAAATATTTTTAAAAATCTATACATTTGCTTTGAAAGCGTATATTTTATAAGTGTGAATATATGCACTCACATATACGATGTGTGTGCCTAGATATGCATTTGTGAGGGTATATACACATGCATGCGTGCACGGACACACACACACACACACACACACACACACACACACACAGAATAAATTAAAAGAATCATTTCTGATTTAAACCAGCATGCCAAATCTCAGCTTGCAGCCAATGTTTCTTCTATGTTCTAAATTCATGCTTATAAATGAACAGAAACTGAAACCTTTCTATAAAATCTTAGTTAGACCAACTCAACGCAAAAGCTGCTATGTACAGTCCTACAGTCAGGCATTTTACAGGGGCAGGGTGGAGAGGAGGGCAAAGGGGAATCCACTTTATAAAATCTCTCTTCTTATAGCAAGAATGCAGTGAAATTCTCAAGAGTATGTATAAGCGATGTCTTCTCTCTCTCTCTCTCTCTCTCTCTCTCTCTCTCTCTCTCTC
>NW_017728886.1:84927751-84931718 GCF_001723895.1 Crocodylus porosus
CACACACACACACACACACACACACACACACACACACACACACACACACACTATATTAATATAGGGAAAAATTACTGTAGTCAACCTGATTCTTACTTTGGGCAACTCCTTTGAAGTCAATACAGTTACTCTGATTTTTCAAGGGTATAATAAAACTAGAATCTGACCACATAATATGGTCACTATAACATACTATCAGGCATCCTGCAACTGAAAAATAATGCTGTGGAAAATGTGTACTACTTTGAACCTCAGATGTAATAAACTATCAGAATAATCTAAGAGTGTGCTTATTTAGGGACTTCAGACAAATTCAGGGACTAGTAATACTACAGCATGGTAAAAGAGATGTGAAAATAAAGATGTGTTCTAGCTGTTTTATTTGGAATGAGTATGAGGCAGCTGTCATCTAGTTTGATTAAGTTTCTTCACAAAACAGGTTTCCTGGAGTGAAACCTTGAAAGAAATCATGTGTAACTTTTAGGCTATTAGGGCTATTACAAAAGTATTGGATGTGCTTTATAAAACATGCCATCAGTGCAGACACAAAATATGGCTCAAAAAACAACTCAAGTTTAAACTTTTAGACTATATTTTAGTGATTAGCTTGTACATTGTTAACTTGGCACTAGCATCTCTCTAGAGGGATGAAATGTTAAACAACTCCCACATTCAAAAATGGGGAAAAAAATCAAGTCTGAACATATGGACAGATGCAGCTTAATACAATCAGATTCCTTTTAGGCTTGATCAGAAACAGAGGAGCAAGTAAGTAATACATGGGCATTAATGGGTCTTATTGCTTGTAGTCATTGTTTTATTACATACGAAGTGGGGGAGGGGGAAAGACATCCTATCTCTAGATCTCTAGGTTGTCTAGTTTTACTTTTTCCTCAGCCACAGCACATTTCTTGAAAGACAGTGTCCTTTCTATTGAGAAGGTACTATTCCCTGCAAAGCAAAGTTGTTCTTAACATAGATGTATAAATTAATAAATCCAATCCAATCTGTGGACATGAGTGTTAATAACAGAGCATGGATATCCTGCCATTATCACTGCTATTTAAAACATTTTCCAACTCTGCCTCCTTCTCCATTTGTTCGTATTAACTACTTCAGTGCAGGAACCAGTCTCTGAAATGCAATTCATTTAGATGTGACATGCAGTGTAAGTTTAATAACAATCTTAAAAAAAAGAGACTTTAATTAAGTACCACTTTGTACATATTAACTTTTCTACTACCGGCACTCAGAATCATTAACATCTTGGTAACTGCTGCTATGCTACAATGCCTCATCTAGTGACATTTCCGCACTCTCATTGGAAAATGTTAGTTCACTGTAACAAGCCGTTTCAGTGCTTTTAAGGAAGCAGACTGCCCTTTTGTGAAGAGTAAGTGGAAGTCACTGTGTATACAGAGAGCAGGTGTGGAAACTCTTAGGCTATTTTTAAAAGGTATACATAAAACAAGAACAATAAAGTATTATAATAATTATGACAATGAGGGTAAAGGAGTTTTAAAAAAAAACAACCCCAAGCGTATTACTTACAGTCCTCTGAGACGAAGCCAGATTTTCTCTATTTGCTCCGGCTGCAGGTATTTCAGAGAGTTGCTCTCAAATTCTTCAATTTCCTTAGTTGGTGACTCCATAGCTGCAGGTGATTGCTTTGGTTAAACCTCAGAGAGGTATGGATATCACCCCCCACACATGCACACACTCCACCTTTAACACTGCACAGGAGCAGCAAACATTTTTCCAAACACCTCTAAGCCTCCCCCCTCACTTTGATTAGAGGAAGTGTGTGTAGCCAGCAAGAACTCCAGGTGCACACTGAGGGTAGCTGTGGCAGCATGCCATGGTCCTGAGTGTGATGGAGGGGATTAGAGGCTGATCTCCAGATTGAAAGCCATCACAGAGTTTTTTACAATAAGCCGAGGATATGATCAGTAATATCAGCTGAAGGGTCTTTATCAAGGGAGGAGAGGGGAAGGAGGGGGGCAGGAAAAATCCCTTGATAATAACTAAGCTGTATGAATGGGAGGATGGGGAGTTGTACAGATCCCGATTCTCTGCTTCTCTATTCGCTGGACCCTGAGAGTCCTCGCTCCACCATGCTGCGAATGGCAACCCTCTCTCCCTCCAGTGTTGGTCCTCCCTCTCACTCTCCTTCGGTTCAGTCTCTTACTCCTCCCGCCCTGTTGTTTTCTTCCACTTACCAGCAGCTCTGCTGACAAGCAAGAAAACTGACAACTGAGAAAAAAGTCGTCTGTCAGCATAGCCTGGGCAATACTACACACACACACACACACACACACACACATACACACGGAGAGAGAACAGTCAGCTGGAGAAAGGCTGGCTGTGATAAAAAAGGAAGGAAAAAATCAAAGAAAGTAGATGCACGACTCACTTCTGAGAAACAGTCATATGCCTCTGTGCAGCCAGCGTGCTTTCACGAGCAAGCGATACGGAGAACAAGCTGCAGGGCTTCAACTTGGGCAAAATTAATTTGAAATAAATAAATAAAGCTGGTGACCAAGCATCAAAACCAGAGGAAAGGGGAAGTACTTAACTGAAGAAGATACTTCAAGTTCAAACATTAATATTAATGATGAACATATATGTGTACACAAAACATCAACAATATTGATACATATAGTATAAATTATGCACCATAAAAGCCAGAATAGAAACTATAGCTCAACTTCAAGAGCTTTATTCCTGAGAGATTAAAGCCCTGATTGTGAAATGGGATCCCTGCTTTAAGATGCTTTGGGGCGCTTATTATACAGTATTTTTGTTTGTAGTTCACACCTCATATATTTCTCTTTAAGACAGGAATGCCCTAAAATTATACCAATATTTGACAGCTCTAAATTGTACAAGAGTGAAGATCTATGAATTCTGATGTTTTAGCTTGTATTTTTATTTATTCTGCAGATGTAGATGGAGACATTGCGGTAAGGTGAAATTATCTTTGAAACTTTGCACCAGCATCAACAGTTAGGGCAGATGAAGAGATATGGTATCTGATGCCCTTTGAGAAATCATCCTTGCCATTGGTACGAAAGGAACCTCTGCTGAAATTTTTCTGGTAAATGACAACTCTGTTACAGTTGTACAAGTTTGTCAATTTACACTTCGAGCAGTCTGCAGCATGAAAAATACACCAATGAGCCTAATTCCACAAGCCCTTAATCACACAGTGGCCCTTAGTCATGCAATTAATTTCACTGTCTTTAATTCAATCCCATTCCAACACAATAACATCTGGGTTCATTCCTGCACCCCAATTTTGTTACTTTTTCTTAGAGAACAGACTCAAACCTATACAGATAAATTTTAGCGTACAAGTGTGCATGAAGGCAGTGTGGCTTACTGGATAGGCACTGGGATAGGATTCAGGGGCGCTTGTACTTGTGATGGGGATTTAGTTCTCAGAGTTTCATTCTATGCCTCCTAAACTGAAACAGTGGGTTTTTAATTGAAACGCAACATTTCAATTTTTATGTCATGTTATGGCAAGGGGCCCGATCCTTTATTTTCCTTTTTTTCTCAGGGCCAGAGCCTGCCTGAAGCTGGGGGGCAAGCTGCCAGTGAGCTGAGTGGCCCGTGAGCTGCAGGGGGCCCTGGTCCTTCCTTCTGCAGGAGCAGCACCCCCCAGTGCCAACTGGGTGGGGTGCAAGTGGGCAGGGTGCTGCCCCAGCTGAGAGGCAACACCCAGCCTGATCCAACTGGTCCCCAAACCCACCTGGGGAGCAGCACCTGGCAGACATCCAAGCAGGCAGGCTTGGGGAACAGTTGGAGCATGCCAAGTGCTGCCTCCAAGCTGGAGCAGTACCCAACCCACTAGCAGCCTGCCTGGGCGGCCCCGGTGTGTTGTGTCAGAATTGAGGAGGGAAGGACCAGGGTCCTCCGCAGCTTAGGACCCACTCAGCCCACTGGCAGCTTGCCTTCCCCACCC
>NW_017728886.1:84931818-84939007 GCF_001723895.1 Crocodylus porosus
GGCAGGTTCCAAGAAAGAAAAAAGGATCAGGCCCCGCACCACTTCTGCCATCAGCAGGCACCTACTGAAAGCATAAGGAGTGAGAGTCCCAATCCTTTTTTTCTGCGTAGCCTGCCCACCTCTCCCATGGCTGGGGGGTAAGCTAACAGCTGCAACACATCCTTGCAAACTAAACTACATCCAGATGTGGTTTAGTCTGCAATTATGCAAACTCATCTAAAAACCCCCATACTCATGCATGTGTAATGTATGATACCATTAAGCTACACAAATGACATTTTCATCATGTGTACATTGTGATAACCTTCACATTTACAAGTGCCCCAGAATACTTGGATTCTCTTCCAGCCTCTAACCCTGGCCAGCTAGGTGAGCTTGGGGAAGCCCTTCACTTTTCTGTATCTCAGTTTCCCCCAAGAGTAAAATGGGAACAACTCACACTGTCCCCCTTTACCTAAAATAGCCAAGGTATTTCTTCATATTATTTGACCATTATTGGTCCAGCATATGGGCTCTGTATGTCTGAAATTTAACCTAATACGGGCCTTATTTTCAAAGTACACCTAATGTAGGAAACCATTCTGCTTTTCAGGGCTCAAATTCGCTCAAACTCACATTATACTATATGAATCCTATTACCACAGATCTTCTAGATGTTGTCTCTAGGTCTGCAAAAGTCACAGGAGCCAAGGACAGACACACAAGTGGGAACACATAGGAGAAAGGTATCTGAGGATTTGCAACTTATACTGTGGTTTCATAAGATTGCTGCCAGGCCAAACCCACTGTCAACACAGTGGTCCATACTTTACATCAAGCTATAGCTAAAGATCACGAGGACTGTGCTTTTCTAGTTCAGCTTTGCACAGGAACATGAACCAGATATTGACATTACACTTTTACCAGTCTAAGTGCTCAGAAACCAGTCTAAACCCATAACAGAGCAGAAGTTCAGCACACACAGACTGTCTAAAAACAGTGGAATCCAGTCTCAAATAGACCCAGATCTATGTGCACTCAAACTTACTCATTGTAGGTGGGACCAGTGCATTGAACCGCAGTACTGGTTCCCCTATTGATTCAAGTCAGGTCACTGTCTGCCAGCATCCCAGACTCCTTTGCAGCTACCCGCTAGCCCCCCCGTCACAAGGAGGCATGCTAGCACTTGCCCTGTGCTTAGCTGCTCCAACCAACTGCCCAGTGCTCCAACCATCCTCAAGCTGCCACAGAGCCAAGTTAGCACAGATCCTTTCTAGCATGGACCTTTTCTGCAGCCCCACTTCCAGCTAGCTGTTAGCCACAGGCAGGCAGCGCAGGGGGAGAAAGGAGGCATCTGTGTCCCATCACATAACACCCAACAATGTACATGCAGACCTGAAACAGAGTCCAAATGAAACCCAGTGAGTGGGTGCAGCCCTACAGAGCTTGACTCTGGCTCCTGCACACACACCCAGGAACCCCCATAAGCCCATGAATGGGCACAGCACCATGAAACCTGACTGGGCTGCTGGGCATGAGCAAGCATTCCCTCCTCCCACTGCTGCATCATCTTTCAGCCACAAGTATCTGTCAACTGCAGGCAGGCAATGAGAGGCAGGGTGTGAAGGGAATGCTTGCCCATGCCCAGGCTCCATGGGGTCAGGCTCTGTGGGGCTGCACCCACTCCCAGGATGCATGGAGGTCCCTAAGCGGGTGCACAGGAGTCACATCAGGCTCCATGGGACAGCACCCACTTGCAGGGGTTCTCCTGGGCTTAATGTCAGGTCTGCATGTACATCGTGGGGTGCTTCGTGATGGGTTTCATGCAGGGACATAAATGCTTCCTTTCCCCCCTACCCCACTGCCTGCCTGATATATGCCTGTGGCTGACAGATGACACAGCAGAAAGAGGGGCTCATGCGTCCCATGCCTGGCAGCCATGTTTTCTTACATCCCATTTCCTACAAGTTACCACTACCTGAACAGCAAAGAATTGTCAAGATGCCATCAAAACATGCACCTCCAGCAAATTATCATATCAACCTCCATATCAGCTTTAATTTGGGAAGGAAATATACATTAACATTTATATAAAAGCAACAGTGTGATGAGGCACGTGGCTTCCAGGTTTTAAAGCTCTCAAGCCTACTCTATACCTTTGACCTTTATAAAAATTGCACTTGAAAGCACTGTACAGCACAGAAAAGAACAGATAAAGTAAGAAAAAGAAGAAGGTAAGGGAAATAGCAACTTCCCTCCCTCCTCTCCCCACTCCCACAAAAAAAGAGAGTTAGAGAGGGAAGAGACATAGAAAAAATAGTCCAGGTTGCAGGAGATGCATATAAGAGATCTTGTGTATACCAGTGGCAAAAGTTTAAAGATACTAGGAAAAGAAGAAGCAGAGAAGGGAGAGAGATGAGGCCCACTGCTGGGCAATGTACCCAAATGTTTAAAAGTAACAAGATTTTGATTTAGAGCCTCTTGTGAATGGTAGCATTAGATTGCTTCAACTTTTTATCAGCCTCACATCACAGACAGATGAGGGTGACAGAACTTTTCTTCAATATATTTTAGTCTTGGAGAGGAGAGGAGAATGTGTCTTTAATATTATATACATCTTAAAAAGCAGCACCTGTCTTCCTATGTGACTGTAGCATACCTAACACCGTTGATTCTAGGTATAATAAACGGTCATACAGTAAACAAGCTGGAAGCTAGGAAAGCTCGAGGTCCATAATGAGAAGACATTAGACAAAAGTCTCACTAAAATCAAATGTGGTTCTCCCTGCAGATTACTGTGAATTTGATCAACAAGGAGCTGCAACAATGATTCAAGGAAAAAATGCAGCTATCAGGAGAGGTGTAATCAAGATAAAGCATATACAGTCAGGCTAGGGACAGAGGTTACACATAAGCTAGTTTAAGGGATCAGAAACTGGTTTAAACCTGTAACAAAACAGAAGTTCAGTGCACATAAACCTCCTTCAAAAAGGCCAAAACAAATTTAAGATGAACCTGGTTGAATGTAGTATCAGACTGAATTGACTTAGGTCAAACCAATTTATGGAACTTCTGTCCCAAACCTCTTCCTGGTTCAAATTAAATCACAGTCCCCAGCATCCCAGGGTGCTTTGTAGCCCTGGGCTGTGCTGTAATGTCTGTTCCAATGGAGCAAGGTGGGCCCCATCTTTCTCTTTCTACTCCCCAACCGGAGCATGGTCGCTGCACTGGCTGGCTGAGAAGGGGATGGGGATGGGAAACCTGGCTCTGGACCACAGCCAGAGTTGGCCTAATGGGGGCAGAGCAGCCCCTCACAGGCTTTTCCCCCACTTGTTGCTGGAGCTGGGGGATGGCCAGACCCTGGGCCAGGCCAGCAGAATGAGGTGGGGGGACAGGGCTTTAAGCCCCCTCCTCCACTGGCATAGGACTTCTGCTGTGGTCTGTCTTTGTCCCGAAATCTTACATCTGTTTTTAGCTTAGAGATACATTCAGCTGGTGAAATGGCTTGCGGTCCCCAACTGATTTAGTGCAGTAGCATGCAACATGGGATGGAGAGGATCCCTGGTTTGACTGGAGACAGCACTCAAATCTCAGAAATAAAGCTATTAGCCAATGACTCTTGCTCCCTCTTTTCCTATTATTCCTTCATTTGTTTATTGTTTGTACAGAAGAATCTTAAGAAAAAAACTATCCCTATTGTCATTCAGGATCTCTCAAGAATAATATTTCTCTCCAGTGCTTAGAGTGGGGGGAAAAAACACCTGAATGCAGTGTAGTAACGTATCCTTTCTTCATCCACAGCTACTAATACAGCATAGTATACTACGGCTACTAGTTAGTGGTGGCATGGAATTGGAGAGAACAAGGGAATGGAAGAGTCTCAGGGCATTCTGCCTAACTGGGTATCTATATCCCATAGGAAGTGCTTAACCTTTCACACAGTCAGGCTTCCTTGGACCTTTAGAATGTCCCTTAATCTGCATAATGGAACTAATAAGAGTTTAACCATTTAAATACAAAAATGTAATCCATGAGGTCACTGGGGAGCACTATCTAGCAGTGTGCAGAGATATGACTAGCCAATTTATGTTCTTTCTTCTACATTTCCAGATGTTAAATTGTAGCAGCGACAGCTAAAGATAGGAAAGCCTTTAAACTAGTACTACTCCTCCAGTTGCTGTAGTTACCATAGAGATGTTATGCAATTGTTAATACGATTTTATGTTTTGAGGACCAAACTACCATGAGCTGTCTGATTTGATATGATCTTCCAGTGTAGACAGGAGGGAACTGGGTTAACACAAAATATATCCAAGGAAAACTTGCCTTACGGGAAGTATTAGTGTTGGCCGTATGTAGACTAAATGAGGGACACGTGTGCATGGCACTTTAAAGTGGGATAAATGTTTTTGCACTGCTTTAATGGTGTTGGTGTTTGCACGTGGTGGCGGCGTATTGCACACTAATTACAGCTGTTGTAGGAAATTTGGCGGCATAATTCACTTTAAATGACTTGGGGCACAGCAAACCAAAATTTCTCCAAGGAGTTTTAGTTTGCTGCTCCTACATCTTTGGAACAAAACACCAGACTCTGCGCAGCTCAGGAGCTGTGCAGGAAGCTCTACAGGCAGCCTGGCAGCAGCCTGGGAGGGCAGGCTCCACCCAAGAAAAGCGGCAAACCTGATCATTTTTTCCGCCCCCTGGAGCCTGCCTGCCTGCCTGAGCTGCATGGGGGCCCAGTGCTTCCCTCTGCGGCTGTGGTGCCCCCCAGGACTGCCCAAGCCAGGTGCCTGCAGGTGGGTGCCTCCTAGGGGAGCTGCCACTGCTGCGGAGGGAAGCACCAGCCTCCCTTGCAGCTCAGGGACTGCTCTACCCCCTGGCAGCTCACCCTCCCCTCCCCACAGCTGGAGAGGCAGGTAAGTCAGTGAGGTCTGTGCATGACACGGGAGTTTAAAGCACCCTAAATTGAAGCAGTGTTTTAAAAAACCCACTGCTTCATTTTAGGGCCCCCCATTTCATCTACACATGCCCAGAAATTCCACAAATAGCTCTCTTTTCCCCACAACTATTACTGGGCACCATACCAATATGCTGTTGGCAGGTCCCATTTCAGAGAAGAAACCAAAATAGAAAGCTTTTCACTATGTGCTTTTCTTTGAGATCTCATGGCAACCCTGCCCTCACCCCCCACCTATTACACCAAAATAATGGTGTCCATATTAGGTAGTATTATGTTGCCCATAACACTGGGTTGTTCCTGTAGTTTCCAATGGATATAAATCTTTACTTCCCATCTTCAGCGCTTCCTGTTGTAGAGAGTTGCTGTGACTACTATAACACAATAGCTATTTTATGGGTGGCTGCATTTCAGTTGCAAGCAAAATAATTAAATAAAAAGATATAATGGTCTATCAATCAGCTTGTGGTTAGGTTTCTAAAGCACTTGGGGAAAGTTCATGGCACACTATAAATACAAGGTATTACAACTAGTTGCTTTTAAGTTTGGTGTTTCATTGCTCGTTTTCTTTGGGAAAACTGTTCAGCCTATCAAATTATTCCTCATGGTATTTGCCTAGCTTTACAAGTAGTGACTCTAAACATTATGAACCTGTTCCAGAAATACCCGTTGCTAATGTATATCATTTAACCTGCATTATCTTGCATCTGATATACAGTGAGGGAGAGCACTAACTCAAGCACAATCCCATGGGAGCTTTTAGGTACAGTCAGTGCCATTTTCAGCAGGTAGCTTCTGTGGTGGGAGCATATTATGGCTCTTAACACGTAGTGCTGCACACCTAATTGGTTGGTGCAGTGCTACCCAAATTCCACCTAACCAATTACATATTATGCCAGTGCACATTACATGAAATAACTGAGGAAACTGCATTTAGTGCTAGGACTCAGGAGGGAATTCTACTTGTTTCTGCCTCCAAATAAAGTAAATAGCAAGGGAAGGGCTGAGCCAGACAAAGCTTCCTCCTTCCACACTACTGCCTAGAATCCACTCCACACCCAAATATTTTTAAAGAGCCCCGTGTTCAAATAGGACTTAATTTTTTTTAAGTAATTTTAATTTTTTTAATGAAACAACAATCCCAGCACAGCTCTACACAAGTAAGCCCCGTCCTTGCCAAGACTTCAAAGGGACTCTCAGGGCCCAGAAGTCCACGAACATGATAACCCTGGCAGAAGCAAGATTCAAAAAAATTAAAATAAATAGATCTTGACCACAGCACTGGTTCCTCCTCCTTCCCCTTCACATACACCTTCTTCATTTAACTACAAAACAGTGGAACTACTTATGTCATTTCCCCCAAACTGCTGATATCACTCTCATGTCAGAAGTGCCAACTAGGAGTATCACCAAAAGCTGAAAGAGAGAAAGAGAGAGAGAGACTCTCCATAGGAGTCCAATTTATCCACAAAATAAGCTATGTAACTAAGTACAAATGGCAGTAATATTTGTAAAGTTCACTGTACTGGTTATAGAAAAATATTTCCAATATAGCAGGATGCCTGATGGGAAACAGAACTCCCATAGATCTATGAAGTTTATTAGAAGAGATTTTAAAAACAAGACTTTTGAGTCCTTTTTTGTTAAGCACAAATGAACACAAGCAAAAATATCTACAGTAATAGATACTGAAAATGTATTCCACAACCACTTTACAAAGCTCTGGATTATGATTGCATATTAAAATCCAATAGGTTTCTAGATTCATACATCGGCAATATATCTGATTTTTGACAGAGTGAAAGTCAGATATTTCTCCTGTTGAGGTTTACACTTCAGAAAAAAAATAAGAATGACCAATGAATATTTCTTTCGTTTTCACTTATTTGCATAACTTTTATAAAATGCGAAATGCTTCAGTGCTACAGTAATACATCTTGGAAAGAAAACAATATGTAGCATTCTCTAAATTAACTGAACATGAGGAATTGACAGAAAACCACGGGGCAAAGAAAACAAAAAAGTCAGGCAGCTGGATCATCTAATATTATGACTAATTTTGTCATACTTTAGGACCACGGTTTATTCATGAACAGAATTACCTGTACCTGATTTAGCTTCCACTGCTGATAAGAACCCTGACACTTTACATTTACTAGACATTTCATAGATTTTCATAGACATTAGGGCTGGAAGGGACCTCGGGAGATCATCGAGTCCAGACTGTTCCAGACCTTGGGGGCTCGGACAGTA
>NW_017728886.1:84939428-84967857 GCF_001723895.1 Crocodylus porosus
ATCTGTTTTCCCTACCTCTGATCATGTGCGTGGCTCTCCTCTGGACTCTCTCAAGCTTCTCCACATCCTTTTTGAATTGTGGAGCCCAAAACTGGTCGCTGTACTCCAGCTGCAGCCTCACCAAGGCCAAGTACAAGGGGAGAATGACGTCCCGGGATTTGCTCGAGAAGCATCTATGGATGCACGCCAGCATTTTGGTCGCTTTACTAGCCGCAGCATCGCATTGCAGGCTCATGTTCATCTTGTGGTCAATGATGACCCCCAAGTCTCTTTCTTCTGTAGCAAATTATTGCATGATAAACATGGACAACCAGCCATAGCCAAATAGTCAATTAGCCACAAATATGTTGCTCAAAAACAGTAGAACATTTTTGTACCTGGTTTCTATCAACCTTTAACTTCAATGTGTGGCATGTCACATATAGGGTAATAGCATTTGGCCAAATCCTCCACATCCCAGGTTAGACTGCTCTCCCTACCCCCATCCACCCCTTCCTCCAAATATCTGATGTCCCAGGGTGCCTCAGCAAAGAGATGTCATGATTTACATCCCCCTCTTTCCCTCACCAACCTTCAAAGCTGCTTCTTTAAGGAGCCATTAGCACTTCTTTCTTGTGAGGATCAGAGTGTAAACAGATACTTAACATGACTATGGTTTGCTTACACACAATACTAATCTGAGAATGGGGGAGGATTGGAAAGTAATCTTTCCGATTTGTTTGGTAAGCTGCCCATGGGGACAAGGTAGGGAAAGAGGATTTGATTAGCACCGATAAAAGGAAAATTAACATTATCAGCTATCAGATTTTGTTAGCTGTTGTAGCTGATAATGTCACCAATATATATATCTGGCCAGGGCCCCCTACATGCCACATGCATGCATGCAGCCACACCATGGCAGGCAGCATCAGCAGATGGGAGCACTCATGGCTTGCATAGGTGCTGATGCCTGGGGGCACACGGCTCAGGCCCGCATTGGGCATGTGGGCATGGAGCACAGACTGCCTGGCCCACCTCTATTGCAGGGGCTCCCCACAGCATGCCTGCAGCTTCCGTACTTGTGCAGCACCAGAGGAAGCCCTGCACTGGAGCCAGCTGCCCTCCCTGCCCCATGCCACTCAGGTCCTAGGACTCTGCTCGAAGTGGAGGGGAGCCGTGGCCCCTGCTTGGCAGGGTACAGGAAAGGCAACGCCTCCAGTGCAGGTCTTCCCCAGTGCTGCACAAGTGTGGGAGCTGCAAGTGTGACTCCCAGAGCCCCTGTGATAGAGGCAGGCTAGGCAGGCTGCACTCCTCATCCCCACGCACAGCACTGGCCAGAGTGGCACACCATCAGGTGCCAGCACCTGCTCAGGGCACAAGCACCCCACCTGCTGCTGCTGCCTGCAATGGGGGCTATGCACCAAGGGGGGGGTCCCCACACACACCCCCACCCTTCCTCACCCCTGCACCCTGCCCACCCAAACTCTGTGTTCCCGCTGTCCCTCTGGGTGTAGTCTCCGTGCTGCTGCTAGCCCCCAGCCCCATGCTCCTTGCCCCCACCCAGCTGCAGGTCCCCCCACCCCTGCCTCTACCACTTCCCTACCTGCTGCACAGAGCAAGCAGGACACCAGGAAACCCAAGCAGGTCCCACCAGGGTTTCTGCAGCAATGGTGGCAACAGCCCCAGCCAGAAGCTGCTGCTGGCTGAGCTGGGCCCTTCTTCCCATGACCACGGGAGTGAGGTGCAATGGGGTATGTTGAGGGGGTGTATATGTGGGTGGAAGGGCTGAGCAGGTTACAATTCCTTGGTGGGTGCCTGTAGGCTGAATGAAAGTGCCTGGTGGGCTGGATGTGTCCCGCAGGTTGTATTTTGCCCACCTCTGTATCAAGAGATACCCAAGCTATCTCTGAACAAGCTAGTTAAAGTATCAGAAACAGAACATCCAATTCAGTACAGGACTGCATAGAAAGAGCACTCCCAGTGCTCACCCAGCTACTTGGTTCAGAGATAGACTTTAAATCATGCAGCAGACATATCCTGAGAGGTCAGGAAGTGCAGGAATATAGTAAGAACTGTCAAAAGTCAGATAGATAATTAAATCTTGCAAATGAAGTGAATAAAAAAAAGGATTCAGCTATGTAAATAAACAGAAAACAAGGAAGGAAGATCTCTATATGGTGAGGCTGAGGTAGAAGTGAAGATGACTCAAAAACAATCATAGAAGAAAAAGGGCTGGCTGGAAAGAAGCCAGTGGTCATTAGGTCCAACCCCCTGCCTGTTGCAGGATCATCCCTATCCAAACCATCCTATACATTCTATACGAAATGAATATTTTGTCACCGTGTCCCATATTGTTGGTCACATTAAAAATGTAGTTTCCCTACATTTCAGGAAGATGGCTGGTAGGAATTTACAGAGATTCATTCACTCTGGTGGACAGATCATTTCCTTTTCAGAATTCTGGAAAAACTGGCACATGAAATCACAAGGACGTGAAATCACAGTAGCAAAGATTTATAGTTAATCTATCAAGATGGAGGTGGTATGAGTGAAGAAAAGCAAACATGGTGTATTTATTTAATAATGGAAATAACTGGCATGGGCACCTAGGGGTCCATTAGTTTGCCCTATGTAGTATGCAGAACTTTAAAAAGAGTGTTGAAGCATAGAATAGTCAAAGATACAACGTAAATGGAAAACTGGATAAATACCACATCAGTTTATCAAAAGGTCGGTCAGACCAATCTGAAACCTAATTTTCTAGATGACAGAAATGTGGCACATCATGTATTGTTGGAATTCCACAAGGTATTTGATATGGTGCCATATGAGAAATTATCAGTTAAGAGAAGACAAGACTTACTACAGGAACTGAAAAATGGGTAAGGACTGGGAAAAATACAGCCCATGGACTGGATCTGGCCCACCAAGGGATTTTGTCTGGCCTACAATGGGTCCTTCAGCCCTGCCCAGCCAGGTGCAGGGGGCAGCCCAGGCCATGGTGTGTGCAGCTGGTCCTGCTGGGGGGTGACGCCAGATGCTCCTCACCCACTCACAGCCCCATCCCAACCACCTGTCTGTGCAACCTGCTCGCATGGGTCCCAGCCAGTCCCCATGGAGACCCCAGAATCATAGCAGTACCAGCATGGGGCCAGGAGCCAGAGCAGAGCCATGATTCGCTCCCTGCACACCCATGCCTACAGAACCGGCACTCGTGGCAGGGACACGCAGGGAGTAGATCACATCTCTGCCCCCGACACAGGCTCTGCACTGTCACCATCCCCCAATCTCAGTCCCACCCTGCCCACCTATCCCCCAGATGCCTCTTTCCACCTGCCCACGGCCCCTTTTCATCCACCCAGCCATTGAAGGAGTTTTGGTGAACTGTTGCAGGGAGGGGGTGCTGACCTGGCTTGTGACAGCTTACCAAAACTGCCTAAGCGACCTTCAGGAGCAAATAATTGCTCAACCCTGCTGTAGAGCTACCATTTATATTCAGACAATATACTGTTCCCAGAATCACTGGATATTGATATAATCTACATAAAATTATCAGGGAGGGCTATGGTAGCCACACGTTTACCTGATAGTCAGGTGAAAAACAGAACCTGGTCACCTCCTTTTATCAGCAGTTCTGCTAATCCACCACAGAGAAATAGCTTTCTTTCCTCTTGGTTTTTCCTGATTCTTGAAAGAGTCTAAAACACGGCAGTATTAAAAACAGGTTTTAGAGCCCTATAACTAATAGCATCAGCAACATCTGGTGGAAACACACCTTTGTTTGCAACTCACTCTCCATCTTTCTGCAAGCAAACATTCAGGAAAATGTTACTCCTTTGACCAATGTTTTGCAGCAATGTGTCTCTCCATGAAGACTTGTATAAATAGACTGGATGGACACAACTCAATCATGTTATGGGACAGATTACATATCAGATGTGTACAGTTTTCTCCCAACCTTCCCCCCACACCTCATTCTAATACTTACTTTTTTTGGACAAACACATGAAAAAATATAAACATTAAAGAGAACTGCATAACATTAGTGGAAATGAAACCCTGACACTGTAAATAACAACAAAATGTCTTTGTTGACCAGGGATTCTCAACCCCCACCTCCCTTTTCTTTGCCATTTCCCTAATACTACGGGCTCCAGGCTGGACATAATCCTACTGAAATCTAGACCAACTCTTTGTGGTATTACGCTCTCACTATTTGTTGTAGGTTATTTAGCACTATAAGGTGCATGCATAAAACACATTACTCTGTTCTCTCCCAGCCCCACCAATCTTCTAAATGGTCCTTCAGGAGCACTTCAGTGAAATCACCACTTTACAAGTATTTGCCATTGCATTACGGCATTTCATTAGCAGGACCAGAAATTGTGAACAGCTCAAAATTTGCAGTGATACATCAGGCCAAATCCTCACTAATAAAAACAGACTCAACCCTTGCTGTCCTCAACTGAATAATACCTGTTGCTTGCCCCTAAACTGAAAGTTACCGTTTATCAGTAATTCCCAGTCTAACCATCTTCATCTTCCCCTCTTTCTTTCCCATGTCATTCTCTTTTTCTTTAGTAGAAAGATTTATGAAGCGGATAGATTTATACTACATTGCACCACTTGAAAGAAACTGAACTTAGAGCCATGTTTTTTTAATGTCACTGGAAAGAAGGGAACATACATGCACATACACAAAGTTATCTCGATCCTGACATTTGATGCACCAATGTGGAACCACAGTGATTTCATGAGGTTCCCCCGAGGCCACAGAGGAGCATGTAGGAATTGCAGGACTGGGGCAAATCAACTGTGTAGGTCAATGAAACAAATAGAAAATGTCAACTAAGCTCTGTGCACATACTCAATTGGATGATAAATATTGCATATATGCCCTATAGACATTTAAATTTCAGATTCATCCTTTGTCAGGTCTATAAATATATGCCCTACTGAAAGTTGAGAGTTCTGTCTTTCATATAAGCAGAAGTACTCTGACCAGGAAGGGAGGAGCTGGTTTATAAAAAAAAACAAAATTAATCTTTTGGATTATCTGGAAAAGCTATTCTACATAATGATTTATGGTATGTTCTGTAAGTACCATATGGAATTGCATATGTAGGTAATGCCCAAGAAGCATTTTTGCAATATCTTTTATTTCCTCAAGGTACAAAAAATGATCACCCTTGCATACAATTTTAATATTTTAGGAAGTTACAGATAAAAAGACTTTAGCTTTCATCAGGAAAGAAATTCTTTCAACTATATTTTTGTTTGGTAAAAATGGAATAGCCAGTATTAGAGACCTTGGTTATTTTGTCCGGGGAACAGGCTACACCAAACAGATCAAATATATGCCTGCAAAAAAGAATCTGCCTAGAACAATGCAGAAAATCTAATAGACTTCTTAATACACACTAATAAATGACATCTTCTCACTACTACCTACATTTTTAAAATACATAATCAACAGCAATCAACTCATTCTTTGGTAATATTTGATTTAAATGCATTAAGCATCTGCCACCATAATAATTCACTCCTGAGCATTTCCTAAAAGGATTATTATTGCTTTTGAATTCCCATGGCTTTAAGTGTTTATCTAGTTTAGAATCATCATTTTTCTGTGTGTCAGATGCAACCATCTGTGCAAAAGTTAAAATGATAAATGCACTTTCTTTGTACACTACTGCAAGACAACCCCACCGGCCTGAACAGAGAATTAAAACAGAGACCTCCACAGTCAAGAGTGGAAATTTCTACTGCTTGAATTTAAGAGCTGATCTGGGTAATTCTGTACCACTCAAATTCAGAGCCAAGAGGCACCAGACTGAAACTCTACACACCCACTCCATTTGTACTACCTACCAAGTAAAATTGCTTCAGGGATGCACTGAGCATGTGTCAATAAGCTCTCTAGAAAGTTCAGCCATAACAGAGTAGCCAAGAGTTTAAATAGCCCTATATTCATCTGCTATAAATTGGGCAGGTGGGAAACTTAATGACCAGTAAACTACTTATAACTGTAAATATCAAATTTGTAATGTTAAGAATAATAAGGTAGCAAAATCTAGCACTAAAAATTAGGAAATGCCTGAATTAAAGATGCCTGTACAACTTCAGTTTTTCCTAATTCAGAATAGATAAAAAGAAGGGAAAATATTTAACTGTGATGTCACATTCAATGCAAGGTTTGGATTGTCTGGAAGAAATGAATTATAATGGTCTCTTTTATGGCACTCACCATTCTAGTGCTTCACAAATGTTAATCTTTAAAGCATAGCTCCAACTCACTTCACTTGCAGTCATGAATACCCAGCTGCTCTGAAACTCCAACTCCAGGTGTCTCAGATTGGGCATTCAGGAAATAAATAGCATAAAAATAGACTGGGTATAAAGAGTTTGCTTTAAGTGACTAGTCTAGCATTACACATTAACTCTGTAGAAGAGACGGGAATAAACGCCAACTGTGCTAACCCTGCAAAAACTAGCACAAGCAAGGGGGAGTTCCCACTTCCAGAAAGAAAGTCATAGGGGTTAGGGTCACAAGCCAACAGGCCAAAGGGAGGGAACAAGTAAAAGATAAAGAAAGATCAGTACTGTCGTAACGTATACTCAGCACCTTAATCCCCACAAACCCTCAACAACTCCACAGGTGCCTTCAAACAAGCCTTTAGTCCCTAGAGCACTCAGACAGCAGCTTGCAGCCACTGGCAACGAGTAGGGGGTGCACGCGGGTGCACATGCACCCCCTGAGCGGGGCGGTACACCCCCTACAAGTGCCGCTTGCCACTCCCTCCCTCCCCCCCACCACCAACACCACCGGTCAGTGTCTGCAGAAGCTCACTCCTTACTGCTGCCGTGCTCCCACCACTGCCACCGCACTCCCACCGCTGCCATGTGCCCCCAGCCACTGAAGGCATGCGCCATTCATGCCTGCAGTTGCCTCCAAATCTGAGTCCAGCTCCTTCAGTCCACAGTTCTGGCTGCCTGAGCCAGTGAGCTCTTCAGCTCCACTGTACACTGCTTTGTGTAAGGCTGACCAGGTTTCATGTGCATGCTACTCTCTCTTCCCCTCACTGTAACCTCACGGTTCTTCTTCCTTTTTCCCTTGCCCCCCAGCCAGTGTTGCCAAGTCTTGCAAGAAAAAAAAGCATCACTGCCTTTAAAAACAAGCCCAAAGCAAGCCCGACTCATTTCAAAGAGAGGGAAGTAGGGGTACTTATCAACCTGTGACTCTGAAAAAATGAAAGCGACTTTAAAAAAAAAACAAGCCCAATTTTGCTTATTATAAGTGGACTTGGCAACATAGCTCCCAGCCCCTGAGGGTTTCTGGGGGTTCTAGTCCAAATTAAGGGTCACCACAGTTCTGCAGACTGCTCCCTGGTTCCTTCTGCTCCTACACACATTACATTCTTGTTACACAACTATGCCAACTTTATTAACAATGGCACCACCCTTTGTTTTTCTGTGATCCCTCACATCTTACTCATTCACAACACACCTTTCAGCTTCTGCAACATATATAAAGAAAGGGGGTAAGAGATGTCTTACCAGCAACTGCCTCTTTTACTATCCAACCCTGAGTTATTCCCTGAGAAATAGTAATCTAATGCATGCAAGTGAAAAATAAAAACCCAGTACAAAAAAAATAGCATCTGCTTATGCTATTGAATTAGTAATTTTTACCTGCACTTTTCATCTCTGGATCCTGAAATATTTTAGAAAGGTGTTTACCATAAAACCCCAAAACGTTATTGCCTTGTGATAATAACTTAAATTCACCATAATTTCATGCTTTGTAAAACCACCTTCAATACATAAAAGTTCAGTATTTAAAGGCTTAATTCAAATTGCCCTAATCAACTCAAAACACAATAAAGATACTGCAGAAACCATGAAGTGCCCCAAACATGCCATTTGTGTCAGGTCTTATTAACCTAACATACCTAATTCATCCTTTGTATAATGTATAGATAGCTAGAGCCACTTAAAGTAAATTTTCAGGGATGGAGAGGACTTGGGGGGGAGGAAAGGGAAGCAGAAAAATCCTATTTATTAGCTGTGACTTCATTTTAGGAACTAAAAGAGTTCAATATTATGTGTCCTGAAATTGTATGGTTGAGAGACACAGCAAGTCTCAGCAATAACAACTCACATGACCTGACAAACTATGACTCATACTCTTAATCAGAGCTGAGAAATGTTTTACTGCAACATTTCATCTTGCGAGTGAAGTAAGAGGACAAAAGGAAGGGAATAAATTTTCTATTTTCAACAGAGAAGAGAGTGCATAATCCAGTAGCAATTGATTACATGTGAACAATACAAAACAATTGGTGTTCACAGTTTTGATATAGTCCAATATTAAGGTTGAGGCACATTTTACTGATGGGGAGCATTTTTTTAAAAAATTCCTTTGTCAACTCAGAAAATTGTGAAATTTAATTTTCTGTAGAAACATGAGCAATATTTTTCTTTGCTGGTGTGGCAGAATACAAACTTTCCTGGAAATAGTTGTTACATAATACGCTTACTACATAAAAATTAACTTCTTATTTCTGTAGCACTTCTTTTCCCATAGGGGCTGATCCTAGAAAAAGCAATAGATACCAGATATAACATCTAACATGGAGAATAAACCCAGTCCGTTCAAATGGGATTAAGCCTGCTGCAGATCTTTGTACGACTGGGCTAATAATTTGCTCCTCCTTAGGCAAATCAATGGAGGTTTTGTTTGAATACGAAAGACGTTAACAGAATTAATCCTGAAACTAGAACACTATCCTTTTACATTTCTAACCTCCCAAACATGAGACTAAGCAGAACAAGGAGCACTGTCCTGCCAGCTGTGAGGTCCCTTCATCTTTAATTATGCAGTTAACATAACATAATACATGTGTGTGTGTGTGTGTGTGTGTGTGTGTGTGTGTGTGTGTGTATATATAGGGCTTAGTCCATCTGTCTGTGTGTCTGTAATGCTCTTGTGGGGCATGGCTCCTGACGGGGCGCGGCTTCCAGCCAGTGCTGCGTTAAGAATGTCCATCAAGAATGACAGGCAGGGTGGGGTGTGGCTCCAGCAGAGCAGGCCAGGTGGAGCAGGCCAGGTGAACACGGAGTGGGGGGGGTGGAGCCAGATGTGGAATGGCAGGGAGGGGTGGCATGTGGCTGGACGCAGAGTAGCAGCAGCACAGGGTGGTGAATGGTGGCAGTGGTGGCAGCTGTGTGCAAGCGTCTTCCCCCCCACAACTCCTGAGAGCAGGCAGTGGCATGGGGTGGTGGGTGGTGGTGCTCTGTCCCTGCCAGCCCCCGCCCCCCATTCTTGACAGGCAATTCACTAGTTAAAACATAAGCAGGCAATTAAACTATTTTATTATGGTTATCATTGGCATTTCTTTGCATACTTGCTTTAACCTTATTTTATGACCAGATCAATCCTCATAAAATGTGCTCAGACATAGACCATAGAGGTATTAAAGAGAGTTACTACTCTGAGCTCTCTTAAGGTGCATGGCTGTTATCATATGTAATAAAAATACTTAAAAGAAAAGAATTGGAAAGTCATATTAGTTTTCATTCAGTCTTGCCCTGTTCCAAGTCAGAGTTACTGAATGAAACCATGACATGCCTCTTGGACTCTGGAACTAACTTCAGGACCTCTGCCATCACCATCTAAATTGCCACAAGACTGTATGCAGCAGGAGGATAAGGATGTGAAAAACCCAGCTTTTAATCTCTTTCCACTCTCCTAACCTTTTCCTCTTCTCTTATCAGGGGCCAGCAGCAGGGACTCGGGGAAAGTCTATTCACCAGGGTCCCCCTTGGAGTCACTAGGAACAATGGCCACAAGCTGAGGGAGAGTAGGTCTAGGTTAGATATTAGGAAGAACTACTTCACTGTAAGGGTGGCCAGAGCCTGAACAGGCTTCCCAGAGAGGTGGTGCTCTCAACTTCCCTGGAAATCTTCAAGAGGAGACTGGACAGGCACCTGGCTGGGGTCTTATGACCCCTCCCACCCCCAGTGCTCCTTCCTGCCCATGGCAGGGGGTCGGACTCGATGATCTGGCTAGGTCCCTTCTGACTCATTGATTCTGTGATTCTATGAAATTAAAGAATAACGTACCATAAAGCGTTGCCAAAAATAAGCAGAATGGCAAGACCTATGATACAAAAGACATGCAGACAGACTTTTTAAAAATGTTTATTATGGGAAAGGGGGGGACAATACACCAAAACAACAAAGGACAGCCCACAAAGGGACCCAGGTGCAGAGGACAGAGCCTGGAGCTAGTCCTCAAGCCCTGCCCTCACAGGCAAAAACAAAGACAAAAACATCCAGTAGCACAGAAATCCACTAGGGCATGTGCCGGTAGCCCAGGAGGAGTGTGTGTGGGGGCGGTGGTAGTGTCACAGCATGAGGGCCAAATGGGCACACGCAATGTTGCAGAGCCCCCTCTAAATGGCCCAATATGCCTGGAAGATGGGTACTGTCCTCTGGAGAACTGCAGGTGAGAACTGCAGTGACAAGTGTGCCCAGACCAAAAACTGGAAGAGTCACAGGACAGCATCAATACTGGCCCAAGTGAGCAAACTCCTTCAGCTCTGGAGGATGGCCATCTTGGCCAAGCCAAACAGAAAGACAACCAGTCCGCAGCTGCTGGGCCAAGGACAGATGGGGTTCCGGCCCATTCTGGTCAAGCTGTTCATTGATTGTGAGAATTAAGGTCCTCACCGAGGAGGAGAAGGTCATTGCCATCAGGTGTACTCTGTAAAAAATGAGCCAGGGTCAAAAAGAGGGCAAGACATTCCCACCCAAAATCAGGCACAGAGATGGTAATGAGGAGGAGGCAATGTAGTGCCAACAAGATCCAAACAGCCAGCACGTGGTCAGGAATGACCTCTTGGGCAACTGCCAAGTCAGGTGTCAGCTGCAGCAACAAGAGAATCATGACCCTTGTGCTGAGGGAGGTGCTATGACCCAGATACAGAAGACTTCACCAAGTGGCATGCCAGCTTGTTTGATCAGCTGCAGCAGCATGCAGTTCATGCAGAAAGGTAGCATCTGGTTGGCTCTGGTACAGGAAATCCAAAAGAGCTGTCTGCATCACAGGGCCTTGGCAGCCAAAGCCCATACAGGCATACATAAGGGTTGTAGAAAGGGGAACAGGCAAGCCAAAAGAACAGACAGGAACACCAGAGAGGAGTAAGCATGCAGGAAAGGAAGAAATTGGGCCTACAGCCCACCAGCCTGTGCAGCATGCAGCAAGCACCCAATATTGCCCACAAGCTTGCTCAGGCAAAAACTATAATGCTGCATCTCTGGAGTGGAGTGCAGCACCGTTGCTGTAGCCTTGGCAGAAAGCACAAATATCTCAGGTTCTGGGAACCATTTGTGAATGCTCTGTGCAACCTTCTAGTGGTGTTTGGTTTGATCAAGAAACTCAATAAGGCATTCAACAGAGTAACCAGCACAGGGAGGTTCCACAGAAGCAGGAACAGGTTCTGCCTCTGGGCTGGAGTCCTTCCCCAAGGAAGAGGGCACTGTAGCCACATCAGGGGATGTCACCTCTGGAGGCAGGACTTCCATCAACGCATCCTCAGAGGCAGAATCAAAATCTGAACCCAAGGAGGAGGAGTTATACACTTCCTGCATCGAGAGCCACTGAGGCCCTGTGGACTTGCCCTTCACCAGGAATCTCAGCATCAGGCCCTGTGGAAGCAACATCCTCCAAGGGGTCTTGGAAGGGGATATCAGTCCCCGATTTCTTGGGAGGGGCATTCTCCTGGGTCGGGCATTCTTGCTGCTGGAGTTGTTTGTGGCTCCCAGAGGGCACAACCTCCTTGTCAACCTCATCAGTGTCAGGGAGCTGAGAAGCAAGGGGAGGGCCAGAGGACCCCTCTGCCACCGCCCTTGACCTCAGGTAACCCCTGACCACTACAAGGCCTGGGAAGGGGGGCTGAGGAGGCAGGCAGAGGCAGGGCTTCCTGCTCACTAACCTCAGCTCCCCTTGACGTAATGAAGTGGTCTTGAGCGGGTGATGAGGCCTGTTTAGGAGACCCTTCCTGTTTCTGGGACTTCCCCTTCCCAGCAGAAGGAGCCAAAGCCTCCCCTGTGGGGGGAGGAAAAGGGGGACCCAGGTCCATTGCTGTGGAGCCAGCTGACTCTGACAAAGCAGGGAGTGGCTGGGAGGAAAGCCCATCCCCACCACCCAATAAGACTGCCACACCAGAGCCAGATGAGCCACCATCAGGCACAGCCACAAGTGGCTCCACTGTGACTGACTTCTTCTTCAGGCACTGGGTAGCCAGATGGGACCTGCTACTACAGCGAAAGCACAAGGTGTCCCCAATGGTAAGATAAACCTTGTACTTTTGCCCATCAATCAGGAAGGACATGGAGCGGGGCAAACCCCGACCCTCTCTGTCAAGAAGCATGAACATCTGTCATTTAAAGAACAGGACATGCCAGAGCTGAGGGATCTTACTGCCAAGCATCAGTCTATGGACTGGGCCCATCACCATGCCATAAGGGCTCAGGCGGTTGGTGAGCTTGTTGTCCGAGAGAAATGGGAGGACATCAGAGGCCAACACCTGAATAGCCAATGTATCTAAGGGCATCATGAGGGAAAAAGCACCCCTGACAGACACGCCTGCTACCATGACCTCAAGCACAAAAGCAGGGGAGCTAAGGAAAATGATAGGGACTAAACTCATCCAGGCAGCATAAAGGAAATTTGTGTAGCCCACCAGTGCCCACACGGCAGCAGCACACCCCTCCACTCAAATGGAGGGAGGGGCATAAACCCAGAGACCAAAACTCTGGTCAAGAGGGGCAGAAGCCCCAGCAGTAAACAGCTGAGAGCTGCCTTCAGCCATTCCAGCAAAAAAAAAAGAGTTACCCCTGGAAGGACCCAGAGGGCTGGGGGATTGGCAGCCCTCTGGGGCAGGGAACAAAGAACCTGGAAAACAAACAAACAAACAAAAACCAGGGGAGGGGAGAAAGGTGAGCAATATGCCTGGGAGGAGAAGGGAAAAGAATAAGCAGCAGAGCAGCTACAGTGGGAGGGGGGAAAAGTAAAATAAACCCAGGGGGAGGGAGAAAGGAGGGGGACTGGGTTACTGCAGGAGAAAGGGCTTAAAAAAGGTGAAAAAGGGCAGGAAAAAGTAATGAAAAGTGGGGGCTATGGTGGGAAAGGGGTCAGACTGTCTGCAAAGCAAGAAAAGGAGAAAGGCTCACTGAACAGGGAGAAGCTCTCAGAGTTCTTAGCAAACACACCTGTCGGTGGCCATTTTTGAAACAAAGAAAGCAAGCAAGCAACTTTTATGAAACATGTCTCTGACACATTTAAAGCTCTGGAAAAAAATGTGTAAAAGCTTTTAGAAGTCTAAGCAAGGAATAAAATGGGTAACACATGTTACAACTGAATTCACCCCAGGAGTTACTCATTTCACAGAATGAAACAGAGTTTTACTAAGTTCATAATTGGCACTATATTTCCAATAGACCTCACAAATCTGAACTCATTTTTGAACTCTGCCACAAGTTTTGAATTTGGAAGAATCAGAGTTTGTATAGTTCTCCAAATCTGAATAGACGACACTACCCAAGGTTTATATATTGCAGTGGGATTTCTTCTGATGTCAGTGAGAGCTAAGCAGGAAGCTGAGACAAGTGTACAGTCCAAAGAGATTAGTCTACTCAGACATTATTGTAACTCTTTACTCCAAAAATATTTTAGTAACCCAGAGGGAGCAAACTCAGCAACTTTATAAGGAATTACGTGTTTCCATGTTATAGTAGCAAATAAAAAACAAATTAGGCAGATCAAATTCTACTCCAAAGTCAGCAGCTCAATTTTCAGTTGAAGGCCACTTTAACTGAAACTCTTTTTCAAAATCCTCAAGTTTTATAACAAATGCTTTACTGAACAATGCAAACTAAAAAATGAAATCAAGGCTAGTGCCTAGACATATTCCCAGGATCCAATCTGCAATCACGTAGTTTACTTTAGATTGGGATCTGGATATACAGATGTTTACTGGGAACCTGATTTAAGTAAATTGGGGTGGGTGGGATTAGCAGGGGCTAATGGGCCCCTAGAGGGGGTGTGGCAGGTCTGAGATGGGGCAGCTAGCAAGGTTGTGGGGGTTGTTGGGTTCCAGGTGGAATCAGGGGGGCTGGCAGGTCCTGAGCTGAGTTTCATGGGTCTGCGGAGGGATTGCTTGCCCAGGGTGAGAGTGTCAAAGGAATAAAAATATCCCCCTCAGTGTGAAAGGTGGGGGGAAAAGAGCAGCCCCAGGGCTAGAGAAAGCAAGTGGGCCTTCCCAGCCCTGGGGCTGCACTGGGAACATGTATACCCATTCTCAGGACCTGATGTACAGTCATGCGGCACACTTTAAGCCATATGATTGTAGATCAGGTCTTGCGTATATACACATTTGCTGGTGCATGGAGCATGATCTACGTTAATTGGGGTGAGTGGGGGAGAAGGGAGGGGAAGGAAGGAGAAGGAAGGTTAATAGGTCCAGAGAAGGGAATGATGAGTCCATGGAGGTAGAGATAGCAGGTCTGCAGGAGGATTTGAGGTTGGAAGCCATGAACAGTCATCAAGGCTACTGATGCTTTGAGGGTGAAGGAACATACCCTATAAGCCCTCTGGGAAGGAGTTAGCCAAGAGTGACAGATATGTAGGCAGAATAAGTGGTTCCCCTAGGGCCCAAGGCAGCCTCTCAATGACTGCTTTCCCCCAGGTGACATCAAAAGCATGACAGGCAAAGGAGAGAGAAGAACCCAGGAACCACTTAAATAGGAATCCAGTGGTCACTGGGGGCTCTATTACACGTCACAACCTATCATATTACACTTAGTTGATATACATTTCTGTATGTATAAAATTTGCATAATATATAAACATTTGCATGCCTTAAAGAGTAATAAAGTAGGGGATAGATGTGCCATGTGAGCTATTAATAATGGAAAGAAAAGGAACTTAACTACAGGCTCAGCCCAAGAAGCAAATCTACTATACATTTGATTAATTAGATGTCTAAAGTATAAGACTGGTGAGACAACAAATAATGAGTTTTCTTTAATAAGAAAAAAGATACATTAAGGAAATTAATTTCATTTTCCAAGATGTCAGAAGTGTCTCATAAATAGTGGTGCCTCCTATAATGACAGAGTGATTGCCACCTTTATGGGCATTGTTCGCCACTTTGTGGCAAAATTTTTTAATGTAAACAAGTGATTTTTGAAGTATCCACTTAAAACATTTCTCTTGAATAACCCCAAATGTTTCAATGTCCCCAAATGCTTTTAAAACTGCCCTTTTGAAAACTGCATTTAAGCAAAAAAATCCCTTCACTTGAAAGAGAAACTCATTAAAAACAACAGGATAGGGAAGAAATCAGCATGCCTTTAGTTTTCAAGGTTACATCAGATGTGTTCCCATATATTATCTTGTTATTTTAAAAAACAACCCAACCCACGCATAACAGTGACTTGAGAAGGTCAGCTAAAGAAAAGAAGTCAAAATAAGTGATTTTTCATTCACAAAGAACCATTAACAATCCCAAACATGTTGAAGGTTAACACTCACACAGGGAACAATACCAAATTCTTGCCTATTCTGCAGAACTCACAAATGTCATGTGATCTAGTATATAGGTTTAAGGAAAATAAATGTCAAGGTCTTCCTAAATTCAAGGAGTATATAGAACATGGAGATTTCTCTGTGGTGATTTAAACCTAAGGGCAAACTGAAAGAAAAAGCTGGTGATTGGAACTCAGAATTACTCCCAGATTACATGTTTTGTAAATGTTAGACAAACTTCAAACATGGTTGCAAGGCAATGCTGAGAGTCATTGCCATCAGTTTAAGTTCTAGAGAAATCACAGAGCACAAAATATAATAAAATTAGAGTGATACAAAAGTTACAGCTCATTGTACCAGTTGTCTCAAGGCACTAAGGTCCCTGCTCCTTTAAGAGCAGAAACTGCCTAGGGAGAGGGCCCTAAGAGACAGACAGAAGCCCACAGGTGCAAGCTACTATGGCAACAGACTAATGAGTAAATTAGCCCAGTCAGCTGACCAGAAGAGGCAGGACCCTGGGCATATATAAACCCCAGGGCTGGGACTAGAGGCTTAGTTCTTTGTCAGCAGCCAAGGGGGAAGGAGCTCTTAAAGAAGCTCACCAGAGAGGCTTGACTGCCTGTTCTACCCCAAGTAGAATTAAGGGGCTCCTGGCCTACAAGGCACTTAGTGCTGAGGAAGTTATAGATAGATAGATAGATAGATAGATACATTTTTAATGGACAAAGCACACCCTGAACTCCTTGTATTATGTTATAGCCCAGGGGCTTATATTTTAGTTGCTATTTATACACCAGTGGATTGGGTTGAGGCTATTGGGGAAGGAGGAGGCCTCATTGGGGGCCCACTACAGTATGAGAACCCCAGCGCCAGAGAAAGGCTCAGTGACAAGGGGGTGAGCAGACCCCAGAGCCTGAGGGCGCACTGCCAAAGGGGCTGCGGAGAGCCCAGTGCCCATGTGGGGCTCACAGATGGGGCTGTGGACAGCATGGTGAGGACAAGAGGTCGAGCTATAGCAAGGCCCCAGGAGAGACAATGTTTACCATCTGCGAGGCTTGGGGCATGGTAAAGGGGTGGTTTTGGAGCCATTCATCTAGCCCATAAGGTTGAGGGTGTCCTGTGAGGCATCCGTTTTGAAGCGGGAACCAAAAGGGGCCTAAGAACCCACAGGGTTCAGTGGGATCCATCAAGACCGTGTCTAGAATACAAGCTTGAGGGCGGCTTCCCGATCTATTAGAATTACCAGCAAGACGTGGCAGCAGAGGGGGTTCACATGGAGCTGGATTAGCATGGTCAAGGAGCCCTAGGGTATCACATCCATCCTTGGGTACCCCATACTGTGACACTAGTTATGATGAATATATTTATTGCTAATGTAGGCCTAGCACTTATGCATGCATTTATTCATAGATGCTAGGGTTGGAAGGGACTTCAACAGATCATCGAGTCTGACCCCCTACCCAGGCAGGAAAGAGTGCTGGGGTCAGATGACCCCAGTCAGATGCCTATCCACTCTTCTCTTAAAGACCCCCAAGGTAGGGGATAGCACCACCTCCCTTGGAAGCCCATTCCAAATTCTGGCCACCCTTACCACAAAGTTTTTTTCCTGATGTCTAGCTTAAATCTCTGTCAGTTTGACCATTGTTCCTCGTTACCCCAAGAGGCGCCCTGGTGAACAGAGCATCTCCAATACCTTGCTGCGCCCCACTAATGGATTCATAAGTGGCTACAAGTTCACCTCTCAGCCTTCTCTTGTGGAGGCTGCAGAGGTCCAGGTGCCCTAGTCTCTCCTCATAGGGCTTGGTCTACAAACCCTTAACCATATGAGTGGCCCTCCTCTGGACCTTCTTGAGGCTATCCACATCCTTCTTAAAGTATGGCACCCAAAACTGGATGTAGTACTCCAACTGCAGTCTAACCAATGCTGCATAGAGGGGAAGTATCACCTCCCTGGTTCAATTTTTCATGCATCTACTGATGCATGATAAAGTGCGGTTAGCTTTGCTAATGATTTTGTCACACTGACAACTCACGTTCATCTTGGAGTCCACACTATGAGTCCAAGATCCCTTTCTACTTCTGTGCTGCTGAGAGGGTCATTTCCTTGCCGGTAGATGTGCTGGAAATTCTTACACCCTAGGTGCAGCTCTCTGCATTTGTCCTTGTACTACATCCTATTGTGTTCTGCACACTTTTCCAACCTGTCCAGGTCTGCCTGCAATCATTCCTAACCCTCCAGAGTGTTCATTTCACCCCACAATTTAGTATCATCCACAAACTTGGACAAAATACACTTCACACCCACATTTAAGTCATTAATGAAGCAATTGAAGAGTACAGGTCCAAGGACCAAGCCCTGCAGGACCCCACTACCCATATCCTTCCAAGTCGATACCAGCCCGTCTACTACCACTGTCTGGGTGCAACCCCCAAGCCAATTTGCCATCCACCAGACTGTGTAAACATTTAAGTCACAGCCTCTTAATTTATTTCAAGCATTTATTCATGCAGTTACCTTTAAGAGTCCCTGTTGATTTGAATGAAACTACTTGTATACTTTAAGTTAAACACCTATGAAACCATTTGCAGGACAAGGACAACAGCTACAATTGTGGGACTCACAACAGGCACTAAAGTAGGTCAAAGAAAAATATTGTGTTGCATCCAACAGCCAGCCCATGGATCATGGCTTACTTTGGAAATTGCCTGTGTTCCAGATCTCACACAGCTATATGACTGCTCCAGATCCCTGGGCTGGTGACTCTTGTCTGGACTCCTGCTCCCTCTTCCTAAACACCCTCCTTCCATCTTCAGGTGTGTGGTTCTACACAGGGTGACTGCCTATGTCAGTGCCTTACAAACCTTAGCTCCCCAGCCCGCTGGCCCCAACTAATTGGGACACTTGCTTCCCTGACCTTATCTGTTCTCTGATCCCCTGGGTTGTGAACCTCTAGGGTCAGACCTCAGCTGCCTACATTTCAGTTGTACCCCTGACATCATTAAAGCAAAGTCTTCTTAAGCACAGCGATACCTCAGGCAGATAAAGATTAAATATCAAACTGACCTAAAACAAAATATTTTAATTCAGTTTGACAAGCCAAAGAGTTTAGCTTGAATCAACCCAAGGGGAAAAATATGAAAGGGGAGTCGCACACATACAAGAGCTACATGAATCATTGGTGTGAGCACTGGGGGAACCAAACTTTTAGATGGAAAATGCCCAATCAGCTATTTTGTGATATAAGCAAAGAAAAGATGAGACTTGTAACAGATTAAAATTAAAAGGCTAGGAGATGAAAGAACACTGCCATAATTCATAGGATCTGAAGACAAAGAAACTTCTTCACCAATAAGAGACCAGAGGCACAGGTTTAGAGCCAATAAATAATAATATAATGGAGAGCTAGAGAAAAACAAGTATTTACTGAGTGTGAAATAACAGGCAGGTGATATTTCACTGACGTAGAACACAGCAAAACTGTGGAGTGCCTCAACTTCCCTCATTTTAAATTTCATCCTGGAATGAAAGAAGACAAAGTTGTTGAGCTGAAGCGGGGTAGGAGTGTCATACTGATTAATCTTCTCACCTTTTTACTATCACTAGTAACTGTATGCCCTTTCATTTTTCTAGCCTTGAGTATTCCATCTCCTTTCTAGGTAAGGCTCCAGGATGTGCAGATTGGTGCTGAGAACTGGGGCAAGTGCAATGATATAAGAGAGATTTTGACGTTTTTCTTTATAGCAGCAATGTGTTAATACGACAAGATAGGGGGTCCAGATTGAGCTATAGTATGCGCCTGTTTTTGGACTCAAATTTGAACAGGTAATGAACGGTACATAAGAAGAAAACTATTGCAATCCATGTGATTGCATTTTATTTCTGCTGTTTGTATAAAAATGATAACAACGGCTCAGTGGTTATCTCTGTAATGTTTTGTTTGTCTAAGTGGGCTGACAGAAAATGTAAGAGACTGACATTAAGCAGAATAGTTTTCTAATAATATACCCAGCAGTATCCAAAATTAAATGGATCACGGCCAAAAATACACTTCTTCCACCTCAAAAGAAAATTGCTTAGGTCCATTTTTGAAAAAGAATGTAGAATACCATTCAGTACTAATGCTGAATAGCATGAGCCCACGTGTATTACAAGTCAATGTTACACTAATTCGCATTTAAAGGGACAGCCATTGGCATATGGAGTGAGAATGCATCACTATTTCCACAGGCCAGGGGTCCAATGCTGCTTTTACTTGCAACTGATTTGAAGTTAAACTTCCACACAATGGATAGATACTAACACTCACATTGGTATGATTAGTAGTTTCTATTAGAGAGTGTCAAAGACTGCAACAGCAAGGGTGCAGCAGGTCAGATCACAAGGGCGTTGGGCAGAACTGTCAGGAAGGTTTCCAAGGACCTAGCTATCTGTAGTTAGTGCTGCAATGGTCATCATTAAAAAATCATTTAAAAGACTGACATTTCACACCGAGTTTAGAAAGAAAAGTAGGCAGGCAGATAGGATGGCCACTTTAAAGAGAGAAAGGATAGCTGTATAAAAAATAGAGCATAACCTCAATTAAGGAAGAGGCCCGCTTTCCAGGCTTTTCTTGTCATACGAAAGTCATTAGTTTAGCCGCACAGTATATCATACACACAAAGATGCTGAAATACAGGATACAGAACAATCTTGTATTATCATGGTATGAGAAGTGTAACATTAGACCCCATATAAGTGGCTGCTCTTAAAATAATGAATGGTGGACACTTAAAAAAACTAGCTGTTTGTTTTCCATTCCCTTTCCCCCCAGAACCCAGCAGAAAGGGGGATTCCTGTGAGTTTCTTTCTTCATCCCTCCATTTTGTAAATTAGTACCATTGTATTTTGCCCTAAAAGTGGTTGCCATAGGTGTAAACTTCCATTAACATAGCCAGCAATATCAAATGCACTCTCTTCTCTACAGTCTGTCTCTCACTTTTTGCATCTAGAACATTTGAAGGAAAGAAACTTGCCAGAGCACAATGATACAGCATAAAATGTGTGTTTTCAATAAGTGTATCAAGGTTCTCCAAAAAACTAGGACAGAAATGAGACCAATTTTTATCACTCTTTAAAATTTTATAGCATGCATAAGGGTTATACATGTGTACTAAAGGGAGAATGTTTGCCCTTGGGATATTGCAGTTACTTTTCATCCTACCACAGCAATAAATCTACAGTAACCATAAGCAGGGGAACTGCTTGCAAAAAAAATGCTAGAGAACATTGTTCCCTACTCCATCACAAATCAAACAATGAACCCAAAACTAAGCAGTTCCACCAATCACATCCCAAAACCTGTTTCAGTTCCTGTAGTTCTGCTGTAGATATTCAACTTACTCTTCATTCTCTTCGCAATGCGGAAGAGAAGAAACAACAAAGGAAAAATGTATAATTCATTTTACATGCCCAAGTAGCTGTTTTACAGTTACACAAGTAGCATTTTTGGCACTTACATGCAGTTTATGCTTTTATTACACATTTAGGGTGGAAGTTTACATACCATTTCCAAAAGACAGCTAGATAGATGTGAGAGAGATTATATGTATACCTACTGATCTTTTGGAAACCTGTATATATTTATATAAAAACTCAACAATAATCATGGCAAAAAATATCATGGTATTTCTTTATTCTTGGGAAGACGTAGTGGTAATTTATCACTGTGTAGTTGCTGTGCATGAGTGCTGACACCTTAGAATAATACTATTCTTCCAAAAATGTTATGGGGAAGCAGTTGTATTCTTAGAAAGTCTCTTTATGTGGTACAGTACTGTGCCCATTAATTTTTACATTTTCCATATTTCCTGAGTTCCCCCAAATCATTTTTCTAGGTAGGAAAGGTTCATGGCAAGCATTTCTGTAGTTCTCTATTTGGAATTAATGTTTTAGATTGCATCAGTCATTCAGCTCTGACCAAGAGATTAATAGAAATTACATTCATGCAGTTCCTAAGATGATGTCCCAGTACAAAGTCTGTTCCACTTCTTATGTCAGTAAAATCAATATAGAAATCAAAATGGATGCCTGCCTGGGATTGTAAAAATGCATTTTATTTCTCTATGGAGTTGCAAAGCAAAGGAGGTACAGGAGGGAGGGAGAGATGGGGAAATCCAGCTCTTGTAAATGCATCTGAACACAATGCAAAAATAGAGCATGATCTTATGTCTATTGAATTCAGTGGGGAACCCATACTTATGTCAATGAGAGAGAAACTGAGACCCATTATTTGCACAAACCATTCACAAACAAGCCAGAATAAAACAGCTCTAGTTATTTTTACTCACTTAAACCACTTTGCTCACAAAATACATACTGTATTGTAATACACCATAAAGTAATATATGCTAGCATCCCACTCTTAGGTAGGTATCTATTTTCTTTATGAAACTATTATTTTCTAGAATAAAAAAATCAACAAGTAACTACAAAGGAGTAGCTGAAGTCTGATTGTAAAAATAAAAGAGAAAAGAAAATAGCTGAATGTTAAAACAATCAAGAACTAGGAGCATTACAAGTGCAACAAAAAAAATCAGCTCACAAAAATGTTTCAGGATTTGGCCTCCATCCAGCAAAATGCAGGGTTCAGCAAAATCAATACAATTATCAGGATGGTGGGTAAGAGGATAACACAGGAGCATGCTTTTTATTAAAACTTTTCATACGAAATGTCTCTAGACCTAAAAAGCATAAGTACTCTGATTAGCGGAATGTTTTTATGTTCTAATTCCAATAAGACACTGGTACTCTAATGGTACAGATACCCTAAAACCTCTTCACATTCCCTTCTTCATCTTTATCTGCCAGGTGGCAGGTGATTCTTTGAAGTAGCGTTTTCGATTACAGATAACCATTCCAGAGCTCCAGAACTTCTGAATTAAGTGATACTTCATTATTTCATGGCTTTACTTTAGACCTCTCCTCCCCCCATGTGTAAAAAGGAGTGGGAAGGGGATGAATCTTCTTTGCAGCCTAAAGGTAAATCAAAATATATACATTAAATACCAAAGGGTTTGTTTGCTTCAAAAAAACCCTGACCCAAATATTGGAAGTGATATGCTGTGTTATACCCTCTGCGGATGGAAATGGAGCTGACCAATTTGGTTCAGCTGAAGAGCTGGCCACTGACTTCAATGTAACTATGAGAGTTTATGTCAACTAAGAATCTGGTCCACCATCTTTATTTAAACTAAATAAAATATTCTGTTTTGCAGATAATCTATTTTATTTTATAACTGGAAAAAACAGGTTATAGTTTGGGAAACAAATATTGTTGAATTGTTGGCTTCATTAATCTGATTCTGCTGTTAGGTCTCCGTGGCCCTAGCATATAGGTTTCATTTCACAATGAATTATGCACTGCCAGGCCCTCACAGCCCAACAAAAGAAGTTTGCATGTTCTTTTTAAAAAGAAAAGGGAAAAGTTTACTATCTTATTATTGAAGTACATCCCAGAGTGAGAAGAGTTGCAAGTTCAATAACATTCTTGTCCATAGACTCTGTTTACATGAAGTCAAGATTAATAAACCATACTATATATTTGCAAAATACTACTTTGAAGAGAATTACAAGCTTCCAGCTAAAGACACTGGTCCAAATTCAACCTTGGTATGACTTGATTACTTTTCTTAGAGTCCCTAATCTAATACCAATTGTTTTCCTAACGCAATATGAGGGATGAATTTGAACCATTATATCTATCAAGCAAAGCCATTTTCCAAATGATCCGAGCTGCATGCTGGGAATATGTATAAGTTGTAGCTCCTTCCTCACTGTGCAAACTGGGTAAAATTAGCACAAGAGAGAAGAAATGGGCTTTTTCCAGTTCCTCCGGCAAACATTCGTATGGTTTTTTTTCCCCTTCCATCTTTTTGTGGTGATTTCATGCATCTTATCTCCCTAGCCCACCTTTTCATTTTTCGATGAAGGTATGAATATTTCTCATGCAGATTCAGACAAATGTGAAAAGACGCTTTTTTCAAGAAATTGCTGGTTCATTAAATTTTTCCATAAACATCAGAGTGTGGCCATCATCTCCCTTTTGTGGCGATGAGTGATGACAGAAGCAACAATGTTAAGAAATAAAATCTCATTCCTAAATGAAGAGCAAGGAAAAACTAGGAGGAAACACAACACAGACAGATAATAAAAACAAAGGGGAGGCTGTGGGTCTCATTCAGCCTCAAAATAGCTGCTTAGCAATGCTTCCTTTATGCCCAATTTGAAGTATCAACTGCAGAAAAGAATGCTGTGAAAAAAAATCTATTAGATGTTAGGGAAATGTCCAATGAAGTAATGAACTCTTCATGGTTTTCACTTGTAACCAGGCAGGTACAGAGTAAAGCCTTCCTAAGGAAGAGTATGAATTCTCACCTTTCTAGCTACCAGAGGCGGGGTCCTGATATTTAGGAAGAGCATGAGTTTCCTCTTACATTATAACTTTAGAGTTAAAATAGAGGTGCTCTTTGGTCATAATCTCCTTTTAGCAAATCACTCTATCAAATCAGATAGTTGCATTTGCATTATTTTGAGGGCAAAGGAAGAAAGCAAAGGGCAGGGGAGTAGACTGTATGGGGGTTTCGATATACTTTCTTCCATAGGAGAAACGGGATTTCAAAAGTTAAATGCACAAAATATGGGAAAATGGAGATGCCCTCTGGCTCATTTTCACAGAAAATTCCATTACAGTGCATACTGTTTCCAAGCAAAGGATGCCAAAATACAAATAAAATTGATTTTCATATTGAAAGCACATGAAATCAACACAACAAAAAATTGCTATGTTGTCAAAATTGTAAACAAAACAACATCGGAAGTGAGTGTGCAAGGCAGAAATAACCTAAAAGCAAGTGTAAGCCATATTCATGATTAGAGGTCAAGAGAGCAGGTCTTATGAGGAGAGGCTGACAGGCACAGGACTCTTCAGCCTAAAGAAGTGAAGGCTCTGAGGTGACTTGGTGGCAGCCTATAAGTATACAAGGGGTGTGTATCAGGAACTGTGAAAACGTTTGTTCACTAGGACACCCAGGGGCAACGTGTAGGAGGTGCATGTGGGTGCACATGCACCCACTGAGTGTGGCGGTGCAACCCCTGTAAAAAAGGGGCACCAACACTGTCGGCAGTGCCTGCAGGTGGCTGCCGCTCACCCCCTACTGTCAACACTACCAGAGGTTTCATAGTTTCATAGTTTGTTGGGTCAGAAGGGACCTGAGCAGATCATCAAGTCTGACTGCCTGCCAAGGCAGGAAAAAGGAGGTGTTCACCCAGCCTCCTCTTAAAGATCCCCAGGGTAGGAGCCAGCACCACTTCTCTTGGAAGTTGGTTCCAGATCCTAGCCGCCCTGACCATGAAGTAGCGCCTCCTGATATCTAACCTAAATCTACCCTCTGCCAGCTTGTGACCGTTATTCCTGGTCACTCCTGGTAGTGCACGGGGGAACAGAGACTCCCCCAGTGCCTGCTGGTCACTCCTGACTAGTTTGTAACAGGCCACTAGATCCCCCCTCAGCCTTCTCTTGTGGAGGCTGAACAGATTCGGGTCCTGTAGCCTCTCCTTGTAGGGCCTGCCCTGCTGACTCCAGATCATGCAAGTGGCCCTCCTCTGGACCCTCTCCATGTTGTCCACATCCCTTTTGAACTGCGGAGCCCAGAACTGGAAGCAGTACTCCAGCTCCGACCTGACCAGTGCCGCATAGAGGGGAAGGATCACCTCTTTGGACCTGCTCGAGATGCATCTGTAGATGCATGACAAGGTACGGTTGGCCTTCCTGACTGCCTCCCCACACCGCCAGCCCATGTTCATTTTAGCATCAATGATGACTCCAAGATCCTTTTCTGCCTCTGCACTGATGAGAGGGGAGTTCCCCAGCCTGTAGGTATGGTGCTGGTTCTTCCTCCCCAAGTGCAGCACCCTGCACTTGTCAGTGTTGAACCGCATCCTGTTCTCATCTGCCCACCCCTGTAACCTGTCTAGGTCTGATTGCAACCTATTCCTCCCTTCTAGCGTGCGCGCTTCCCCCCACATGTTAGTGTCGTCTGTGGGCAGTTCACAATTGCTGCTGCCCGCTGCCAACACTGCCTGCAGCATCTGCAGGTGGTCGCCGACCCCAAGTCAGTGCTCCCCCCCCACTACCAACACTGCTGGCAGCATCTGCAGGAGCTCCGTTCTTACTGCCACTGGGCTCCCACTGCTGCCACCAGGCTCCCAATGCCAGCAGTGCAGCTGTGCCCCCCCCAGCTGCTGGGGGCACATGCCATTCATGAGGACACCCAAAGGGAAGACACGATCTAATAGTCACAAACCATTTATGCTCCTTGGGCAGAGGGCTAGACCCGATAATCTTGTGAGGTCCCTTCCAGCCCTAATATCTATGTCTATGAAATTCAGGTCATTCTGCTGACATATATCATATGGTAAAATAATGGCTTTCCTGATGCATCTCTACCACACCTACAGCACCTGGGCTCCTGTTGCTTTGGGGCATCTAGTTTTACTGTAATGAAAACTAATGAATAATAAGAAGAAATTTGTTCAGTGTGTCATTAACAGTTTCTAGTTTTCAAGAACAGCATTATAATACATTTTTAAAAAGGAATGCACTTCCAAGAAAAAGATGAAAGACCAACCAAGCCTAGAAATGTGTTCTAGAATTCATTATTGTTATTTCTGTTCTTGTTTGTATGCATTGTGAAATTCCACCATGGACCACAACCCCATTGTTCTAGACTTTGTACAAACATAGAAA
The DNA here is from genome assembly GCF_001723895.1 of Crocodylus porosus. NCBI lineage: Eukaryota > Metazoa > Chordata > Crocodylia > Crocodylidae > Crocodylus > Crocodylus porosus. The sequence goes on from NW_017728886.1 coordinate 84,965,787, forward strand.
TGAGAATTAACAGTGAATAAGCTAATAGGTTCCACAGGATAAGATATTCTTCTTCCTGTATATTCATGAGTGTTTTCTTTGTATATCCTGATGAGATAACCAGAAAAGACCCACCGTATAAATCTCTCAAGTTATTTTCCTTGCAGCATACAACAAAATGGTGTATCTTCACAAGCAGGACCTTCTCTTTCTTCTCTGGCTTCCAAATTCTCCAGCAAAACAACCTTGATGCTAATGACACCTCATTCTATCAGAATGTAACCTCATATACCTTTCACTTCACTGAACACCTATTGGAGATAGACATACATCGTGACAATCCTCAAAGTAAAGAACTGAATGAACATACCCTTACATGAGTTCTGTTACAAGCTGTAATTCATATTTGTATCATTTTCATAGCCACCATGAAACAGACTCTCTCATTTATCTTTTTCTTCTCTGACTTAAAAGCTCTGTTTAGTAATAATGATGTACTGCAATCATGTTAGCTGCTACAAAAATCATTTTAAAAGTAGGAAATAAATAAGAAAATCTGGCACTGATTGATGACTATTTTTCTGCTGGTTACAAAGTTGCAAAGGGAACAGAGAGTACTGTACAAACTAAAGTCAATCTGTTTTATTGAGATCTTTTTATACTGGAGAGGTTTGATTAGTCTGCAACATAAAGTCAGTCAAGAATTCTACAACAATGTATTTCCAGAACATTTTCTTACTCTAAGAGCTGAAATAATAATGGTCCAGTACACAGGGCACTAGACAAGAAGGCAGGAGAGCTGAGTTCTATTCACTGCTCTGTCAGTGTCTTATGTGTGACCTTGAGCAAGGTGTTTCACCCATCTGTAAAATGAAATTAGTAAAATGTACCCATTTTTGAACATTGCTTTTAGATCAACAGTGAAGTGCTGAGTTTTAGTATTATTATTAATTGACTGCATATTCAGAGTAGAAACAATAACTGCAGTTAATTTTGCCTTCATTTGTATGCCACATGCTTTTCAGAAAAAAATCCATTGTCAATCAACAAGAACTAATGTACCATTAAAAGTATAATCTACATCCAAAAAAACACATTCTGTAACATTTACATTTTCTTTTGTCTCCCCTATTACATCAGTGTCATATCTTCTCAAATCTAGCAGTTTATTAAGCACTTTTTCTCTTCCTGCTCCAGGCATTTCTCTGTCAGTTTCACTTACAGTAATTGACCTGCCTCCTCTGTACTTCACAGAATTACACCACCAATAAATAATTAGACAAAGGACAAGAAGAATTCAGAATCCAACTGGTTTAATGATTAGCCTCAAGAACTCATGAAGCAGAAAAAAGGACAAGATTTCCTCAAATATTCATGATCAAAGGTTTGCAGAGGTTCTTTTCATTTTGTTCACATGGTATAGCACCCTTCACTTTTTTTTTTTTTACCTCTGTGATCACAAAGAAGGAAAGATTAGCCTAATATGGAGATCAACAGTGTCCTCTTCATACTGTTGATTCCCCCACCATCTCATTTGCACTACCTAGAACACTGAGGAAATGCCAACCCTGTCTGCAAGGAGCTTAAAATATACTATATAATTGTCAATCCTTAATCATATGAGTAGTTTTCATAAGCGCAATACAGCTATTTGTAACTGCAAATTGTGTTGAATAAGGGAGGAAGGCCATAGGAACCCGCAATACTTGAACTAGAATATTTGGTTCTTTTATGAACAAAAGAATCAGATTTTGTCATGGAAGTTCACATAATGAACCACTCTGTCATGAAATTGGGGTCTGCTGCAGCTGAATGATACACTCTGAGTGACAAGAGATTTCCTCAAATATACCATATTTGCTTGAATACAAAATAAACATTTTTTTCCACAATCAAGGTAGGGAAAAGAGCTCCTCATCTTACATTTGCTTACAAGTAAACCTCATTAAATGCATTATCTATCATTAAACTGCTGCCAGAAGCATTATGCACTCAGTAATGGAAATCAACAATGAAGTTCATCAAATGCAGCCAGCACTGAGCATTATAATAAAATATATAGCCCATACTGGACAAACATGCTGATGGGAAG
>NW_017728886.1:84968217-84970491 GCF_001723895.1 Crocodylus porosus
GGTTCTGTGGTAAAAATCAGTCCTAGCAGTTCTTCCTTCTCCTCCATTTCCTTGGAGTTTCTCTAGAACTGCTCATAGGCGCTTCTGTGCCAGAAGATGAAACCCCATGACCTCCCATTTGGGTAGACCATTATGTACTGTAAGTACTCAGGATTCACTTCCAAAATATTGATCAAAATCCAGTCAAAAAAGTCATACCTCTCCCTAGTTCATCTCTCCTGTGCCTTCTTTCTAGTCATTGTTGCATGATCAGCCTCAAAGTCTTACTGGGCTCCTTGTCCCCATTGTCCCAGCTCCATTCACCTTCCTCTTCTAGATTCCATTGTCTGGCTCCTCCTCTCTGTTCTTCTTCAGCTCTCTGGTTCCTGCTGCTGCTTTCTGCAGTCTGGCTGCTCTCCATCTTCTTCCTGTCTCTCTTCTTCTGGCTTTCTCTTCCCTGTGCAGTTTCAGCTACTTTCGCTTTCATCTTCATTTATCGCTGCACCAGCTACCAACCAGATTCCAGCTCTCAGTCTGATTTTCCATATTAGTGACTCTGCTTCATCTGGTCTCTTCTGTCCCCCGATCTTTGCTTCTCTACTCTCAGCTCACCAGCATTCATGGCCACCACCACATCGTTGCTCTCTACTCCTGCCTCTTGGGTCATCAACAAAAGTTTCAGGGCAGTAGTCAGGCTTGTGCCGGGCTGCCAGGCTTGATCTGAGCCCACAAGAAGCAAAAAAGCAATATGTTGATGGGCACCTACAACAAGGAAAGGTTTGTACAGCCCATATATATAAAATATATAAGATATATGACAGTACCCATTGAGTCCAGTCCTCCTCAGCAATGACCCTTTTTCAAGTCATGGTGAGCCACTACACTGCATGCATTTCAACTTCCTCTTTACTCCAAGAGCTGAACTGTGCCTTCCTTCCCCATTTTCAATTATTCCTGTTTCTTCACCAGCCTTAAATGTCTGGCAGACATCATCAGATGAGGCCCCAAACAATTCATCCAGAATCCCTCTCTTAGCCTGGTATATGTGATTAGTGTGGCTCTTCCTTCTATGCGGTAGACCCAAACCAGGTTTTCCTACACCTCATCTGCATATAAATTTTTTGGAGCATCCTAGGACTCATAACAAGAATACCCAGTTCCAGCCATGAGTTGGGGAGGAGGTCAGTAATTAACATATGGATCCTTTGTGGGAGGTATCTGAAGCAGTACTGGGCAGTGCTGAGCTGTGGGGTCACCATGGTTTTAAACACTGCTGACTCTGCTGGGGCCCCACCCAATGAACTATATGGTAAATCATGAGCCTTTTGGTTTTGGACTAATAGCATGCATAACTTGTACTAGATATAAGTAGAATTCTACCCAATTTGAGGAGGTGGCCAGCTGATCTCACAGGGAGATCATGGTGCCAACTGCCATTTTTGCAGGCTGACCACATTGCCCCCACCCCACCACACACACCCCTCTGATTTAGTTGCAGAAAGTTTGGGGGGGGGGGGTTGGGAGGGGTGCAGATTTCACAGGCATTGCCCAATTTCACAGTTTCTGTGAACTTCATGAAATCATGATTTTAGTAGGTCCTTATATATAAGTAGGAACAAAAGTGCTGCTTAAGTGTTTATGGAGTACCTATGCTAAAAAGTGGAGCAGTTTCAAAAAAGGCAAAATGCATCAGTTCTGGATTAGCTAAGTCTATAGATACTATATGCGAATTACTACAGTTACACATATTTCAAAGTCAGTGTTCTCAAATTTGCTCCTCACTTCCATGTGCTCAAGGAGAGCAGGGTCTGGCAATAAGGGGGGGAAGGATTGATGCAGGCAGAAGAATTTGAGGGGAGGCAAAGGGCAAGGTGGCTAAAAGACCCCACAGATTTATTTTCCCTGCTGTGACAGTGGGAGGGTAACCAATTCAAGACAGGTCTTCAAAAATTAGGCTCTATACCAGGGCCAGGCAATTATTTTGGGCAGAGGGCTGCTTACTGAGTTTTGGCAAACCATTGAAGGCTGCATGACAGGAAGCCAGGGGCAGGTAATTTTTTTTATTTTTTAATTTTGTAGGGGCCCCATGGACCAGATAGAATGGCCTGGTGGGCCGCATGCAGCCCGTGGGCCACATTTTTCCCGCCCCTGCTCTATACCTAGAAATTTATAAGAAATTTATAAATATTCCACATATAGAATCTAATTATTGGGGGTCTTCTTATATTTGAATAAAGGCGGTATGCAGATGGGTCCAACTTTACGGTTTCACTACTGGCAACTCAGAAGGGGAAA
>NW_017728886.1:84970502-84994927 GCF_001723895.1 Crocodylus porosus
TTCAGCTTAGTTAAGGAGCACTTGGAGGGGCTGGATGGGTACAAGTCAGCAGGCTCGGATGACCTCCATCCACGGATGCTGAAGGAATTGGCCAGTGTCATAGCTGAGCCACTGGCACAGCTGTTTGATCACTCATGGTGCCCCAGCCAGGTCCCTGAGGACTGGAAAAGAGCCAATGTGGTGCCCGTTTTTAAGCAGGGGAGAATGGATGAGCTGGGTAACTTTAGGCCAGTCAGTCTTAGATCTATCCTTGGGAAAACACTGGAAAAAATCATTAAAGAGTGCATTTGTGAAGGCCCAACAGGTGAAATGATGCTGAAAGAAAACCAGCATGGGTTCATCCCAGGTAGATCCTACCTGACAAAAGTTATAGCCTTTTAAAACCGAGTAACACACTGCCTTGACATTAGAGCTGAGGCAGATGTCATCTACCTGTACTTTAAGAAGGCCTTTGATACTGTTTTGCATCCTATTCTCATAAGGAAGCTAGCAGGCTGTGGAGTGAAGGCTGACAGCCAGGTGGGTGGCAAACTGGCTTAGGAACCGCACCCAGAGAGTCGTGGTGGATGCATCATTTTTGACCTGGAAGGAGGTAGGCAGTGGTGTCCCACAGGGGTCAGTCCTTGAACCAGTGTTATTTAATATCTTCATCAGCAATTTGGATGAGGGTGTGGAGAGCACCCTGTCCAAGTTCACAGATGACACCAAGTTATGGGGGGCAAAGTTAACACACCGGAGGGCAGAGAGCAGATACAGGCCAATCTGGACAGGTTGTGTCAATGGGCAGAATGAAACAGGATGCAATTCAACAAAGACAAATGCAAAGCACTCCACCTAGGAAGGAAGAATCCCCAGCACACCTATAGGTTGGGGATGACCTCCTCAGCAGCTCAGTGGCTGACAGGGATCTTGGAGTCATCGTTGACTCCAAGACAAATGTGAGCCAACAGTATAATGAAGCCATCGACAAAGGCAATCGCACCTTATCGTGAATTAGCAGATGCATGACCAACAGATCGAGGGAGGTGATTCTCCCCCTCTATGCAGCATTGGCCAGGCTGCAGTTGGAGTACTGTACCCAGTTCTGGATGCCACACTTCAAGAGAGATGCAGAGAATCTGGACAGGGTCCAGAGGAGGGCCACTCGTATGATTAGTGGCTTCCATACAAAGCCCTATGAGGGGAGGTTGAGAGATCTGGATCACAAGAGATGTCAGAGAGGAGACCTTGTAGCAGCCTATAAGTTTATCAAGGGAGGACAACAGACAGTTGGAGATGCACTATTTACCAGGGCATGCCTAGGAGTAACTAGGAATAATGGGTACAAACTAGTGGAGAGTAGATTCAAGTTAGACATTAGGAAGAAATTTTTCACAGTAAGGGTGGCCAGAAGCTGGAATGGGCTGCCAAGAGAGGTGGTACTGTCACCTAACTTGGAGGTCTTCAAGAGGAGGCTAGATAGGCACTAGCTGGGGTCATCTAGCCTTGGTCCTTTTCCTGCCTGGGACAGAGGGTTGGACATGATGATGCTTCGGGGTCCTTCCAACTCTACAAACTATGAATCTATAAATGTCAAACATAAGTAAATATAATACTAGAAGCAAACCCTGATTAACAAAAAAAATTTGACCAGAAACAGAGGAAACAAAACATGCAGGAGATTCTCTTTGAGAAATGAGCTCAATGTCATATTTCCACTTCTGTAAATTTTTAAAGATGGTTATTTTTATCTCGTGTGAGCTTTAAGAATCAACCTAAATAATATGCAGTCTGTTAAGACAGCTCTTCTTTATTCATTGGAAAGAAGGGTCATACATAAAGATTTCACTTCCACCCTAACTCATCACAAATGTTTTAAATTCAGCATTATTAGGTGTATCTACATGAGATGTGTTACTGAGCATTAACCTCATTTACTGCATAGTATGGGCGCATGTCTACACATGCATGCCTGTACTGTACAGTAAAAATAACTAAGTGTGCCTAAATTTGATATCAAATTTAGGCGCAATTAGTTAATATACAGTAACACACATGTTGACACAACCCAGCACTGTTTAGTGCTGGGTTTGCCCTACCATTGGGGGCTGACCTGAGCCCAGACCCAGGTCCCCTGGCTCAGAGCTTCTCCTGCCCTGGGGCTAGGCTGCCTCTGAGCTGACTCTATAAATGCCAGCAGCCATTTTGTGCCCGGGGGCACATACACCAGGAGCCTAAAGGAGCCTGTACACTCCACAACAGCACTATAGGCTTTGTGTGCCCCCCTAGACAGGAAATAGTCTGCCTCTGCCTGCTTGTCTAGAAGCCAAAGCTACTGCTTGGGTACTGCAGGGCCACACAGCTGCCAGGGAACCCCTATTAGATCAGGTGGGTGCTGAAAAAGGCTGCAGCCTGCTGAACCCCCTGCCCAGCCCTGACAGCTTCACAGGGCTGATTGCTGGTTACTTCTGGCAGCAGGACCAGCACCAGTTCCCTGCTGCTCACCCTGAGCAGCCTGCCCTGCACCTGCAAGCACTGTAAGGCATAGCCTCTGCTGTCCCTTGTCATGCCCCTGCACTGGGTGCTTCTGGCAGCTGCCCAAGTCCAGGAACATGGGGACAGGTGAGCGGGGGCCCAGAAAACTGGTACAGGATGCATGATGTCATCTGCATCCTCCCTGTCGAAGCCCAGCTCTGCCCATGTGAGCACATCCATGCCATTCACCCAGGGCCCCAGATGGAACAAGGAGGAGATTGGGGACCTTGTGCTCTGAGGCAATACAGAGGTCCAGAGGCAGTTCAAGTGGGGCAGGAAGTTGAACACCCACATTTATGAGGCCATGTCATGAGGGATGCAAGGGTACAACCAGTCAGTGTGGCAGTGCTGCATGAAGGTCAAGACTTTACCGGCACAATGGGCGGCCATGACAAACCACAATCATTGGTCTGGTTGTACCCACAAGACCTTGCCCTTTATGTGGCAGTTGACCAGATTTTAGCACCCCAGGACCCACGCCACAACCCTTAAGTTTTCACCAGTGGGGCAGTCTGCCTGAGCCCCAGCTCCACCCTGACCCTCTACTGACATGTCACCAGAGGAGGGGCCCTCACACACTCAGTGCCCAACCCTTCCCACCTCCATAGCTGTTATATGCACTAGCAGCTCGGGCAGCCCAGGTCAGTGGCTACCTTGGCCCTTGTATAGCCCCAGATCCTGCCACAAAGATCAGCTAGTCATATCACCACCAGCCATCAACACCACCGGTTTCTCCTTGGACACAACCCTGGCTGGGTCCCAGCCCATTGCACACCATGGGCCAAAGACACTAGGTGTAATTGGATGCTGTCACCGATGGGGAGACCTGCACCCAGCTGCCAGCCACACCAACTCCAGCCACATGGTAAGTCCCACACTGGGGAGAGAGCCCTCCCAGCACCCAACCTGCCCCTGAGCCCAACCACCACCCCAGCCCCTGCCCCCCAGCCCTGCCTGCACTCTCCTGGCCCTGAGTTGCCCCCCAAAGAATGCAGAGAGGTGGGACACAGTTCAAAACTTTACTCAGCAGCCCATGTTCCCACTGCTGGGTGGGTACAGGCCTCTCACACCTCAAGGAAATAGTTGATGCCAGTGGCAATGTCCTCCTCAGTAGCAGGGGGCAAAGACATATAGTGCTACCACAGTAACCCTCCAGGCAGTGGTGGAGATTGCAGGGAATCCCAGACTTGCCCTCCATGCTGTCATAGCTCAGGGTCCCAAACCAGGAGTACAGGTGCACCCAGGGCACCAGGAGGATCAGCAGCAGAAGGGCATAGTGGCTCGGGCACCCCTCAGCCTGCAGAAACAGCTCATCACACACCACCCAGGACACTTGAAGCAGGGGCACATTCAGGGTGCAGCGGTGGTGTGGGGGGGTCAGCCCTGGGTTGCCTCCACAGAGAGGCCCCCCAGTGGGGAGGATAGGTGCATGACCAGCCCCTCACCCCAGTTGTCTGGGAGCCCCACATGCCCCAAACCCACACATCATGGACTGGGAGGCAGCACAGCAGAGTGGCTCACTTGCAGAGGGAAAGATGGGGAAGTGGGGTCCCGGCCTGCCCCACCCTGGGAAGGAGGAGGTAGGCTGCCTGCGACCAGCACCCAGTGGTCCACTGGACCCAAAGGAGCAAGCAGGGATAGGGGGCTCAGCTGGTGGCTGTCTGGGCCTGCCCGGTCATGGCCAAACCCCTGTCTGAGGCTAGGCAGCATACTGCCCCCGATGCAGAGCATCTTATTTTTGAAATGTTGCAAATTCTCACAAAAGGCTTCTGTCTCTCGCCTCTGCAGGGGTGGCATCTGGATATGGGAAAGAGGCCACTGGCCCCAGTGGGAATGTCAACTCTGAGTCACTGCCACCCAGTGCTGGAGCCCTTGTGTTACTGCACAAGCAATAACAAAAACAGAAGATTTAAAAGACAAATTTATGTTTCTTTAGAAGTAAGAAAAGTAATTTTAAAAGAACACAGGCCATGTGGTTCACAAAAAACCTCAATGCTTTCCATAATTCTGGAGGAAAATGAAACATAAAGGTGACTGTAATAAAAAAAGTTATATACATTTTCAGACATATTTTCAATGCCTTTTGACTTCAAATATGACAAAATAAGGGTCTTTTTAAACCTCTTGGCTAGCCCCCAGCCTAATATTTCCAAGACTGTAGGGGGAAAGTGTGCAATATATCACACTGTCTTTAGAAAGAAAACTTTACCGCCTTAACCTTCAAGCAGAAATCACTTGCCTAGTTCTATTCAGTAAAGGTGAAAATCACCCCCTTCACAAAGGTGTTAAAAGAAGGTTTAAGTAGCACATTTAAAATATATACTGATCCTCTACTTACCTCAGCACTAGACTGAATTTACTCCAACGGAAAAGTAACATGGGTGTTAATTCCCTTCTTCTGGACAGGGGGTTTAAAGCCGAATCCTTCACTTCCCTGGAGAAGTCTCTTCCTAGCAGAGTACAGGTATGTAGTATTCTTTATCTTTTCTGATTAAACTATTCTACTATGCAGAAAATAAGTCAAGCATCATTGAGCAAAAGAATGAGAAAAAAATAATTCTGTAGCCTAGTTATTAGGGCATTCACCCTCCAGAAATAGGGAGATATCTGGTCTTCAGTCCATGCTCCTGGAACAAATTATCTTTTATTCAATGACTGTTGGAAACTGATTATGTTAACCTACTTAATGGTAGGGCCATGACCAACCTCTGGGAAACTGTACTGATCATAAGGAAGCATGCTCAAAGGAGTCTTCTCTCTTAGCATGGAGAGGATGGTAGATGGTAGAACTATGATGGTAGAACTGTTGAGATATCCATGAGCAAAAGTTCTTTATGCACTGTTTTGGGTGGGGAGTTTTCTCTTTTATGTTTTACTATAAATTACAAGTCTTTTTACAGTTAAAATAATCTGAGCTTTGGCATCCAGCACTTAGATTATGGTTTCAAATTGGCACATTAATGGTAACCCCTGAAAAATCAACATTTAACCACAGCTGCCACAAAACAATACCCGAGAGTTAGCCTACTGGTTTACACCCACAATTTATTTTTTAATAAATAGGAATTGAAGACCAGTTTATCCCTTTAGTTTAAAAGGATTTCATCTGACTTGTCCAGAAAAATGTTAGAAGCTGATTTGCTACGTTCACAAAAATCACGGCTGTCTTGCTGTAGTTCAAGTTAGCTTTCCTCCCTTGTGTCCTTCCCCTAGGCTTATCTCTCACCACAATCATATCATTCTTTGACTTCATTTCCACTCTAATTCAATGCTCTACACTATGCTTAAATAACAGATGGAAGCTGCACTACATCTCCAGCTTCAGATCATTAAAATAAAATTTCTTGTTCTTACAGTACATTCTTACAGTAATCGCTCTAAAATTCTTACATTCTTACAGTAATCAGATATTGCTGAAAGTTACCTCTCTCTCATAAACTAGGGCTGAGTAAAGGGTCATGTACAATTTGAACAAGTCTTTGTTTCATAACATCTGACAAATTGTTTTTCATAAGCTATTGCTTATGAAAGTTTATGCCTCTATTAACTACTAAGACTTTAAGGGGCCACCCTTCCCTGTCTTCTGCATTTCCAGTTCAAGTTAGAACCAGGAGTATTTGGGTTTGGATTTTTCATCTTCATCACAAACCTAGCTTAGAAAGGTGAGGGCAAACTTAAGAGGGTGAACTGAAAAATCTAGATGGATCAGTATTTCTCTGAAAATGTTAATCCTCCAGGAATATTAATAAAGACAAGTTATAAACATTGTCCCATCTTTCTAAGCTTTAGGGTTGTTGGCTGTAGCCATGTTGGTCTAAGGACATAGGCAGACAAGGTTCTTTGGGTAAATGTGATCTCTTTTATTAAACTAACTAAACAGCTGGAAAGCTGTTCTTTCCCTATGCCTGAAGAAGGGCATTTGTGCCCGAAAGCTTACAAAGGACAATTTTTCCAGCTATTTAGATATCACATTTACCCAAAGAACCTTGCCAGCTTTTCAAGGAACACAACAGAGATTGCTCTTTCTGCTAGAAAGAGATACACAGGGAGAAAAAAGATGATTTTGAGAGAAGAAAGCAGTCCTAGCCAATGACACACAGGACTATGAACCAGAAACTCCTGTACAAGGGATATGTGAATATTGATTATTTTTTAGTTTGGTGAATAGACAAAAATATTTTTAATAAATCAGCTTTTTTATTTGAATATTTGATAAATCAAAACCATTTCTGGAGAATTGATGCCAGGTTTTATTCAGCCTGAAATGAACTGTTTTGTTTAACTTTAGGCATCTGAAATAAAAGTAAATAGCTAGAATGATAAAAGTAGCAAGTAGAAGGTATCAGTACTTTCCTCATCTTGTACCTGTTAACACAATAGGTAGGATATTAGTTTGGCACCTAGATTCGAATCTGACCTCTGTTTGATTCAGTAGAGCCAAAGACTATCCCTTTCCAGGAGAGGGTAGTCTGGGATGACGCTCCCTTAGTCTCTCGTGTTCTACTTTACTTAGATGTTTATTGCGGCAGGGACTGGAACCCAAACATCCCACATCTCAGGTAAGTACCCTAAGCTGCCAGGCTATAAATCATTCTCTATCTTTTTCTAATATGTTCTCTGTTTCACTGTTTTATAAAATATATATTTCATTGTTTTATTATATATACACACACACACACACACACACACACATATATATATATATAAATATATATATATATATAAAAAATTCATCTCAGGCTGAATAAAACCTGGGGTCAATTCTCCAGAAATGGTTTTGATTCATCAAAAATATATAATTGTTTTAAGTCTAGTCTGTTTTGGTTTGTTTTTCCCCTGGAGATCTGGAATTAACCGTATCAACATTTCTGATATTTTGGCTTCATTTTAGCTCAATTTGGGAAAAGATTTTTTTTAACCAAATTCTAACCAAAGTTGTAAATACTTTGTGGGTGATCAAATCTGCATTTTTCAACAAATAAATTATTCACCAAAAAATCATTCAGCCTGTTGCTGAGCTTAAATCCCAGCTCCTTCACTTAGTTCCCATGAAGCCTTTCATATGTCAAGTGACAGCTCTGCAAAAAAACAAGCACAGATAGACAATTTCACTAGTAGTTTCAGCAAAGTAATGTTGCACTGACTTCAGGTTACATTTCTCCCTCCATTTCCTTATCTGTCAAACTAATTTAATAATACTTCACAGTTGGATGATGTAAAGCACTGAATGTCATTGCATCCTCATTAATGGTACAATCTGTAAAAAGAGCCCTTCCAACACCCTTTGTTCTGCCTTTACTAAAAGAAAACCAGAGTAAAAGGTAGTTTCCTAGAAAAACAAATACAGTATGCAATGACCATTCTGCATTTGACACATCTCTTGAAATAATAATTTCCTCAAAAGCAATGGTGATGCTCTTATCTCTGTGAATATTTTTGCTTAAATACTACATGTTTATCAGTCTTAAATTTCTTCTAATTCCCTATAGATACAGAAAAAAGAAGGAAAAGACTTTATTTTGCAACAGCTAGGAGGTAACTTTGGACCAGCATTTTCACTACCTGATCTCTATGACTCATGTATGCAATATCTGTTATACAACAGAAATTAGAAATGGGAAGACACTATTAGGTAGTCTCCTACATCCTGATTCCTGGCCACAATAAAAGAAACGTAGCATATTGTAAGTGCAATATACCATAATTTACAGATTATCAATAGCTCCAAGTAGCATACCTGGAAGTAACACATTTCATATTCAACATATGGGAATAAGACAATTCTAGGTAAATGAGAAATGGTCTTCCTAACCTGTAAAAATTTTTGAAAGTACAAACATTTTCTTGGTCCATATAGCAATGGAATAGAAAGTGTTTCCCTTAAAATATTCCAAAAAAAATTAAAGAAATTAAGTCCAGAATAGCAACTAGCCTGGTGGCTAAGATATTATTCTGTATCAGAGATATCCATGCTATGCCATTCCCTCACATCTTCGGAGAGTGCTCTGTTAGGCTATTAGCTACTTTGGGGATGGGAAGAAAGACGCTCTTAATAGCTCTTGTTGCAGCTTGTCCATGTTTTTTCACTAATTAAATATTCATTGTGCTGGAAAAAAGAGTGAGAAACTGATTATATAGCCCAACAAGTAAAGCAATCATCTGGAACATAAGACCCCCCACCCCCAGTTGGGTCCCAGAACCATCAAGTATTTAATTATTTATAAAATGGAACAAGAAATACTGATAGTGATGAAGCTTAGAACATATGTATAACTGGCACTTTCACATGGACTATAAGAGAATAGCAGAGCACTGAGTACTATAATAAACAGGTGATAGTGGAGATGTCTTCCTGGTTTTCACTAGAATTCCATCCTGCCTGTAGAAAATGCTTTCTTGGCTGAACTTTAATCATAACTGGTAACATCCTATATTTTCCAAGCAGAATTGTTTCATTGAAAAATCCCTCAATAGTTGCAGAGACTGCACTACTTGGAAATATTGACCTAAATTTCTGTCCAATTACCAGTTTGTTTTCTGGGAACTGAGCAGTTAATAAAAAAGCCTTTGGCTTTGAAGCTTGAAATAAAACCACAATGTCCCTGTGATATAATGAACATCTTGGCCCTAAAATTTTGGAAGACATATAAGATGGGAGACAATCTGCCACCAGGACCTGGGTAATAGTGCTGCCCTGATCCCTTTCACCCATGATCACAGCACTTAATAATGCTATTGAAATAATGAAAACTGGGCCATTCTAGAACTGCAGTTCATTTTATCAGTATCAGACCTCCTGAATCATTTTGGAATTATATGCGACCAGACCATGCTGATTCAGGGCAGCTGCCACTGTTTCAAGGTATGCCAATTTACCAGGTGTACAAGGAAATGAGAAACAAGGCTATTTCTTCAGTCTTTAACCTTCCTTCCACAGAAGTCCCTGAAACACAACCTCTTCCCATGTTCACCCCTGCCATTGTCTTCCCATTACACACACACACACACACACACCCCCTGTTTAATTATTTTAATGTATGGGTTTCCTGTGTGCTTCTAATTTTTAGTATCTTGGAACACACTAGCTTTGGTTCTACATTTGGCTGGAATTTTTATTGCTCAGGGAGTTGAGCTAAGTTTGTCTCCTTTTAGAAATAACAGTTCTGCCTAGGCAATGTACAATTGCACAGTCTTTATGCAACTATATGAGGCTTATATTTGTGCTTTAGGAATACAGCCAGATGCTCCCTCTTAGATTATACACGCTCTGGGGCACATCCACTGAGAAAGACGTGCAACAATATCTGTGTCAGCCTTACACAGATGAAATACCTCTGGCTAACCCCTAGCGCAGGCTCAGGCTAATAACTTGATCACACATGGCATTCCCATCTAACCCAGCTAGGTGTTGACATTAGGCACATGATGTTATCTGAATGCCCTTTTAGCAGTGCTCACTCAGCTGACAAAGTGTTAAGGCTGGGAGAGGAAACAATAAAGTAAGCTTTAGTTTTATAAAATACGATGAAGCATAACATTGATGGACAAGGGTAAATACCCATTGTCTCCATGATCCATAAAGAGCTGAAGAATTTTCATCTACCACTCTAAGTACAGAACATGCAGACATGCTGGGAGGAAAGTGAACTTCATTACACATCCCTGTCCACCAGGATAACAAAATGTTAATAGACTCCCATCACAGGAAAGCATCATATGTTCTCAGCTAACTTACAGAAGTTTTCTGTTAAATTCTCCAGTTGCCAGTTTGGCTGCGTCCAGACAAGCACAGCTGTGTGGTACATTCAGCCATTCTCCACGCTGCAAGAGAGCAGCGTGAGGAAGAAGTTTGACCCCTGGATATCCAGGGGTCAAAAAATCCCGTGCAAAAAAAAAAAAAAAGCAGAGTGGCGCATGAGGTTGCAGCATCCACTGCTCAAAAGCAGAGCCTGGCCAGCCAGAGCCACACTCTAGCTGCCACCCAGGCTCTGAGTGGCTGGATCACCACTGATGTAGCCCCAGAAATCCCCCAGGACCCCAGGTAAGGTTGCTGGGGCCAGCCTCTCCTACCCCACCCAGGGTAACCTGCCATGTGCCAGAGGGCACATGGCATAGGCATTTCCTGGGGACAAGTAGTGGCAGCACAAAGCATCCCACTGCTACTTGTCCCTGGGGAACCAAACATCCATGCTGTGTGGACACAGCCTTTCTACTACAGTTTGAAGCAACTTGCTTAAAAGAACAGTGTTTGAGACAAGGAACCACAGATGATCAGCTCTCTGTAGCTGATAGCTCTACCTAGGCCATTCATATGATCAAGAATGTACATCAGTTTTTTGATGCTTTCTTGTACTGCATCAGTTCTGGAACAAATGCTGTTTATATTGGTTTAAATCCCTCACTGCTGTAAACTGACATAGATCCATTACATTCAAGAGAGCCATGTCAATTTACCTCAGCTGAGGATCTGGTCTGTGGCCTAAAATCATTTTTCTCCCATTTGGGAAAAAAGACAAGTCTTTTTGGTAGTAGAACTCTGCAATTCAATACATCAGTCCCAAACAACTGCACACCATACCCTCCGTAAATAGGTATGTATATAGCACCCTGAAATGGATGAGGGATTGAAAAGACACAGCAATATTGTTGTCTGAAAGGCAGTACTAGTGTATTCTATCAAGATTTGCCCAAGAAGCTATTGGACAAGAGAGCTATGTGACTTCTAAAGTCTATAAAGAAAAGGAGAGCGTTGGGGGGGAAGCCATAAGAAGTAGTGCAGTATACTTGTCCACAGTAAAGTCATAGGACAGTCTGTGCCCATAAGACTAGGCCTTTGGTAAAAAAGAAACTCAGCAAAAGGAAAAGAAGCTCACAAAAGGCTCTCCTATGAAATAAACTACCAGGAAACGTGCATCTTATCTTTCAAAAGTCCTTTCACCTACTATATTAACTACAGGCAGTCCTTGATTTACAGCGTTTCAAGTTACAGTGTTTCACACTTACAACATTTATAAATTGACACCCTGTTTCAACTTTCTGACATCAGTTTCAACTTTACAATGCTTGATCTGATGCAACACCATGCCAGCGAACAGGTTTTCTGTGTCACCCATCTCCCTGGAGAATATCTGTCTAAACTTCCTTGGACATCTTCTTTAAGAAAGCAGACAAGACTCCAGA
The DNA here is from genome assembly GCF_001723895.1 of Crocodylus porosus. Taxonomy (NCBI): domain Eukaryota; kingdom Metazoa; phylum Chordata; order Crocodylia; family Crocodylidae; genus Crocodylus; species Crocodylus porosus. Next base: position 84,982,197 of record NW_017728886.1, read on the forward strand.
AAAACCTGCAGCCAAGACTCCTGAGAAGACTCCAGCCAAGAACCCTTCAAAAAGTCCAGCAAAGTCACCTCAAAGAAGTCCTTCCAAATCAATATGATTGCTATTTACAATATATATACATGAATGTAGTTATATTACTCATCTATAATTGACTGAGTACAAAATTCTGGGTTATTTTTTGGTGAAAATAGGGTATTGGACCTTGGTTCAGGAACCAATCCCCAATTTATAACATTGTTTCATACGGAAAAATCGATCCTGAGTTACAGCATTTCAACTTAAGACGCAGTTTTCAGGAACCAAACATGTTGTAAATCTGAGGACTGCCTGTATATCTTTGGTCATACTCTCACACAGATGTGAAGGTCCATTAAAACTAGTAAAAGTATTAATGGACTTTTAGTATTAAAGTTTCACTAAATAAAAGTGAGAAAAACTCAGAGCTAAAAGTGTCACCCTATCCTTTATTGAGGACCCCTCTACACGAGCAGGGAAAAGGTGAGATGGGATCCAATGTGTGAGTCACACAATTGCGCCTTCTGCCATGCAACATGGGCTCCCAGCTGCAGGAACACGCCAGGGGTTGCTACAGCAGGGAGAGCATAGTTGCTGTGATCCCTCAGCCACAGGGGGGCTCCATGCACCCCAAGGCTGGAAGAGCTCATCAGCTGTGGTCTCTCAGTCACACTGGTATGAAGGGGCATGCCTCTCACCGTGTCTGGAAGATCATATCAACAGCAGTCTCCCTGCTGCAGGGGGATGTGGGGCTCCCCATGGCTGGGAGCCCCATCAGCTGGAAGCTCCCAGGCTCAGAAGTGCACATGGCCTCCCAGCTGGGAGCTCTGATCAGCTGACGGGGCACCCAGCCACAGAGGCCCCTGGCAACATGTTCAATTAATGGCATGATAGAATGCAAGGACAAATTTATTACACGTATTTTGTGGAATAATTTTGTAGTTTGTTCCTCTTCTTAACACACCATTAATTGAGTTAATGTGTAGCCAGGTGTGATTAACTGGTTAATCGTGCCTTAAGTGTACTGTGTAAAGGGGGTTTGAGTATGAGTACCAAAGAAGCCCCAAAGAAAACTGGTATGGTCAGACTCATACTACACATTCTGCTACTACTTAAGCAAGACAGATGATGCAAATGTCACTAGCCTAGGGCTGTCCTACATTGTACCCACAGAGAAGCACAGAAAGGCATTGGAAAGTGGAATACTGGGCTGCTGAGGTAACTTTCAATGGCTGTACTGGTATGAACTATGTGAAGTGAAATGTAAAACAGGTTGTGCGGAAAGAACAAAAGTTAAAAACATGTATTTTTCTTGCCTTTTTGATTAATGTTAAGAATAAGACTGGGACATAATGGAATCTTTAGTATGCACTCTTTGGCTTGATAACACAACTGTGGATAGATACTTTTTGAAAGCTGGACAGAAATGGATCTAAAAAGCATCATATTTACCCATCCTTTCTTCCAACCCCCTATTTTCCAAAAACAAACATTATTTGTATCCCTTGTTCAAGATATATTAGTGTCTACTATCAATAAAGTGAAAAGTGAAGTGAAAAGTTGGGGGGGACTAACACTGGTGCCTAGGCCAAATTCCGATTTGGTTATTATTTTCTGCCTACTTAAAAATCACTCTGTTGGTCTAAAAGAAAATAATACTCTTCACTTCTTATTCTATACCACTGTACCATGCTGATATGAAAATGCCATGTTTAGGAGCTAATGCAATGTCAAAGGAACACCAATGACCTCAATGGGCTTTAAGCCGAACCCTTATTATCCAAAATTTGCTTCTATTTCAGAGTGGGTGAAATTACTGCTATTATATGTACATATTAAAATGGCACGTGTGTATACACTCTCCTTGTGAAGTGCTTTAGATTGTTATAAGTGTTATAGGTAAAGGTGTTACATATTTAACAACTGTATGCCATTTTTTATTTTTAAAACTATACTCTGCATATAATTTTAATATAATAGTGTGTCTTCAGCCAGAGCAGGTGATGAATGAGAGTATTACACAATATGAATTCTGAAAGATGGCAGGGAGCTAAATATTATACTAGGAAGTTATTGATGCTTTTATTTGCTTTTTCATTATTTAATCTAGTGATAGCTTTCCCCTTTGCATGTTCTCCTGAGTCAGAATTCAATACAACAGCTGGTGAGCAGGCAATCACACTCACATAAAAAATATCAAATTTCAGGGGTCTTCATTTACATATGGATGTTAATCTATTTTTGACAGAGCATACTTCAGATCATTTTTAATAAATAGACCACACAAAGAAAGTGTCTGACAAGATTACATGTCATTGTACTTTTTAAGATCAGGCCTCATAGGGTCTATAAAGGGATAGAGTCTATTACATTTACTTAGGTGAGTTGGTATTTTCTTTTTAAAGTGATTCCATTGATTTCAATAGGCCTAGTCATGCAGAAAGGTACTAATCAAGTCATGTAAAGGTGGAAAATTAGGCCCAAATGAATATCTGGTGAAACAGTATCCTGGTGGTTTTGCTTTTCCCCCAAGAAAGGCTTAAGTGGGGAGAGAAGTCTTGAATAACAGAGTTGATGCTTGTGCCTTGTAGCCAAATTTATTCTGCTGTGCCCTGAAACCTAGAAATGTACGTTGCCAACTCATATTGAGAACATCCTCTTGGGCTTCTTCCCACATCCTTAAAAACTCAAATTAAAATTACAGCAATTTAAAATGATTTACCAAGGCATTACGTCACTTATGTGCCCTCATGACTCACAGCATTTTCATTCCCAATGCTTTAGTGCTACTGAAAACACAGAACTGCAGGAAATTCTCTGCTTGCTGAAATCTCAGCAGCAGCTGAGAGTGGACTGGTGACTGGAAAGTCATGGATCCACAGGGTATGCCTCAGAGCTCACCAGAAGAGATCAACAGTGCCCATTTAAATTAATTTGACACTTGTAAGCAGACAGTATAAAAAAAAGGTAGAGCTGGCATATATGAACAGTGAACAGATATGCTACTGCATCCCTGGCAGGCTAAAAGTGATGAAAACAACATTTGCAGCATGTCTAAAAGGGATGTAAATCTGTTATGAGGTCACCAGATAAGAAATAAGGCATGTACACAAACTACACAAGTCAAGAAACCCACATTGAAATGCATTCAAGACACATTAACTCCTGAATAGGGTCACAGAAAAAGATGCCAATATCTATAACCTGCAGTGATGTATGTTGCACATGATGCAGTATCTGAGATTTCATTTTATACCATCTTATGGACATACTGCATTGGTATGTGCATCTCAGAGGGAAAATTTTTACAAATAGCCCATTTCCAGAACCATTGCAAAGCATCTAGGGGAAGATACTTCCTGCCATTAATAAAAAAAAGGCCAATTTTGAAAAAAGTAATAATAGCCTGTTAAAAAGAAAAGAGAAATTGCCTCTTGCTATATTAAACACCACAGCACAAAACCTATTCCTGGTGTAATTCCACTGAACATGACTGAATTACAGTGGGCTGGATTCTGTGCCACCTATTAAGCATTTGAATGGACTTTGGCACCTAAATGTGGTTCTGCTTCACCCTGCTCATGTCCCTGAAAATGAATACATCGACTTCTGTAACACATTGCCATCTGACCCTTAGGATTCAGTCGTGAAAAAAAATCAGCAATGAGGAGGATCTGTGCTTTTTATGTATTAAAAGTTTTTCAAGGACTTGAGCAGTTTGGAACAGAAACACAGTTAGATGCCTAAATCCACTTACATGCTGAATAGATGGAACAGAATCTGGACCTGAAAGGGCTCTGTATCAAATTTAACTTGGGTCAGATTTTGCTATTCTTACTCATGTTCAGTAATACCTCATTCTATCAGTAGATTCATGGAAATCAGCAGAAATGTTTGCTGTATGTGACTCAGTATGAGCACAGGTGACAAATGTCCTTTGGTGACTGATATTTCACAGGCATGTTGTCTTTGCAATGTTTAAATAAACACCAGAAATGGAGCAAATGGGTATCTGTATCAGTATTCCAAAAGTTGTCCTGTTGATGTAAAACTGATTTTAAGTCAGGATATAGTACAGCCTAAACCACAGCTGTTCTATAATTAAATTTGATGCCATAAAATCTGCTACAGAAAGTATCATCAAATAACTGAAGGTAAATAGTCATAGATTAAGCCCTGTTTTCTTTAGTTTGACCACATATTCAATTTAGAAATCATAACTTATAAAATTAATCAGAAACTTGGCAATTGTATCAACACAAAATTATTTTTCTAGAAGGAATGAGAAACCAGTCTGATTTGGCAATGACGACTCTGGCAAAGTTATCTAAGTTACAGCTTCCTGAGGTATATTCTAAGACATGATGTATTCTAGATATAAAAAGCCCCTTGCTTGTACTTGTTTATGTTACTTATAAAAACATATATGGAGTCATTCATTTATATCCATGTGCAGATATGCTGCAGTGTATTTTGTTAAGACTATTTTACATTCCACCCTTCTCTGAAAACTTTGCTATTGTCAACACCAAGAATAACTGAGTATTTTAAATCTGTTGTATTGGATGATTACTTGTTTTATTTCACACATAATCTGACAATAAGGCCTGATACTTAAGGGTCAAAAATGCCCAGTCAAACATTGAATCCTTTTTGTATACATCAGCTTTGAAAGATCTAGCTAGCATATTAAAGGGTAAGACAGAAAAATCATAGAAGAGCAAACTGAAGATTAGACAACAGAGAGTAAATTGATAAGCATGGATGGTAAGCTAAGGGAAAAAATTAATCTTCTACAACTGGTCTGCAAGAATCAAGAATTCATGCTTCAAAAATTGTTTTTGTAGGTGGTAGTCAGTAAGTCTCCTCTTTCTTCAATTCTTACAGGTTCTTATCTTCAGACACTTTTCTAGAAAGTGTCTGAAGACACTTCAGACAAGGTTCTTTGCGTGAATCTGATATCTTTTATTAGACCAACTTAAATAGTTGGAAAACAATCATTAAGCAAGCTTTCAGGTTCAAAAACCCTTTGTCGGGCTAAGGAAGTTTCAATAGTTGGTGTGTGCTCTTCCCCTGAAGACACTTCAGACACCCACTCCACATTATCTGAAAACCCTGGTTGGGTTATTTCAGATAACTGGAGTTTTTACATTACTGGCAATCCCTTTACCCTGGGGATGACAGATAACAGAGATTTTATTGTAGATAGAGGGGAGCATGGTTGTAGGTAAGCTAAAGAACTCCTGGGGTATATCTGGTGGCAGTGTAGCCCAGTAAGGATACAAAAAACATCAGGAGGAAGTATTTTGGAAGGAGAAGGGAAGGCAGCTGAAAAATCTAGCCTCCATCCCTCAACCTGCTATCAGCCAACATAAAAAGAAGGGGTAAAAGTTTCCTTGAAATGGTGAACTATGCAAAGAAATCTGTGCTTAATCAAGCTTTCCAAATTAATCTCAGAACACCGCTGTGCAAAGATAGCCAGTGTATGTGCCAGCGAAATCTAATAAAGTGCTTGAGTTATTTAAAATAGTATCAGGTGTGATAACAGTAAGCATAATACTAAGTTATCCATAATACTAAGATGTGTCCAAAGAAAGGATTGATGCAGTCTTCTTACAACAGTTTGGTCAAAACAGGAGACCAGTGTGTGTTGATATGTTCAACAAAGAAGGAAGCTTAGGCTTTATCCAATAAATGTGAGAAGTTTCATGCGTCTATTTACAACAGGCTAGTCATAGATGAAACCAAATATAAACTACTTATTGCCTTAGCCAAAAGGGGCCTGGGAAATAACCTGAGAACAGGGAGCTAATTCTTTCATTATTTAATGTATGAATTGCAAATTGATTATAAACTTGGAAAAGATCTGATGTTGTAGACACTCTCCAGAGTATTTGGCGGAAGGGAAGTTAATCAAAATCCAGAATTAAACTACTATTACTAAATCATAGGTGGTCAGCCCGAATGATTAGGCCACAGAAGGAAGGCAGGGAACAGGGGCTGAGTCAGAGTTCAGGATCCAACTTACAAATCCAAAGGGAAATCCAGGGGGCAGAGTCCACAACATGGGCCAGGGGCAGGGTCTGGAAATTAGGTGCCAAGTTACTAAGTCCAAGGGATCATCCATACATTGAAGTCCAAGAACAGAGCCAAGCAGGGTCAGGAAGCTTGGAAACAGATCCATGAGGAAATCCAAAGCCAGAGTCCAGGAAAGGAGCCAAAACCAGAGTCAGGAACAAGGAAAGCCAAAAAACGTGGGGACCACGAGGCTTAACAAAGCAGAATCACTGGGACTAAATGGGGAGACAAAGCTCCCAGGACCCAATCAGGGTGGTTAATTTATCTGGGGCAGAGCTTGCCAGCCACAGACAGGTGTGATTGGCTAAGCGATCAGCCCGGGCAGGGCTACCTACTAAGATCCCTGATGACTACGTACATACCAATTTCATTTTTTTTAAAACAACACTGTTCAAAATATAGATTCTGATTGCCAGAGCTACTTCTGAGGATGAGATATGCAGAAGGAAATTAAGGCTATTAGCACAGGAGTACTGGACAGTATGTTCTCAATCCTAATGATTAATTTAAGGGAGACTTCTTGGTATTACAGCAGTAAGAGTGAAGTTACATTTACACTTAGACCAGAGGTGTCAAACTAGACTAGAGCTGGTCTACCAGCTGGATCAGACCCACAGATGCTGGACCTCCACCACCCATGCTAGATCCAGCACTTATGGCACCCACTCTGTCTTCTCCAGGATCTAGCTGCATGAGGCATGAGTCCTGGAGCATCTGGGGTAAGCCCCGCTTGTGACACAAATCCCAGAGCAGCAGGAGTGAGCGTTGTGTACTGTACATAGCATTCCTAGTGGCTGGTCATGCCTTTGGGAGTGCCCAGGATGGGCACTGCATGTGGTATGGTTCCCAGAGTGGCCAGAACAGGCACTGAGTGTGGCACACATCCCAAACTGTACCTGTCAGGCTGTTCCAGGTCAGTTCAGACTGGAGGGGCAGGCAGAAAACTGGGCTTCATGAGCTGGATCTGGCCCCCCCCCCAGGCTGTATGTTTGATGCCTTTGATTTAGATCATAATAAGGGAGCTTAAAACATAAGCATCCACATGTGAAAGTTCATTAATTCATATTAAGTGGCCTCTGAGTGTCTCAAAGTTACACCACTTCAGCTGAGGATTGACTCTGCTTCATGCTACCTAATTCATGGTAGGTAACTCCAGTCTACTCCACAGAGATAAAGTGAGCACTGTGTAGTCCTCCAGCATCCCAGGATGCACCACTTCCAACATGCCCCCTCCCAACCCAAAGCCTAGGTATCCTGGGTCCTAGCCATGGCCCTGCTCACCAGCCCCCTAATGACAAGATAGAGCTATGAGGCAAGAAACAATATTAATCCTTAGGCTGGGGACAGAAGTTACACGTAAAGCAGGTCCCTGGAGAGACCCACAGTTCTCTACAACAGGACAGAACACTTTAGGGACTAGCTGAACTTAGTATACTGTTTACATGTATTTGAAATTCTGTATTATGTTAACTTTGATTGTTAATTGTTATTGTGACTTTTAGCTGTGGAAGAAAGATGTACAGAATTGTATCTAAAACAGGCTCTTGCAAGTCTTAGTTTACCAGGCATTGTTGCACAGAGGCTTATGTTACAAAGTACTGAGCAGTTAGAATTTAGACACAGAATGAGGCAGATCTCTATCAGACTTCTTGGCACTGACTGATTTTTGAACAACACACCTGACAACTGCATGACACGTCTACATGGGGATCATCTCTTTAGTCTGATATCTGGTAACGCCTGACAAATAAAAATTCTACTGCAGCTCAAATCATATTAAAGTGCTAATCCAGTATTTGAACTCCACCTCCAAAGGAACAAAACGCTCATGTACCTGAGTCTCAAAAATACTTCCTTTTTATTATTTTTTCTGTATTTCAAATCATAATGGTGGTAGAAATTAACTGTCATAATAATAATTCTAGCTTAATTATAATAATGCTACCTGTTGTATAATATCATTGAGCTGATATCCATGAGCACAGTACTGAGCATGGTAGTCTTAGGTATCTCAGAGTGAGCGTGCAAGTGTATGCATACGTATTCATTTCAAATAGTTGTTCTGATATCCATAGAAGCATATTTTAATGTGAGAAAACAATTATACACCTACTCACCCAGCTGGACATAGGTCTTACGCCATCCTACCTTATATTTTAGTTTATTTCTGGGGGAAAACATGGAAACAGTAACAGTAAGATCCATTATTATTTTCATGTATTAGTGTTGTTACTTGAAGTTATCACTGAGGTTAATACAAAGATTATGTAGAGTGATTTGGAAAGCTGATCACCTCTTATTCACTCTAGAGAGTGTGGATTTATATACATGAATAATTCAGAATGTGAATCAGCATTGGTAGCTCAGTCATTTTCCTCCTTCACACACCAAACTCTGTGCTAATAGGTTAATTTGCAACTTTATTTTTATCTCTGAATCTCCTTTCATTAACAAATTAGATTGTTGCCGAGATTCTTCACTTGGCTGTGTTGTATTGCTTTGGTAATTCAGACTCTTTTACACAAATCTACTTTCCTGCTTGTTATTTTAAAGATGAGGAACCACTAGAATCAACCACTACCTACAACTTTTTCTTTCCTTTTTTTGATGTTTGCTCTCTCTCTCATGTATGGCATCAGATAGTAATTTCCAAATCTATGAGCCACTGTCTGGTATTCTCGCTCAATATTCGAATTTCATCTACCCCATCACTTGCTAAGAATTTTTCCAGCTATTTGAGTTGATCTAATGAAGGATGTCAGATTTACCCAAAGAACCTTGTCTGCCCATTCTACCTGTCTGGGCATTTATAGACACTTTTGATTAGGTGCTTTGCTGTTTGCTGGACACCCATTCACACAGAGTTCAAGATGTTAATCTTATGAAGTGTTCTTCTGAAGGGTCCATATCCAGATCTCAGTCTGTTCAGTTTGACACGTGCTTCTCTGCCAAGGTTGTGCCCAGTGGGGGATTTGATCGCTATTGGTATAGGACTGACCTTTCCCGGTGACTGGCCCACTCTGTTTTTGCCCATAGGTTTGGTTCAGCACCCCCACTCTCTTCTGGGAACTTGTGGGCTTCATGTACAAACAGTTTACCACTTTTAAACCTCTTAAGCCTCCATCTGTTTGGGTCTTCAGTTAACAGTTGGTGAAGCAGATGATTTTTGACATCTCTTGCCTCTATTGCCAGTAATGATGTTAGGATCTGTCGTCTCATATAACTTAGTCTAATGCCCGAGCTTACAGGAAGTACATCTGTGTGTGTAAGTTGTACAGCATGTTATGAGTCTCTGTGTATTGTTAAGTACAGCGTTGAGCTTTTTAGTATGACAACTTCCGGACAATACAGGAGCACAATATTCTGCTGAGGCATGTGCCATTGCAAGTGTGGTGGTTCTGAACACTTTGAAGCTGGCATCCCATGTGATGCTGGGTGAGCATCTTAAGGCAGCTACCCATGCAGAGACTTTACTGCCGATCTTCCAACTGTAATGTGTATAGGTGAAGAAACAGTCTAATGCGACTCCTAGGTAGATTGAGGTATGCTTATGGGGAAGGATGTGGTTGCCTACTCTGATATTCAGCGAACTCTTGCCTCAATGACTGTCTGGTGACACGGATTTATTGATGTTCAACTTTAAGCACTACTTGTGTTCTGTAATATAAATCCAGATGCATGAATAACTAAAATGTTGCTTGTTTGTAATATATTTGGCCTGATTCTCATTTATACTGAAGCCTCTTTAAACTTTTTAAAATAAAATGGATAAAAGGGGTGTTAAAGTGGGTCTAAAGCAAATCAATTCCCATAAGAATATTCCTTTACACTGCCAGGGAGCTGTAAAGGTGTTTCAATGCCAATGGAAATTCTGGGTCAATGTAAAACAATACAAACAAAAAAAGTGAGGAAGCAAAATTCTGGCAGTATTCTGCCTACAGTTACCAGCAAGAAAAGTCAACTAAAGAACTATAGCTGTGGAGTAGATACTTCCCCCACACCGCCAATACTGATTTAATCTAAATCCGTGGAGGGACTACCCACAGGCATATCACAATTGGGGCCATCAAAGACTAAGCACTAGGATCAGAAATTATGGTCTGAATACTTCTCTGACTGATGGTGTAAAATGCCTGGCCAGCTCACCCAGAATTTAGTGTTTAGAGTCTGTATAAGTTTTTCATGAAAAAAAATAATGAAACAGTAAGCCAAAGGCTGCATGAAAAATTAGGACAAGCCAAGAGATCTCAGAATTTATTGTTTGACAGTTTCTACTCTCATCTATACCTGTGAAATCCCAGTGAGATTCCACAAGTGTAACAGAGTGGAAATTAGCCAGAGAATGCACACATAAGTGAATCAACACCATATTAATATGCACAACCCCCCAAACTTGCATGGAAGGAATACAAAATATATAAGATCTGTTCTAAAGATTTTGATTTTGCAATTACAGTTCTGTACTCTAAAACTATGGCCAATATCAACTAATCTTTTAATATGATTTTTTTTATATCGGACCTGTAATTAGAACTTTCACTGAGACTGGAGATTGTAATCAATATTACTTAGTAAAAGGCTCCATAATTCAAAACTTGACCAAAAAGACAAAGAGCAGAATCCTATTTTACATGCCAGCTGTGTAACATCTTTGGCAAAGTTTTTTACCCTATTTCATGATCAATATGAATGTATAAGTGACCAACCATTATGACTGAGGATGAATAGTTGCCTGTACTCTGGGCCAGACTCATGTCCAAAATTGTGGCCTCGCAAGAACCAAGGAGGAGGACCTCCTTTGTTTTAGTTGAAGAATCAAGTGATTAGGGCACTTGCTCAGGAAGCAGACTACTGAGAGTCAAGGATCTCCTTACCTAGAGAGGGCTTGAGCCTGCATTTCTCTAACTTCCTAGCATAGATAGTGAACCACTAAACCACAAACTCAGGATTAGTCTTAATTTATCCAGCCCTTCTGTATTTAATACCTATTGTCTGGAGAGCAGCAGGAAAATTTCTTCCCCATTGGGAGCAAGGTTGCAGTCTAGAACACAGGTACTGCTCCTTTCCAAGGTAGTAGTCAGCACACTGAGCCAAACACCCTTCAGCAGCAGGTGATCTTCTTCCTGACCCCACATACCTCCATTTCATGGCTGCCCAGGAGGCCAGTTTCAAAAAGAATTGGAGTGGGATCTGCATAATACCTAACCTGAGGCCTGATGATTACAGCACTGTGCCAAGATGATACAGGTTCAAACTCCCTCTAGGTGTGCTGGGGGCTTAAAACCTGGGTCTCCTGCTTCCTAGGACACTTGGCCCTTGTGCTAAAATGTGTCAGGGCTACCCTGCCCAGCATGTGCATGTACGGAGCCATGGACCGGCTCAGCCAGCATGCAGCCTACTGTGTATTCTCAGTAGATGTGTGGGTGCCTACGCATCTACACTACACATGAAGTAAGATCACAGATGGGGCCCAAATAGCAGTTATGTGGCTGTATAACTGCCATTTGGGTGCATGCAGTGAAATAGGATTCTTCCTGAAGCCTATTAGACCTGTAAGAGAAACATTCTTGTCAGGCAGGCAAAATCCAACAGCTTATTTTGAGACATAAAAAACAGTGGACATGATTCTCTCACACACTGGTTTCATGCTGAAGTAATTCTAGAGTTCAATGGAGTTCATTTGAATTCATTCTAATACAAGCCAAAGAGATCAGGAGAACTATCTTTATAAACATGAAGGACAACAGAAGTATTATATTTCTCTCTTTAATAACCACTTCAACTATACATAGAGCCCACATAATTTCCCAAAGCTCTGTAATACTTTAGGATAATCAGGTATTGATAACTTCCTAGATGTTCTTAATACTCTCTTTAATCTTGCAAAGCTTCTGGCCACCCATAGGGAAATGTGGTAATCCCAAGAAATCATCTTCACTGCACAATATGGCTTTTCATTCAGCAACACTAGCTATTAGGGCTGTGCAAAGCTTCAGGTGCTGACTCGATTTGGAGGAGATTTGACCTGATTTGCTGGCCAAATCTATGAATCCCAATTGAATTGGGAGACCGATAAAAAGGTCCGAATCGATTCAAAGCTCTCCAAATCAATCCGGAAAAGATTCAGAAAGTTTTGGAGATTCGGGCAGTCCCCACTCACTGTTGCAGGGAGTTGGAGCTGGACTCCATGCTGGTATGTAGGCCCCAGCCTCTCTGAGCACCCCCTGACCCCTGCCCATACTCCCAGCCCCGTCAATGGCTGTCCTGCCCAGCCCCAGCCTCCCAGCACTTATAAAAAAAAAATAGCCCCGCACTCACCAGCTACTGCCAGGCAGAGGGATGATCCCCGCTGCCCCCCACTGCCCAGCACTGTGTGAGGGGCTCTTCCACAAGACCTCATAGTTTCATAGTTTCATAGTTTCTAGGGTCGAAGGGACCTGAGTAGATCTAGTCTGACCCCCTGCCATGGCAAGAAAGACTACTGGGGTCAAACGACCCCAGCAAGGTGTACACCTAGCCTCCTCTTAAAGACCACCAGGGTAGGAGCCAGCACCACTTTTCTTGGAAGTTGGTTCCAGATCCTAGCCACCCTGACAGTGAAGTAGCGCCTCCTGATATCTAGCCTAAATCTACCCTCT
>NW_017728886.1:84996377-85032697 GCF_001723895.1 Crocodylus porosus
TTAATCTGGGAAGCTAGTCCCAGTTCCATCTCTGCCTTGGCCTTCCTGACTGCCCCCCTACATCCCCAAGCAACTGCAGTATAGTCATCCCTGATGATGGTCCCTCCTTTCCATCCCCCACCCACTCTCCCAGCCCTGTCAATAGCTGCCCCACCTGAACCCAGCTCTCAGTTCTTTAAAAAAAAAAAAAATTCAAATCACTGTCCCCCAAATCAACCAAATCCAAATATGAAGTGAATACCCGCCACTTTCCACAGGCCTACTAGCTATGTGCATAAATTTAAAACAACTGGGCTCTTAATAAAGAAAATTAAGATAAAATAGGAAGCCAGTTTACTAACACTTTATCTGCCCTGTTTACAGTATATCATCCTGCCTAACCAAAAACTAGGATTTATAGTTACATTGATATGAGTTATGTGAAAATTATATACTTTCTGTGATTCTAGCCCATACTGTCCCTGCCCCTATGTTAAAATCTAAAAAATAGAATCAAAGGTTACAGGAAATAGTATGATGTTTATCTTACAACTTTTCAAAAAAGGGGGAGTTTCCCATCAAAGGGAAGAGATTTGGGCACCTGTACTGAAGTCATAACAGTGTCCAAAAGAAAAGTTATCTTACTAATCGGTAAAAATTATCTATATACCCCAGACCTAACTATAAGACAGCAAAGAATACTTCTGCAGAAGAAGAAAAGTAGTATGGAGTAAAGTCATCCTAATTTTAATTTGTTTTGTTTTTCCCCTCAGTCTTCTTGGCAAGCTTCAGGTAATCTGCTTGAAGGGGAAATTTTCTTTTCCTGGTATGTTAACCCGGTAGCATAATTGCCAGGAAAAAATACAGAATATCCAATAGTGGACGCCCAGAAAATTATAGAGCTGAAAGCTGTACTTAACTCCCTTTGCTAAATCCAAGTAAGATGCTTTGAATTATAGTGTTTCAATTACATTTGGTTAGTCATTATTTTATAAAATCAGATCACAGATGATCTCTATTCCACCAGTTTTGTACACACCGGCTTCTGCTGATTACCCCTGTTTTACATTGGCTTGAGAGCAAAATATGGTTCTTTCTTCATATATTAGTGGATTTCTTAATAATGTGCCTTAATAATGTCACATTGCTTAATTTCCCATGTTGCATTAATAAAAGTGTGCCAATTTGTGTCACAACCTGCATAATCCCCTTGGAGTCCATGGAATTCATGGAAAAGAAATGTGGAATTAATCTACCCAAATGACACCAGGGCAGATTTATATTATTCTTTTATACTATTTGCTAAAAAGTTTTAAAGCATTAGTTTTGAGTATTCTGCCTTATCACCAAATCTTGGTTCTTCTGTTCTTTCCACTAAAGGACAATGATATATTTATTTGATTGAAAATTGCACTATTCTTTTGTGTTTTGTTGTGCTTTTGAAGTATGGAGAAATTGTAACTTTTTAATGAAAAAAGTGTTTGTGACTCAGTTTCCCTGACTCACTTTTACACTGTGGAGGTTAAATTTATCTCCTGGGACAGGAGAACAAGACATTGGCCACATAGACCATAGCACATTGATTGTGAATGGTAAGAATGAACTATCAAGAACTGTAAACATGAATGGAGTTACAATGGAAAACCAACAACTAAATCTTAACTTTTAATGAGTTTCACCCAAAGGGAGGCAGAAAAGCCCCACCCACTTATACCTATGATGGCTCTGGGGGACAGCATAGCCCAGTACCTCCCGCCACTCCAGCTTTCCCCGCAGGGAGCCTGCCCCAAGCCCACCCTCCTCCCTCCCCACCCCGGCCCCGAGCCAACCCTCCTTTCCTCCCCCTCCCCCTTCACCCCCCACTTCAGTGGTAGATCAGATGTGGCTCCCAGGGTGAGTAACTAGCCACCTCTATCCTAGACATTAATTACTGGAGGCTGCAAGTGAAAGAGGAACAATGGAAAAAAGCCTTGTCATATGCTGTTCACTCTCCCTTTCAGCATTCACTATCTGCCATTGTGAGACACAGGATACTGGACAAGATGGACCTATGATCCAACCCAGTAAATGACAGTTCTTAAGTCCCTATGTTGTAAAAAGACATCCTCCATCACTCTACCCATCCCATCTGCTGGGTGTATGGGTCTCAAAGGTCTATAATGCTAATAGAGTTTAAATTATTTTCGTCCTACTAAAACAGCCATGGTGAGAAACAGTGGTATGAAAGGCCAGGACCCCAGCTCAGCGTAGTGGAGCCCTTGGAAAAAAGGATGCCTGAGGACTATTACCAAAGGGGTACATTCCCTGAGAGACTCAGGACATTTGGAGGTATGTACCTCTCATAAGAGATGAACAGATTAAAGTGATTTAGGTTTGAATGAACCCATGTTAGGGCTACTTGAATATTTTCTATTATTCTCAATAACTGACCTGCACAGACAAAATTCCCAAAGGAATGAAATACCATCAAAAACATTGGTCACATCTGCTTCAACTGCAGGGCACTCATCTGTGACCCTGTTTTCTCTGACACATGTAGCAGCTTGTACCTATTAAAAACTAAGCCACTACCACAACCTCGCCAAAACTACCAACTGTAAAAACACAGTATTATGCACTCCCTTTTCTCCCCACAAGCAAAGGATGAGAGAGAAAAAAACCATATGTGACATTTAACTGCATCAGTGCACTACTACAAGCCATGCTGATGAGGACTGGATGAGAATCTAGATCCCATTTTTTTCATTTTTACTAAGAGTCAAAAGAACTTTTAACCATCATAATTTCAGCATTGTTGTTGTTATTCTCTGCATATCCCACATATAAAACAATGATCACACAACAATTTTACAACCTAAACATAATGACAGATAAACAGATGGGAATAGTACAAGAGGGTACCACTGAGACAAAGGCTAACATTGAGACAATCACAATTAATGGACTACGCAGCAGTCACAGCACATCTACACTAAAGCTAATGTGAGAGAGCTCTATTATGTCCTCTTTGTGCAATTTTAACTCCAAGGTATAGGTTTTCAGATGGGATCAGACATATAGAGGGACTGAGATAGTGAGAAGTACAAATGAAGTCAATGGGAGATGGCCTCCTCAACTCCCAGTTTTGAGAGAGGTGATATGATAACTCTTTATACTGACCAAAGCATTTTACAGACTGAGGCATAGGTTTTTGTGCACATATTTGAATGCCTGTTGCTAAATAACTGGGTTCATTGGCTAATATACCACACTGCTGTGAGCTTTGACACACCAATAGCAAAACAAAACCTTGGTTGCAAAACACATTATGTCATAATAGACACTGCATGAAAAGGAGAACAGTCCCAAGGTATAGCTGTTCCCTTAGACAAGTGGATTTGGTGTTCACCCACTGCTCCAGAAAATGCCCTGAAAAATTCCCTTTACCTTATTGCAGTGGTTTTAGTGAAAAAGAGCTGAGTCAGTTTTTCACCAGCCCCATGAGATGGCCCTGCCCACTATGGGGCAGGAGGCCCAGGCGAGGGAGATTCCTTGCCCTCCATCGAAGCTGACCTCATGAAGGAACACCTCGACAGGCTGGATACCTTCAAGTCAGCCGGCCCTGATGGGTTACACCCAAGGGTACTCAGGGAGTTGGCAAGCATCATAGCTCAGCCCCTGACACAGATCTTTGAGAGCTCTTGGCACTCTGGGGAAGTGCCCAATGATTGGAAGAGGGCCAGTGCTGTGCCTATCTTCAAGAAAGGGAAGAAAGTAGATACAGCAAACTACAGGCCCATCAGCCTGACCTCTATCCTGGGGAAGGTCTTGGAAAAGATTATCAAGGAGGCCGTCCATAACAGACTAGCTGAAGGCAATACTGTGAGGGATACCCAGCATGGGTTTGTTGTGGGTAGGTCTTGCTTGACCAATCTCATTTCCTTTTATGACCAGGTGACTTATCATCTGGACAAGGGGGAAGAGATTGACATCATATACCTCGACTTTAAAAATGCCTTCGATCTGGTATCCCACGATCACCTCTTGACTAAACTGGCTAACTGTGGCCTTGACATCACCATGATCCGCTGGCTGGGGAACTGGCTCCGTGGTAGAAGCCAGAGGGTGGTGGTCACCGGGAGCCAATCATCTTGGTGGACTGTGACCAGTGGGGTCCCACAAGGCTCTGTCCTAGGGCCTATACTGTTTAACATCTTCATCAATGATGTGGACTTCGGTTCAGAAACAGATGGCCAAGTTCGCTGATAACACCAAACTCTAGGGTAAAGCATCCACACCTGAGGATAAGAGGGTGATCCAGGCAGATCTTGACAGACTCATGAATTGGGCAGATGAGAACCTGATGGTGTTCAACACTGAAAAATGCAAGGTTCTCCACCTTGGGAGGAAAAACCTGCACCATGCTTATAGGCTCGGCAGTGCTACAATGGTTAGCACTACAAATGAAAGGGACTTGGGGGTCATGGTTGACCACAAGACGAACATAAGCCTTCAGTGTGATGCTGCAGCTAGTAATGCGAGCAAAACACTGGCTTGCATCCATAGATGCTTCTCAAGCCGATCCCAGGATGTCATTCTCCCGCTGTACTCGGCCTTGGTGAGGCCGCAGCTGGAGTACTGAGTCCAGTTTTGGGCTCCGCAATTCAAAAAGGATGTGGAGAAGCTTGAGAGGGTGCAGAGGAGAGCCACGCACATGACTGGAGGTCAGGAAAACAGACCTTATGATGAGAGGCTGAGAGCGATGGAGCTATTCAGCCTGGAAAAGCACAGGCTCAGGCGTGACCTGGTGGCCACCAATAAGTTTATCAGGAGTACTCATCAGGATCTGGGGGAATGACTGTTCATCAGAGCCCCCCAAGGGATGACAAGATCAAACAGTCACAAACTCCACTGTGAATAGTTCAGGCTGGACATAAGAAAGAACTTCCTCACTGTCCAAGCCCCCAGGTTTGGAACAGACTGCCGCCAGAGGTGGTTCAAGCACCCACTTTGAACACCTTCAAAACACATTTGGATGCTTATCCTGTTGGGATCTTATGATCCCTGCTGACTTCCTGCCCCTGTGGGGGGGGTTGGGGGGGCTGGACTCAATGATCCTCTGGGGTCCCTTCCAGCCCAGCTATCTATGAAATCTATGAAAGTCGGCAATGGGGATTCTAGAACAAACACAGAGGTAGGGATTCTCTTTGTGTGATTGCAAACACCCCGAATACTTACATAAAACTAAGTAGTTTTAGCATGCTAGTTTTTTCTGTCCTAACAGATAAAACACTGACTATAGAACATAGACACCCTATGTATCTGCCTATCACTTTTATCTGAGCCTTGCCATAATTTAAACAAAGAAAATTAAGTGAGTTACTCATTTTTGAAGAGTACAGGTGAAAGATTTCCACTAGCAGGACTCCAGTTGTGAGAAAGCTAAATGTAAGGAATTGGGTTGAGTCCAATCTTGACTCTCTTCAGGTCTAGAAAGAGATTTACAACTCTGACAAGTCCTTATGCCTAGTACCAATACCCTTAGCCCTCCAAAATGGTAGACAGAAAGGTTATAAAGCAAATCAAGCAGCAAACAAAAAGCTTGTGAAGAGACAAACAAAACTGAAGATGAAAAGGATGAAGCTATCAAAATGCTGCCCTATAATGGCACCATCAAGGCTTCCCCAAACTGTCATGCTATGGTTGGATAACATGGCTAGGAAATGTAACACCTGTGTGAATGACAGCAGTCAAGATAAGGGTTTAAAGGCTGAATCCTCCTCACACTGCTTACATGAAATACTTTCTTATCAATCAAGTTCATTATAAACCCAAGCATAGCAAATATGATTTGGCCCTAGGTTTGTAATGACCTGTTATTTTGTGCTCTCAAATACGGGTATTAGATGAAACTTTTCAAAACGACAGTATCATAAAGATATCCTTTTAAATTTGACCTACATGTCTACCCTGCATATTGACTAAAAATAGCCCTTAATGAAAACATGATAACACAATAACATCCAAAAAGTCTTTGTAAAATAAGGAGAGCTCATCACATAGCCATATTATAGCTCTCAATTGCTGTCTCCCTACTACTGTAGATGAATACTCTCAAGCTTGCAAAACAGCTGCATCATTTACTGTTCATTAGGAGGAAGAAATGACATGGTAGGTAGGTGGGTGGCAGTTCGCCCGTTACTACTGCAGTTGTCTTTCTGAATATTTAATCCAGAACTATGCATTTTGCAGATAGAATAAGAGCAATTTATCAAAATCAAAATGATTCACTGCTGATTTATTTTCCCCACTTGGGCCTCTTTTTAAAAAAATGTTTTACAAATGTAATAAAACATCTAGTTTTCTGTCATATTGTTATATGGACATATTAATAATAACTATAGAAAGCTCTTCAATTAGCATTGCTCATTAGACCATTCACTGTTTCAAGAATCCAAACAGCAATGGCTAAACCCTTTGCTGTGGAAATTGAAAGTATGTGGAACATTCTTGGCTTTAAATTGCCTGAAGTTACCCAGTTCTCCCAAATGGTTTGTTGAGGGTTGTAAATCTTTTGAGTAACTCAGGACCAAAAGTTCAAATGAACTTGGACCAAGTTGCAGTAAAGCTGGGCCAATATTTGGCAAACTTCTTTTCTCTTCCCGGATCCTAGGAAGGATTGCTGGGTTGGTTTGTTTTCTGTTGGGTTTTTGTTTTGTTTTGTTTTGGTTTGTGGGGACGGTAGGAGGGGTTGTGTATTTCAAATGCAGGTAAAGCTGAATGTTTGCCTAAGAGTCACTGCAATTCAGTAAGTCAGAAAATGTTTGTTTGCACATGCTTTTTTTTCCTACACAAATGTAAGGTATTTTTCTCTCAAAAACTAGAAACTGGAAACCAGAACAATTTTAATCTTCTGAAAAGATAACTTTTGCCCTCAAAGTAAAGTTTCACCATGCTGGTAGAGCAAAACTGAGAGCTATGCTCCTCATTTTGTGACTTCAGGTGATTTTCTTTAGATATTGATTCAGGCTATTGAACCCCTTGCACTTGACTCAGTTATCATAGCAAGCCAGGGCTTCTTCCATGGTTAATGCTAAACATCAAAAGGATAGATCAGCTCTGCAGCAAACTCATACTGGTAGCTGAGTGCAATTTTATAATATTGCCATTATAATATAGTAATTCTGTAACAATATAGCAGTGCATAGCAGCAGGTACCATATGAGCACTATTATTTATAAAGCAGAATGCCTGTGCTGATCTGAGATCCTGTTCTATCAATACCAGACAACTGAGCTTGAAGCTGGATGTTTTAAACCATCCCCCACTGCTCTAGCGCTACATTTTCTCTGGAAAGTGATGAAGTCCAATTGTTTTTTGGCTTCAGTGCTGATAGCAGAATGACTTCCAAGAACTGAAACAAGAAAGAGTTCAAGAATTTAATTCTATATAAAAAATGCAATCCATTATATAAGATCTGACAAGGACTTAATTCTTTCTCTCGCAGTACTGTTTGCTCATTCTTTCTTTGCTATCTGTAATGATATTAATGACAAATGCTGTGTAGGATTTTGAAAGGATTACCTAAAGCACAACAATGACTATATGCTATGCCCAAGGCTTAGAAAAGCCAATTTGGGCAAGTGAAGAGTGAGAGCATTAATGTGCACTCAATCCAGTGTTCATACCATTCAGCCAACCTAACATTAGCAGGACAGCCAGTTAGGACAACAACCAATTAGTAGGACAGCCATGTAGAAGACCAGAAAATTTGACATTGCATCCTGGAGGTAATAATTGGGCAGCTTTGTGTGATGGAAAAGACAAACCCAAATCACTGGATGGCTCTGATGATGGGAAGTTCCAGTGCAATATGGAGCTGGGCTTAAAGATTTTAAATAGGGAAAATATAGCTCAGAAAGATGGTGCTACTGGCCTTTCCATTTCAGCTGCTCACCTCTTATATGTACAAAGAAATGGAAGAAGAGAGTATAGGAGGGATCTTGCATATAGTATTTGCTACTATTATATTTTATACATTAAACCATAGGTGTCAAATTCATCTGAAGAGTAGTACAGAGTTGGTCCACAGACTGGATGAATGTCACGGGGCCAGCCCCACAGGCCAGTTATGCCCTCAATCTCCTATCACCATGCTAGATCAACTGTACACAGCTCCTCTGGCTGCTCTGGGATCCAGCAGGAAGAGGCCCGGCATCCCCAGTGCTTGGCTGCAGCTGTCAGAACAAGTCAGGGTGCTGGGTTTCTCACTGTGCTGCTGAGGTTTCAGTGCCATGGCTCTTGCTGGCTTGGCTGCCAAACACACGAATGAGAACTGCACCACTGGAGTTCCAGCAACACCACTGGAAAGAAGTCCAGCATCCCAGCGGATTAGCTGTCACCACAGGAACAAGCTGAGGTGCTACTGGGGCTCCAGCACCATGAGTCCTGCTCAGTTAGGGAAGGTCCCCCATCACGGCTGTGGGCCGGACAACCCACCTCTGTAGGTTGTATCCAGCCTGCAGGGCATATGTTTGACACCCCTGTATTAAATAATTCAACGATATACAATAACAACAAATAATGCATTCACGATCCCGTCTTTTCTCTCTTCTGTCATTGCCTTTTTATATATCTAAAAGGGATGTGCTTAATTATTCCTCACTTCATTGGGGTGTACTAGAAGGGAAGGAAGACAGAAAAAGTAATGAATTAAGCCAGATTTAAGTCAGGTATAAACTCTTTAAATGTGGCCACTAGTTTAACTAAACTGATATTTAAACCACTGTGAAGGGATCTTTCAGAATCTCTGACCCTGATTTGGATCTCATGTACATGGTATTGAGCTGACATACATGGAGGGCACATTTACACTTGAACTATAATGCACAGTAGACTAATTTACTGTGTTTTAAAGTGTAACATAAAAAACTGTGACATTAGTAATGCTTAATGTGCAATAGGTTATTTTACTGCTTATTAGCATAAAAAGCATGCAGATGCACTACTATACATTAGCACAGCTTATGTGCATTAATTTAGTACTTTAGGGCCTTTTACACATGATCCAGAGGTGGAGGGATGCTTTAATTAAAGTGCCGCTGCACCTAAAAATGGCAGCGGGGACACTTGAGCTAAAGCTCTTTCAACAAGTTTTAGTTGAAGCACCCCCACCACCATTTTTAAGTGTGGGGATGCTGATATATGAGATGCAGGAGGTTGCTGGAGCAAAGTAATTGCCATGCTCCAGAAGACTGCTCAATTAATCAAGTCTGTTCCAACACGCTGTAATTACAGTGTGTTGGGGCAGCCTCCACACTCATGTACAGGCACCCTCACATTGGAAGTACTAAATTTAATGCATATAAGAAAAGGTGCATTAATGCATGTGTAAACATGCCTGGGTTTTTTTTATTTACCCTAGGACTGAGCAACAGAAGAACAAAATTAGACCTCTGTATGCCTGCCCCATGATTTCCACTGTAATGACAGAAGATAAACACAATGTGTGTGCTTGTTTTATCAGCTATTTGTCTACACTTTCTCTTATTCAGTAGTCAGATAAATACTAAAATTAGGCATTGCAAACAAGACTGGTTTATCACAGTTATCAGTTCTCTGTCATTGGGTACTCTTGTCTACTGCTCCTTTAGGGCAGTGGCAGAACAGTTTATAATTATCCCCTGCTGCATACGTAAACCAAGACCATATTCACTCATCAACTAATCTCAAGCCTATGATAAGTGGAAGAGAATTTGGGAATGACCTTTCGTGTCAGAATCACTGGCTTCTATTCAGTGAGTTGAAGGGGCAGTTCCACTGGTTCAGTTAACAGAGAATCATTAAGCAGGTTTATACAAATAGTGCACTGCTATGGAAACCATATTGACAACATAAGAAGTTGATTATTTAAATATTAAAGGTTTATAAGGTGCTCTGAAACTATGTGACTTAGAAAAGATACAAATTGTTTTAACAGTCACAGATCACCTGTAAAAACATAGGGCTAAGTCCTATTTCATTTTACATGCTTAAATGGCATATACACAGCCATATAATCATAGTTACAGTTTGGTATGCAGCCTTTCATGCAGACCTGGTAGAAGTAAAAAAAAAAAAAAAAAGGAGGAGGACCCTCTTATGTTTTCATCCAATATTCTAGTGGTTTGGGCATTTAGCCAGAGAGCAGACCTGGGT
Source organism: Crocodylus porosus (assembly GCF_001723895.1). NCBI lineage: Eukaryota > Metazoa > Chordata > Crocodylia > Crocodylidae > Crocodylus > Crocodylus porosus. Next base: position 85,006,533 of record NW_017728886.1, read on the forward strand.
TCTAGGATGCTCTCACCCAGAGGAGGTTTGAACTTTTATCTCCTGCTTTTTAATGGTTCTCCTGCAACTTGTATTTAATTTTGGTGGCGTAAAATGGATAAACGTTATTGGGAAAGTTTCTGCCCCACTGAGAGCAGGAGTCCAAGATAAAACCCTGGTCTCTTCCCTCCCAGAATAGCACCCAGCTCAGAGACTCTTCAGCTTGTTGCTTTTCTCTTGGTTCCACATATCTCCCCTTCTGCTGCCCACCAGGTCAGCTTCAAGAGAAAGGCTAGAGGAGTGTTTTGATTTGGAGGAGATTTGGGCTGATTCGGTGGCCAAATCTCCAAATGTGAATCAAATCGGAAGACCCATTAAAAGCTCTGAATCGAATCAGAAGCCTCTGAATCGATTCAGAAAAGATTTGATGCCGATTCAAAGATTTGGAGGTTTGGCAGCAGTCCTTGACCATGCTGTACACAGCTGCCTCCATTTGGTAAGTCTGTTGTGGTGGGTGGAAGGGTGAGGGAAGGGGGACCGGAGGCAGATCAACACCCCCACAGCAAGAGAGGGATTGGGGCGGGGGCTGGGGCTGAGGTAAGCTGCCTAGCCAGGGTTGGGGGGGCACGGCACTCGGGGAGGGGAGCCCCTGTCACTGCACACCACTGCACACCACCAGTCTGGGAAGGCACTGGAGCAGGCATGTGCCCCTGGATCTGTGTGGGGTGGGCTGTGCTCTGGGAGGTTAGCCCCAGCTGCCCCCACTGGGCTGTGCTCCATGGGGCAGGTAGAGCCAGGACTACATGCCAGGCAACTAGTCCCAGCCACAGCCCAGAGCACAGCCCTGGCTCTGCCCGCCCTATAGAGCACAGTGGAGTGGGGTCTGTGGTAGGGCTGCAGCCACCCTAAAATTCCCCATAGCCCCTGCCAGGGTGCATGAGCCCACCCCCATGCACTGCCACTGCTCACCCAGCCAGGTTGAAGCCACATCTTGTCCAGGAGGTGCAGGGAGGATGAGCAAGCAGCAGGAGGGCATAGCTCCCACTCCCAGCACCTGCCGCCACCCATCCGGAGTGCAGCCTGGCCCAGCCTACCATGAGCAGATCTGGGGCCACACACCTGCTCCCATGCCCTCCTGGACTGCACACAATGGCAGGAGTCCCGCTCCCTGAGTCCCACGCCCCCCACCCCAGCTGGGCAGTTTGTCCCAGCCCCAATCCCTCCCTCACTGTGGTGGCATTGCCCCCCCATACCCCTTCCATCTCCTCTCTGCCCACCACAATGCACTTACTAGCTGGAGGAAGCTGTGTCTGTTTAGTCTATGGCCAACTCGCCGAATTGGCACCAAATCTTCAGATCCGAATTGGCCAAATCGAATTGGGACAGTGATTCAAATCACCAAATCGAATCACTGTACCTCTGAATTGGCCAAATCCAAATCTGAACTGAATACTTACCACTTCACACAGGCCTACTGTTCAATGCCTACCCTGTAGCCTGATAGTTAGTGTACTTTTCTGGGAAGGAGGAAATGTAGGTCCAAATCACCTCTAGATGTGGGGAGGGGGCAGAGCTAAAACTAGAGTGCCTTCGCCACTTGGCTATAGAACTAAAAGGCAGAAATATCTTCCTCCATCCATAATTTCAGGATTTACCTGAGTGCAGCTGCTGAATCACAAGTTGAACATAAGTGTGGAAAATTGCATTTAATGTGCAGATCCCCAGAATATTAAAAAGGTGCTGCAGAAGCAGTGGCCCCCACTGCAGGGGTGGCTGCACACCCTGTTCCCAGCCTGTCCCTTTAGGTCCTGAAGGGCAGATCAGGCCACAGAAGCAGCAGGTGGGGACTTCTTTTAATTCCCCAAATCAGGTAAGAATTTTTCCGTCCCCTGCTTTGAGCACCCCTCTCTTCCTATCTGTGTTTGCAGCACATCACCTCCTCTCACATCCTCCTTGCCATCTGAAAATCTGTGAACATTTCAGTGTAGCTTCCATACTGCCTTTTCATATTTCAGGTTGTATTCTTTAGGTCTGGCCCTATCATATTTTTTCAGGGTCCTGATTGGCTAAGGTATTCCAATGTGTTCAGAGGGTCAACCAAAATCATTATAACTTATCTACCAATGTAAAAGAAGCCCAAAGACACTAATAAGGGAAGCAAGCCTGCACGCTGTCAAAAATTCATAACAGGTCACTAGTCCTCTCCTCTCAAAACAGTAGACATACATACATTAGGGTGTTGTAAGGAGGGTTTCCTGAAAAACCAGCTACACAGAGTTGCGCTCCATGGAAATGTTTCATAAACACCAATGGTAGAGTTCCACATTTTTTTTTACAAAACTGTATCAAAACATTATGATGGTTTTCATTATTATTTTAATTGCAATTGTGGGGAAAAAATTAAATGGGTCCGTTCCAAGCCCTTAAAATGAAAATGACTACAAAATGTTTCACAAATTTAGCTATTTTGTTTATTTTTCAACAGCTCTATTTTTTATCTAGTTTTGCTATGAAAATATAACTTTGCATGCTTTTAAATGTATGCTTGGGTTGGCATAGTTATTTTATAGTTTCTGTAATTCTAGATATATCTATCAGCAAGAATTTTAAATGAATGAATTTGAGTTCTTCCAGGAGTAAAAGGGCCAGCATTTGATCCACCACTTTATATAGAAGGTAAACTAGTGATATATGTCTCTCACAGAGCCTCCCGCATCTTTCTCTTCACAATAAAAGAAAAAATAAAAGAAATAAAAATGTCACACTGCTGATTCTACCTAAACGTTTGGACCCGCTCTAATTAAAGTATCCTCCCCCCACACACACACACGCATACACATTCCCAGAGCACATATATAAATGCGCTCCATTGTGAGGTATTAGGAAAATGCACATTAGCCTGTCTGACTACGTATTAACTAAAGAGTACGGTTTTTAAGTGACACTACAGTACTCTTTACAGTAATGTAAAAGTTTACACTATTTACATTAAGTAAATAGTAATGCGCTATTTACTTAATGCGCATTAGCCTATTTTAATGCGCATTAAGTAAATAGCACAGGGTGCCTATACACAAGCACTGAGGCTGCTCCAACACACTGGAATTGTTCAGTTGCACTGTAATTGCCATACCCCAGCAGCCTCCTACATCTTATGTATCAGCAACCCTGTGCTTAAAAATGCTGACGGGGGCACTTGAACTAAAGCTCACCGAACAAGCACTTAGTTCAAGTGCCTCCACTACCATTTTTAAGAATGGGGACACTGACACAGAAGACTCAGCTGAGTTTTATTGGAGCAGCTCTTGGAGCCGCTCTAATTAAAGCACTACCCCCAGAGAACATGTAAAAATGGCTACAATTTTTTTGTGATGCTTTAATGAGAATTAATATAGGCTATTGTGCATTAAAACAATGTGTAGACATGGCCAGAAGGTATGAAAATAGTCATTTAAAGTTTAAAAAGGAAGTGCACTTATCTTCTTTGTCATCATTTTAATGTATCTGGACAGTACAAAGATGCATTTGACTATCTTCCATATTGTAAGATACAGAATTCTGAATGGAGTTCTCCTCTTAAATCAGCATTATGCAGAGTCCTCCTTAAAAATCAGATGGCACAATATAGCCCAGTATCTTTACTGAAATATTTATGAACAGAGGAATAACAAGCAGGGTTTGCACCATGGACAAATCCTGCAGCAAGTCAGGAGAATGAGGGAATAGAGAGGAGCAGGGAGATGCTGTTGACGTGCCATGGGGTTCCAACAGCTAAAGAAGGTGGGGGAAGGAAGGAGACATGGCAATCTTGCCTACACCCAGGACTCAAAAAATAGTCCCCCAGCTGCTGCTATTGCTATCACTGCCAGCCATAGCGTGGTCTGCCCTTCCTGGCTGTTGCTCCTATAGCAATAGCCTGGTGTCTGTGCACCCAGCTGCTGCTGCATGAGTAACACCACGGAGCTGCCACTGCTTCTGGGACGCAGACTCTAAGAGGGTGGGGCACAATTCTGGCTCCACTACTAAGCTGATGCCTGGGGCTAGGGCCCCATTGGCCCACCCCAAGTTACACTATTATATATGAAGTAATTTTTGAAAAACTTATACTGAACATTGGCTATGCTAGAAATGCAAAAACAAGAACGAGTAATTTATGTAATCACAATCTCATGTAACACAAATCAAAGTGAGAGATACAAGAAATGAACTCAAAGTTACTCCCAGATTGTAAGCAAAACAACTAAGTTAGCAAAAACCAAACACGCAAGTTGTGATGTTTTTCAAGAAAGGCTCAGGATAGGCCCTGATGGGGGAAAGGCTCTCTCTCTCTGGGTATTTTTTTTAAAATGGTTCCCAGCTACTCCTCCTATCCCAAATTTGAAATGTTTTATTCAGACATATTTAAATTAGATTAAAAACATTGTACTGCTATTTCATTTCCATGAGTTTCTTCTTTTCCATCTAAGTACAAGCTGTGAAGTTAGTGCCACAATCCTTAAGTGACTGAGGAACTAAGCTTGCCTTTTATTAGATTCAATTTTCAAAAATGCAATTTCTATAAAAGAAAGTTAAACAGGTGATTGTGATGGTTTTGAAAACACAGATGGGTAAATACTCCAGGGAAAAATCCCATTCTCGGATCTGCACTGCGGACATCTACTGCATTCTGACGTCAGTGGGAGTTCCAAGTGGCATTTCTGTGTAGACTGTGTATGCAATAAATATCTGCAATGCAGATCAGAAATCCGCAATGCAGATCAGACCCCATGAGTTTGTTCCTAGGGTGATGAGTAAGGTACACAACTCCTAAGGATGTACATGATGGTTGTGCAGGTCCTGGCACACCATTCTGAAAGAGAACCCTTTATAATTGCATGAAATCAATTTATACTAATAGAAACATTCAGCAGTTTGTTCTGCTATGGCAGCAAAATGAAGGAAATAGGGGGTATGACACTTAAACTCATTTCTACACCAGTTCTGGAGACCATAGCAAGGATTAGAAGAACTGACCAATACTTCTATATTTCCTACTACCATGGAAAATTAAGGTCCATTTGCTATACTGATGTCAATGAGTATTCTATGTATGAAAAGGGGGCATTTATGCAAGCTACATGTCTTCTCCCATTAGGTCGCAATAGTGAAGTTATTCAGGTTCTTCAATATGATATATTTGCCAAGTTCACAGATGACACTAAATTATGGGGGAGGGCCATCACACCGAAAGACAGGCTGGGGATATAGGCCGACCTGGACACACTCTCAAGGTGGGCTGACTAAAACCGGATGGCCTTTAATACAGAGAAGTGCAAGGTGCTGCACCTCAGTAGGAAGAACCCCAGCATACTTACAGGCTTAGCAGTGCTACGCTTGCTAGCACCATGACCGAAAGGGACTTGGGGGTCTTGGTTGACCACAGGATGAATATAAGCCACCAATGTGATGCGGTGGCGGGCAAAACTAACCAAACTCTTGCGTGTATCCACCGATGCATCTCAAGCAAAACCAGGGAAGTCACCCTCCCGCTTTACTCAGCCCTGGTGAGACCGCAGCTGGAGTATTGCATCCGGTATTGGGCCCCCCGCTTCAGGACAGCTGTGGAGAAGCTTGAGAGAGTTCAAGGAGAGCCACTCATATGATCCAAGGCCTGGAGGAAAGGCTGTACAAGGAGAGGCTGAGGGACTTGGGACTCTTCAGTCTGGAGAAGAGAAGGCTCAGGGGGGACTCGGTGGCAGCCTACAACTTCATCAGAGGGGTACATCAGGACCTGGGAGAACACTTGTTCACCAGAGCTCCCCAAGAGATAAAAAGGTCTAACACCCATAAACTCCAGGAAGGCCAATTTAGACTGGATATTACAAAAATGTTCTTTACGGTGCATTGGTCCAGGGTCTGAAACAAACTCACCCCAGAGGTAATGCAAGCACCTACTCTGGTCTCCTTCAAAAAATAGGTGGATATATTTCTTGCTGGGGTCATTTGATCCCAGTTGACTTCCCGCCTATGGCTGGGGGGCTAGACCCGATGATCTCTTGAGGTACCTTCCAGCCCCTAATATCTGTCAAATCTATGCAATCTATTAATATAGTAAAGGATGTTAATAAGTTCAACTCTCTGCAGGGGACTACGGAAATTACCATAACTGTAAACTCTGTGCCACACAAAACACCTTGGCATTACAGTGCAATGTTTCTCAGCAACCTAAAAAGGGAAGTGCACTTTTTAAGTCTGCTCTGTAACTATATTCTGATCAACATTAGTTTAGTGAAAAAAGTTACAAGCAACTGAAGTCCATAGGAATTCCAAAGCAATTTTGCAAGCCCTCCATACTTAGAGCCTTTATTCCAGCAGTGGGCATTCCTCACACAAAAACTTGAAGCATCTGGATTTAAACATCTGAATTAATATTGCACTCACCAGCATTGCTAAAGATGCAGTAAAAAACAAAACCCAAATACATGGTGCATATTTATTAAACTTCTCATCCTTGTTGAGAATATACAAATTTCAGTGCAGCAGCTTTTGGGTTTTTTTTTTTTAATCTCAGCCCATATTTTTAGCTGCCACAAATCAGAGTAGCTCCGCTGAAGTCTATTCACTTTATGCCAATTTACACCACTTGAAAATCTGGCCTACTGGCTTTATAGTAACATTTTTCTATAAATCATTTCACTAAGGTGTTGCTGGCAGTTTTCAAAATTATGTTACTGTCAGCCTTAAAATAATCCAGGAAATTAATAAAACCTCAAAAGGACATGCAGTAATAAGAATTCAATATTCTCAATTTTTCATCTTTAGACTGGGTTTGAATATTACTTTATTACAAATAACAGTGTGGGTAATTAGAGCACACTGAGTTATAATTGGTAAAAAGAGCTGGATAGCATGAAAAAAACCTTTTGGATTCAGGTTGTAGATACTGGTGACGCAGTTACATGATAGAAGTTAGCCTTGCATTTGAAAGTGCTGAAGAAAAAGAAAATGTACAGTTGCATTTATCTGTGAAATCTCAGCTGCACAAATTTAGTCTTTTAGTAAGAAGGGCAATAAGCCATGGTACCTTCCAATTTTAACACAGATATTTTTCTAGTAGCCTGCATATAAGAGACAACTCTTTATTCCTAAAGTTAAAGCTACAACTGCTCTAGCAGGTTGCTATTGTAAATTCTTATTTTCTTACATATGAGGGACAATTAAAACCAAAGTTTCCTCAAAGTAGATTATAGATGAGCTATACCCTACATAAGATCTAAATAACCTTTGCAAAGCTTGCATTCTCAGGACCGTCTTTCATACTAAAGCATGATTTCTTGAGACGAAAAAGAGGTAGCAATTTTTCTTTTCCAAAGAAAGAAGAACAGTGACAATCAAGTTTAGAACAGGACTCACATTTCAACTTACAATTTTTAGATGGAGACTAAAGTAAAGCATGGCTGTTTTAGCCATTTCAGTGTGAGAATCTAAATCAGTGGTACCCAGCCTTTTGGCTCTATTGGCCAAATAAATGGTATAGGGCCAGTCCATGGGCCAGATCCCATGTGCAGTCAACATGCACTGGTCCATCCCTACATACTCAGATGGGGCCACACATTGACATGATCCCACACACATGGCCATATTATCAAGCCTACGAGGCTCTCTACAGGTCTGGAAATTCAGCAGAAGGAATCAGCAATTAAAACTACTGCCACTCCCCTACTGCCAATTTTTTTAACCCCTGGGAGCCTCAAAGGTCAAATGACAGCTCTGCAGGCTGGATCTAACTCACAGGCTGGGGGTTGAGTACCCTAAACTGATTCAAATCCAGAATTCAAGGAGTGCATGCTAATTCCAACTGAAACTGAAATAAAAGTTTCGGTGAGCAACTGCAAACTACTGATATATACAGTGGCTTTGACATCAGTGGGAGTTGTATGCTCAGATTGATGGCATGATAGCTTTCTAAATGAGTATCCCATTATATAAAACAGCTTCTAGGAATTGCAAGAAGTTAGTTGATTATGATTATACTGACTGCAATACAGATATTACCAAGTTATGTCGGTCAGATGTATTGGTATGACTTAAATAAGCCTTGCTGTTATGCCCATTAGTAGGTCTGGTCAGGATTTTTTGGACAAAATGCTTTTCTGTCACATGTTGACTCACCAAAACCACAGTTTTTGTGAGAAAGATCTAGTAGTTTCTTCAGGAAATTCCAAGTAAAAAATGAGGTGTGTGGGGGAAAGCAAGACCCCAATGTTTCCAGCTGCCAAGTAGTTAAGGCACTGACATGGGATGAGGTAGTCCAAGTCCAAATCAATAACATGCCTGTCTCAAAGCAGGGACTTGAACCCAGATTTTCCACATCACATGTGAATTTGGCCAGATGGGGCTAGCAATGCCTGACATTTGTAATCAAAAAACTTTTAAAGGGTCTTGATTTCATCCTGACACAGAACAGGAAAATTTTTTAAATCTCAAACATTTTCAAAGGATGAGAAAACAGTTTCCCACCCACCTGTACATTCCTGTAAGTGAATGCTATAATAGTCTTAATTTTTAGGAGGAATTAAAATAACTTCCTATAGCACTTTTCATAAGTAGATCTCAAAGTGCTTTATAAAAAGAGATAAGTATATTAATCATCTCCCTCTTCCACCCCCTCCCTTGTTTTCCTCCTCTTCACAGATGGGGCAACTGAAACACAGAAAAGTGAAGCAACTTGCCAAGGTCACACAGCAAGACAGTGACAAAGCTGGGCACAGACACAAGGTCTCCCAAGATTCAATCCATGGTTCTATCCACTAAGCAACACTGCCTTGCTTGCTTGGTAAGAAAAGTACTGCTGTATTATAATGGGAGGAAAGAAAAAGGAAAACCAGTCAATCCAATCAACCCAGGTGCAAACAGATACCTTGTCATTGAAGGTGGCGAGTCAAATGGTGGCTGGACATGGTGCTGGTCACATCACTCCTTCGTCCCAATGACTACAGAAACTGGCATGACAACCAAACTAACCAATTGGTCCCTAGGCTTGCATAAGGCCTAAGGACCTTGGCTTTATCCAAGAAATAACTAGAACTACTGTTTCAATTTTAGAAGTGGGCTTATTTGAAAAACTTTGGGAAAGAGAACCTGCTACAGAACACCCATCCCAACTGAATTTATCAACACTGATCTTTTGACATGTATTATATTTATAGTGACAAAAATACTGAGCTTTAATTGTCATCAATAATGTAACAACCTCAGGAATAACAAGACTTTCATTTCAGAGGCAGGCACTTTTTCAAATGAAAAAACTACCCTCCTCCTGGACACGTGTGGGCATGTGAAGAGCTAAAAGAGCTTTGAACAATAATTACTGTAAAGCCTCTCCTCTGATCATGCCCACTCTGAGTCATAAATCTCAACCCACAAAAGAGTCAATACATATCTCTTAACATGCACAATGTACACCTAAGAAGGAGGCAAAACTGAAATAGGAGAGAAGAGAGTTGAATGATCTGGGACCATTTCCTTAATGAATAAAATTGTTTCCTTCTTGATTCATCAACATGAACATCAGCAATTAACAGAACCATGTTTATGTAGAACAGATTTAACAGAAGTAATTCAATTGCTAATAAAGTCAGAGTTGAGAGATGCCTTTTGTGATAGATTTTAAGGACATTAATGGACACTTAAAAGTATGGTGTAACGGGTCACTTTTTAATATATATTAAAACATTGAGAATGTGCCTTTCACACTCGTTATCCATATGCAGTATATTTTCAGTTAGATAACAAAAGTAAAAACAGGCTGCCACTCATCTTTCACTAGCTTTTGTATTAAAAAAAACAGTGAGCAATTAAATATATATATAAATAATCAAGGCGGCAATCCCTTATCACAATATAAGAAAAATCCTAATATAGTTGGCATTGCAAATATGCTTATGAGGCAGCAATGTAGTGCTGAATTGGTTCAATACAGACAGTACTCTGGAAACTCAAACAGCAGGCTCTTCTATATTCGTGGACATAAAACAGTCCCACATACTTTTATGCCACTTTACAAAGGAAAATTCAGAGCTGTTATCTGTAGTTTCTTTACACCCTCTAGTGGAGGATCTAGTCTTGGTAGAGACTGCGTTAATTCTGTTGTACTTATAGCTCCCCTGTGGGGTTACCAAAGTATGAGCACAACAGAATGCTAAACTATGTTGTGAATCACGAGCTACATTACAAAACATTTAAATTGCCAGTGAGAATTGCCAGAAACCAATTCTTATCATTTACACAGTTAGTTCATCTAGGTTGGCCCAACTACTGGAATTCCAATCAGCTACTGGAATTCTCCAAATAGTGTACTACACAAGGGGGAACAGGTTGCAAAATGGGTTTATGTGAATATATTAAGATATACTAAGGTTGCAGAGCAATAACAAACAAGTTCTGTACCCTGAGCAGCAGTAGCCGCTGGGCCGCTAACAGTGGTAGCTGCTATTCTTCTAAGTTCAAGTTCAGGGCTAATGCCCTGGTTGCCTGCCCCTAGTTATGCTACTGTAAGATTGTAGTAATATAACTTGCCATGCCATTTTTCCAGGTCATCAAAGATGCATACACTTAATAGCACAATAGAGTATCAACCATATATTGACCTTTTTCAAAATATTTATTTCTATGCTCATGAAATTATTTAGCTGTATTTACTAGGAGTGTGCGAAGTGGGCTGAATTTGATTCGGATTCAGCTCGATATGGGGGACAGTGATTCGATTCGCTGATTTGGATCACTATCCCGATTCAATTCAGCTGAATCAGAATCATGTCTTCAGATTCGGATTCAGAGAATCAGTGATTCAGCCATAGACACAGCTTTATATGTTTTTTCTATATACCTCGAGGTACCAGATATAGTTCATGAACACTGAGATGCTGGGGTGCATGGAGCATCCCACAGGAGTGTGGGGTGGCTCCCTGCATGCTTGGTAGTGGACACAAAAGTGAACTGGAAGTACTTCTGACCCACTTCTGGGTCTGTCGCCAAGCTCACAGGGGAGCCCTCCCAGCTTGGCGATCGACCGTGGGGGGACCCTAAGTGCCCCCCAGACCAATGAGGCACCAGTTGCCAAGCTGGGGAGTGGGGGGTCCCCCATGCACTCTGCTGCAGATGTGGAAGTGGACCAGAAGTGCTTCTGGTCCACTTCTGGGTCCACCACCAAGCACATGGGGGATGCTCCCCCCACGCTCCTGTGGGATGCTCCATCCGTCCCACCATCTCAGCATTCATAGCTGGTAGGGTTGGAAGGGACCTTAGCAGATCATCAAGTCCAACCCCCTGCCCTGGCAGGAAAGAGTACTGGGGTCAAATGACCCCAGCAAGGTGTTCATCTAGCCTCCTCTTAAAGACCACCAGGGTAGGAGCCAGCACCACTTCTCTTGGAAGTTGGTTCCAGATCCTAGCCGCCCTGACAGTGAAGTAGCACCTCCTGATGTCTAGTCTGAATCTACCCTTTGCCAGCTTGTGGCCATTATTTCTAGTCACTCCTGGTAGTGCTTGGGGGAACAGGGACTCCCCCAGTGCCTGCTGGCTAGTTTGTAAACAGCCACTAGATCCCCCCTCAGCCTTCTCTTGTGGAGGCTGAACGTGTTCAGGTCCCATAGCCTCTCTTCATAGGGCCTGCCCTGCTGCCCCCTAATCATGCAAGTGACCCTCCTCTGGACCCTCTCTATGCTGTCCACATCCCTCCTGAAGTGCAGTGCCCAAAACTGGATGCAGTACTCCAACTGCGGCCTGACCAGTGTCACATAGAGGGGGAGGATCACCTCCTTGGACCTCCTCAAGATGCATCTGTGGATGCATGACTAGGTACAGTTGGCTTCCTGACCGCATCCCCACACTGCTGGCCCATGTTCATCTTGGCATCAATGATGACTCCAAGATCCTTTTCTGCATCTGTTCTGGCAAGAAGAGATTTCCCCAGTGTGCAGGTCTGCTGCTGGTTCCTCCTCCCCAGGCGCAGCACCTTGCACTCGTCAGTGTTGAAACCCATCCTGTTCTCATCTACCCACACCTGTATTCCTCCCTTCTAGTGTTCCCACTTTTCCCCACAACTTAGTGTCATCTATGAATTTGAACAGGGTGTTTTTTACCCCCTCCTCCAAGTCATTGATGAAGATGTTGAACAGTGCAGGCCCAAGGACTGAGCCCTAAGGAACCCCACTGCCTACATCCCTCCAGGTTGAATAAGACCCATCCACCACCACTTTCTGGGTGCAGCCCTCCAGCCAGTTAGTGACCCATTTGACTGTGTAGGTGTTGAAGCCACAGTCCCCTAGTTTTTTAATGAGAATGGGGTGAGAGACAGTGTTGAAGGCCTTCCTAAAGTCCACGAAGACTATGTCCGCTGCTACCCCTGCATCTAAGGATTTTGTAACCTGGTCGTAGAAGGCCACCAAGTTGGTCTGACAGGACCTGCCTCTAACGAACCCATGCCAGTTGCACCTAAGCATAATCGCCCCTGCTGGCCCCTCGCAGACATGCACCAAGCTAATTCTCTCAAAAAGCTTACCCAGGATTGAGGTAAGACTAACTGGCCTATAGTTTCCTGGGTCCCCCTTCCTCCCTTTTTTGAAAATTGGAACCACATTGGCCCTTTTCCAGTCCTGTGGCACTACACCAGAGCACCACGAGTGTTTGTAAAGCCAAGCCAGGGGTCCTGCAATGACCTCTGATAATTCCCTCAGCACTCTGGTTCATGAGCCACCTGGTACCTTGAGGTATGTAGAAAAAACATATAAAGCTGTGTCTATGTCCAAATCATCGAATCTCTCCCAATCAATTTGGAGGATTACAATTCCATTCAGAGAGATTAAAGGGTCTCTAGTTCAATTTGGATTTGGAGTCGGCTGCTGACTTGGGCCAAATCTCTGCCGAATCAAATCAGTGACTGAAGCTTTGCACACCCGTAGTATTTTCACTCTTTCCTAAGCTTACTTCTGCTGCTTTTCATAAATGCATTGTGAAAAAGCAGAGAATTTTGATATTCAAAGGAACAAGAAGCATTTGATAAACATTCAAAGATAGCCTACTTTAGTTACTGTTTTATTGCAGGAGGAAAGGATTTCCTTGGGTGATAGCTAACTCAGTCCCAACTATGCAGTTGATCCAATAAAAGATAAGATTTTGACTGCTTTTGAATGATTTTATTGCAGTCATTTTTATTTTAGTCTGGAGTTGGACCCAAACTGTAAAAAATAAAAATAAAAAAGAAACACAAAATGATCAAAATACCCCTGTTCCCTTATTGTGCATACATGTGTTTCAAGTTCAGGGGCAAACATCAAGCAAAATCACATTGTCTAGCTTTTGCTAATTTTCAAGCTACATAGCAATCTACATTGTGCACTAGAAAACAGGGTCAAGTATCAGCTCTCTAAGTGGAATTTCATGCTGCTGTATGCTGATAGTATGTAACAAGTAGATGCAATTACAATGAAAATATAACTCATTTGACACAGGAGACTCCTTTTTTTTTCTTATACAGGAAATGTAGACGATTGCCACTTCCTGCACTCTCCCCACTGACACTGACACTTGGAGGTTTTTAAGACCCAGCTAGACAAAGCTTTGGCTGGGATGATCTAACTGGGACTGGTCCTGGTTTGAGTAGGGAGTTGGACTAGATGACTTTGAGAGGTCCCTTCCAGCCTTAATTTTCTATGATTCTATGATGAGTCATATATATTATTTGTAACAGTGACAGTCAATTAAAGGCCTGATTCTGCTCCTGTTGAACTTTAGAGGAATCCCATCATTAATACTGATGAGACTTGACCTCCTGACAGTAATTAGATATTCTCAGCTGTGACACAGCAACCAGCCTTTTAGTTAAGAAATTCTGGACTGAACAACTTTAAAAACATTTACTCTCCTAGGCTAAATGCAGACACTGGAGGGGGGAGTTGGGGAGAAGTTAGATTGTGTTCAAAATGGCCATCCAATCTAAAGTAAGTCAGGATGGGGAGGACTAGTGGGAGAGTTGGGGAACTGGCGGGGGGGGGAAGACCCAAGCAGGTTCAGGGTAGGGACTGGGGGTCCATAGGGGGATCAGGGAAGCAGGCAAGGTCCACAAGGGAAGGATCTGGGGATTGGGGGGCAAGCATTGTCTGGGGGTGCAATTGGTGGAATCACGGATGCAGGAGGCATCTGTTAGGGAGGGGAGGGCAGGTGGGATCTACAGGGGAGTAGAGGTAAAGAGTGACTGGTGGGGGGTTGCTGGGTCCAGGAGGTTCTAACAGAATTAGGGGGGTCCATGGGGTCCATGGGGGGGACCAGGGGCTACTTTTAGCCCCCCAACCACTCCCTGGTAAACTTATATCCCTCCCACCCCCCTCCTCACTGATACTTAATTGCTCAGCTCCTGACAGCCATAAATGCTGATAAAAGCAGCAGCATGTGGAACAGCATGTGGGATGGAGGAGATGGAGAGGAGGCTGGCTGGTCCATGACAGGCAGGATGAGGGTCCAGGGAGCTAAAAATAACCTGGTGCTGGACAGGGGTGTGTGAAAAGTGCAGCCCTGGGACTAGCGCTGGCAGCTAGAGTTTCCCAGCCCCAAGGCTGCACAGGTAACTGTACTAAAGTTCTATGCCTGGGTCTAACCTAGATTGAATAAGTCTGAGACTACATCGATCCAAGTCTATCTTAAACCAGGTTCTACAATATTTAGATTGGTCTGTGTGCGCAGAACTTCTGTATAGTTACAGGTTTAGATCAATTTCCGATGACTGAGTCTGAGTGTAAAGTTTGCACAAGGGTGAACTAAGTTAGATTGGGTGGCCATTTTGAATGTGATCTAATCTTCCCCTAATGCCACTGAATGTCTGCCCTGAGTCCTAGAGAGCAAGAAAAGAAATACAAAGTTCTCTTCCTAAGGCCTACCACTCGGAGTAGAATTCTACTACCCCCTGTGCACCTCAGTGAAACTGGACCAGCCTCATAAGGAGCATTTTGGGCATGTACACAGTTTGCAATCTATTACTCATACTCATCCAGTGTAGATGCATTAACATGGTGTGCATTCTTAGTAAGAATCTCACTGGCCTAGCAGGTACAGGGCCCAGCTATGTATGAGTGTGTGCTGCAATAAGTCACGGGATGAAGATGAGGATTTCCCATGTTTTAGCACCAGCAGCTGAGTGGTTAGGCCACTCACCCATAAAAGTAGAAGACCCAAGACCCAAGCCTCCCCCACCTAGAAGAGGGTTTGAAACTATTATCACAGGTTAAGTATTACCCAGAGCTTTCTCTGGCCTGCCACTTCAAGCTAAGGCACTGTGCCTGACATTTAATAGTCATTGGATAAAATGCATTGGCTAGAGTGCAATGTAGGGGGAAAGTTTCTACTTCTTTGGGAACAAAGGTCCAATCTGGAAGCCACGAGCTACTCCTTTCCAAAGCAACAAGCATCTCACTGAGCCACACAACCTCTAGCTTCTTACCTTCCTCCTGACCCAACTCCTCCCCACCCTTTTGCCTGCTCAGGCTTGATGGGGGACTGAGTAATGCCTAACAGGTTAAAACATTGGGACTATAACATTGTGGAGCTGCTTTCTTCTTCCTCCTCACCCACTAGCTATGGGTTTTGTTCAGGTATAATGTCATTATTTACATAGGTAACGGAGTAAATAGAATCACAAAATGTGCTTAAGTGTCAAAAAAGTCACTTGCGCACCCAGAAAACTGCTATTAAGGCTCACAAGAAAATTCCACCCTTGATTTCTAGTAAACAAGAGAGTAGTCAACTGCTCATCAGTCTCTAGATACACTGGCGAAATGAGCCAAAACAAATAGTAAAATGAGGTGATATCAGTTTGACAACACAAAGAAAAACCTAAATTAATCCAGACCCATTTGACAATGGTGCAGTTGTCTCCCGATAAAAGTTGAGGCCCTTGCAGAATTGGATTAAATTTGCAAAATTAATTCCAGCTTCATTATTACTGAACAGATAAGATTATAAAAGCAACATACTTCAGTAAAAGTGCAATAGTATTGTTAAAAACACTAATGCTAAATATTTGAAAACTACATTACCTGTATTAAAGCTCCCATTATTCCCACTCTATGACATCACTGTTATTTGTATAGAATAGACATATATCCTCTCATCACTTGGTTTTCATTGTATCAGTATATTCATCCTGACAGAGAGATACGCCCTAGCAATTATCATCTCATAGAAGTGTAGTATTTAAGTCAATGGAAAGCAAATAAATATAATAAAACCATTCTCTCAATGTCTGCTGTTTTCCTGAGTACAGTAGGGCAATATTTAAAGTTTCCTGTTCATCTATTAAAATTTCATGGCTGAAATCCTGTCCATCTGTCATGGACTTCAAATCGAGCTATTGTTTAATATTATAAACTTGTTTAGAGCAACCACAATTCACATTCCTGGGCACATTTAACACTAAACCTCATCTTCCAGTTAACAGAAAAATGTATGAATAAACCCAACACTCCTGGGATAGTTATATTATTATCAGGTCATACAAAATCATCAACATCTTGAACAGAATACAAAATTATATGTTTGTCTTCTTTAGATAATAAGAAAAATGTATTATCTTATTTTCATTATCATGCTAGTAAAACACCAAGATAGAGCTCATAATTGCATAAAGTGCACTCCTCCGTAGAGACAGATGCAATTTACTTCATGTGAACTGTTTGGTGTATTTAATTATATAGTAGTCCAAACACGATCACAAGGCAATACAACTTCCTATAGAGAAAGATGAATACAAAGGTACTTCTGATATTTATTCAACCCTTCACACTATACAAGCAGGTGTGTGTATCGAATTATCTTTTCCTATTCATCACTCCCCTAATTATTCTATTTATGATCCCACCTGTACCAAAAGCACAATTCAAGTCAAATGATCTTGGTTATTGCAGTTTAAGAACTGTTAATAATCACAACAGTGATTATGGGTGGTGTGGAGGTGGGGAGAAGGAGGTAAAGTGTTTGACAATTAACTTTAAGTAATCCAGAAAACAAATTATACCAGCTTTGTTTAAAAACATGATGGAGTTATAGTAATATAAAGGTCTAGGTTTTGAAGCATTCAGCATGATGCTTCACTACATCATTGCAGCACCAGAAAAATCCATCAATAGTTAAGTGACATGAAGGAAAAGTAAGAAACATTTTGAGATATGAGAAAAGGCATGCAAGATGCTTGATATCAGAACCTGGGCAAAGGTCTTTAATAAGCACCTGAAAATAATTCAACTTTATCAAGTGTGAAGTTATACATAATTAAATGAATGTTTTGCCATCAAGAAATGTCTCCAAAGCAACAGCATTTCATCATTGTACATGGCAATAAAGAACCATTTAAAAACAAAGTATTGAGAGTAACTTGAAGAATTTGCATGGCATGGTACTGGATCAACCACATATTTTGAAATTTTTATTAAATATCTACCACACAGGTCCATATTTTCTATTTTACCACAATCATCTAGAGAAAAATATAATCAATTAAACACACTTAAAAGCTGCCTGACAACTATACACTCACATGAATAAATACATGGAAAGGCAATGCACCAATGTATGTATCTCACAATATACAACAGGAAAAAGGCACCTGCCCACAAATTCTTTCCCAGGAATCCTCTGTTACAAAATAAATTGATACCATAGTCCCTATGACATCAGATCAATGGACAAAAGATTCAGTTGTTTCCTGCATTAATAAATCACATTATTGGTCTTACAGTGCTGGATTTCACTGAAAAAAAAGATTCACATGAGACAGTACCATTCATTGGTAATTTCAGACAGCAAGCCGTCTTGATCAGCTACATTGATTATCTACTGTTTTCACACCTGCCGAGCTTTTTAATCTTTCAAAAAGTTTACTGATATTTAATAAATGAAATTCAACAGTCCTGTTAGTGTTACTTATGACCCTCTTCAATCCTGTTCAGTACAAAGAGGTGCAACAATGCAGAACCCCCACTATATATTAGCTTCTCGGATTCAACTCGTGGAACTGTCTTAACTTAAACAAAAGCACAAACAAGGACAAATAAAACATGCTCGTATGCTTCAAACCTGAAAGATGTTTTCACTAATGCTTCAGGACTGTCCACTGGTGGTAACTCATCTGCTAAGATTTCTTCTGGAGGCCGAGGGTCACTGATGATTGTTGGCTTTGGCCTTTCTTTGAGATTACCCGTAAGCCCACCAATAATGGTATTCCACAGGCAGTTCTGTGACTTTGACCCTAAACAGATAAAATGAGAGAATGAGATTGAATTAATAAGGACTATTTTCTGTTTTCTATGCACTCTGGAAAGGAAAGGTGGCATGTTATCGCTTTGCCTTTCGGGGTCTAGCATTTGGGCCTAGGTCTACAGATACTAAGGACACTAACAGAAAGATATCACCTAGTCTACAATGCTTTCCTTGATGGAAGATTTGTTTATTGAACAGAAATAACTGTCAGCAAAAGCTCTTTCTTCTGTTGTTTTTTTTACATTCTACTGAAGCTGCAATTCACCATACTTGTATGTGGTAATGCACTTGTAGTCTAAGCCAAAAATTGTTTGCATAAGCCAAAAAAATGACAAGCTAGGTATCAGATCTATAACATTACTTATGGGTTAATCTACTTGTCGCCCTATGTCAATGTAGCAGCACGCTACATCTCTGTATGGTGCGCTACAGCAATGGAGCGATCGCATGAGTTTACACATGATTAGCTGGTACTTTGCCATAGCAGCGCGCTCCCCTGTTTTAGCGCACCATTACAGCAAAGTAGCTAAGAAATCTAACTGTGCGCCATGCACATGGCACAGTACAGGCAGTTACTGCGCCAAAAGGAAGGACTAAAGCATGGCACTATAGCAATGTCACTGTACATAGACATGCCCAATCAGTTTCTATTTAATTATTAAGATTAAGTTAAAGACCAGAACTATATCTGAAAGCAAGTGTTGGTTGAAAAATGGATTTCTTTCCCACGAAAATTTCAATTTTTTCCCCTCAAAAATTCAAGTGTAAAAATATTTTGGCTGAAAGTAGAAGTCTTTCCATTTGAAAATACAGCTGTGTCCCTTGTGTTTCCATTCTGCTCTACAAGCCTAACCCTTTGGTCAACCTACATCTTCACACATCACAATCTGCCCCACGGAGGAGACACAAGTGCATCATGGGAATCCACAGTCATGGTACATAATGGGACATGCTATCTGGTCAGCAAGCTGGCTCAGAAAAGAGAAATAAGATATGAGGCAATTGAACTACAGCTTCCAAGATGCACTGCCTCAGCTTTTCCAAACCAAAATATAGTTATTTGAAACCAAATAAAAGTTTGATTTTGAAGTCTACTTTTTCAACAAAAAAGTATTTTTGACAAAAAGAACACACTCTTTGAAAAAAAAAAAGTTAATTTTACATTGAAAAATAGTTTTGGCAGAAAAATGTTGACCAACCCTGAATGACATTTTTAACAAGTATATTGATTTTTAGAAAACAAGATAATATTTATTACTAGCTGAGACATCAATGCATGAATGAAATATCAAATACTTGAGATTACTGAAAACAAATATGTAAGCTACATGCCACTCTACTGTTATTTAACATCCTAAAATAGCAATAAGCGTGACACAGAATGTATATTACTTATCTCTCAATAGAGAACCACTTGTGTGTGGGAGAGGTTTCACACGTATAAAACTTCCATCAGTACTGAAGTACTATGCAAGTCCCAAGGCATCAGCAGCAAAAAAAAAAAAAACCAACAGCTACACACACAACTTGACTGCTCAAGCACAGGCCACATATTTACAGCTGTGTTCTTAAATAAATGCATTGCGGTTTGAGCTACATAGAAAATCTTCTTTTTTCCAAAAGGTTTTTAGGAAACTTTTTTTTTTTTCTTCAATTCTATTTTAAGGGAATTTTTTATCCAGCTCTTCTAATAATATGACCAGCTACATTTATGAAGTATGCCAGATCTAAGAGCATGGCAACTGAATTAAAATCCCTCTCTCAGAATAAGTGGGCTGTAATTAGATCTTTATAACAAAAATAGACTGAAAATGCGTGCAAAGAAAAGGGGAAGGACTTGTAATGTGATGTGAACAGTTTTCCATCAGGTGTTTTAAGAAAAGACTATTTTTCCACAACAATAAACATTTAATGTGAAATATTTTCAGCTGTGGGTGTGAAACTCATCTGGCCCCACCACTATTCCCACATGAAAGCTGTCATGTATACTAAGTTTCAAACTTCCCAGAAGTTTTACAGCTTAGTTAAGAGATCACAAGAATCACAATTTGTAATTGAAATATTGACTATTAACTATAGCAGTTCTAGCATATAGCATGCTATAAGGATATAGTATTCCACTTACTGGATTTCATGATAGAAAAAGATCCATATTGCTAATATCAAATCAAATCTAATATCAATTCTTTTAATGAGATCAGTACATTAGTAACTTGCAACAACTGTGGAAACTGCAAAAAATAAAAAACAAAACAGTGCAGTCAATTCAGATGTCCATAGCCCTTGTCCCAGGATGAACCCTAAAGAAGGTTCATGGAATAAGGGTTAACAGTTTGTCCCAGACATCATAAAGTACATCTGAGTAGTTATCCCAGAATTGCAGCACTGAATCAATGGCAGAAAAGCAGCAGTACACTCAACCACTAGCTAAACCCCAATTGGAAGGGAGATGCATCTACACACCAATCCCGGGAATTTTTCTGTTCCAGAACAAACACAGGCACAACTTGTCCTGGGACAAAGGTGCCATCTGTTTCTAGCCTTACACTCACTAATTTATCCTTATTTTCTGCTACTGAAGTAAATAGAGTATGTAATAAAAGAATGCATACAGACAGCTCGATAGCCTACTTCTGTGAGGAATATGTTTCCAAAACAGAGATCATTAATGTTAATGACAACTGCCCCTATGCATAGATGATGACACATATTTTCTCTGCAGTTATTTTTCTCATGAAGAACGTGGCTAGGTACAGACCTTACACTTACTGCACTGTAAGCATGCAGAAAGCACTTTAAAGCCGTAACTTAACAGACATTCACAGCTTTAGAGTGCTTTAAAATTGCAGATTGCGGTCTAAGTGAATGAGGTATTAGACTAAAGTGCTTTCTGGTAAAGCGCTTTATCAAACACCTGTGCCAGATCCCTTTGAGGATTAACTTAGAGCATGATTACCGCCCTCCCAGGAGGCATTGCACAGGGCTGCACTCCACCCTTGGACAGAGCTCATTTGCCGAGCTGGCCCCACTTCCTCAGCTGTCACTGACCCAAGTCAGTGACAGCCTCTGATTTCAGCCCTGCCTCCACCCTCTAGCCAGCTGTAAGCTGCAGCTGGGGGGAGGAGGAAGAGTGTACTCTTTCCCTGTATCTGCCCCAGCCTACAGCATGACACAGCCCATCTAAGTAGCCAATGGGGGAAGAGGTCTGGGAATATCCCTGAAGTTGCCCCAGCCCCAAGGCACAGCAATGTCTAGCTTGGGGGGTGAGTGAGAGAAGGGATCTGGGGTCAGTGTCTCAGCTCCAGCCCCATGACATACCACTGCCTGGCCAGGGGGACTTTGGGATCAAAAAGCCCAGACCTTTATCCCTGCAGCCCTCAAGGCTAGCCATAATGGCTGCCCAGCTAAGGGGGGCTGCAGGGTAAGGGGTCCAGGGTCTCTCCTCACAGGAGCCCCAGCCCCATGACATGCCACTGCCTGGCAAGGGAGGCTGCATGGGAATGGGTTCAGGGTCTCTTCCCCCCCAGCAGCTGCTGACAGTTGTGGAGCTGGGGAAAGGGGCCACTCTTACAACCTCCTGGGAGGCATACTGGAGTATCCCAGGGCAAGGTGTGGGCAGGATGCACACACCAAACTGCAAATGTCCGTTCACTTCACTTGCACTCTAACTTATAGCACTTTAAGTAAATTTAGAGAGTTTCTGCCAGGGGAGGAGAGAGGGTTGAATTCCTGTATTTAGCCCATTTTTCTCCAAAGCTCAAGTAGTAAAAGAACTCTGTCTGTTGCCAGTTAATTCAGAAAGCAAAATCTGACAGGAATAAATAAAACCCATCCAAATCTATTTGTCAGCTCAGATTTGTAGAGGCACCCAGCTCTCTGACCCACATGCTGCACCACTCCCACTTCTCAGCAGCAGTATACCCTTCTAAGACTTAAACCTTGCCAAGGTCAAAATAACATCCTTTTGCAACCAGAGCTGCTGTAGATGAGAGGATAGACAAAAGTCAGGAACCAGGCAGTGGGGGGGGGACACACAAACATAACCCCTCTGACAAAATAAATCTCTAAAAAAATCCTCTTCTTTAGCCAGGACACAAGTGTAGACAGGGCTGTAATTTGAAGGAGAAAATAAGTTATTTTGACTGTAAGCCAATAATAAAATAATCAAATCAGGCTGGATAGTCTAATAATAGAACATTTTGCATAGCTCTAGTGGCTGATATCTGAGGCTGTCAGACAGCCTTAGAAAAACTAATTAAAATAGCCATTAATGAACAGTATCTCACTAAAGGAGGAACTGGGGTTTTTGATTGTAGCCATGTTGGTCTAAGGCAAGAGCAGGCAAAATATGGGATCCAGCCCACCGGGCACTTCCGCCCAGCCCGCAGAGCCAGCCACTTCAAAACCCAGGTAATGGTTGCTGCCTGCCTGAAAGCTTCCAGTGGCAGCCAGTGACACAAGCCAGTAGCTGCAGGCACCTTGGGCGGTTTGCTTCAATTCTGATTGCAAGACAACCAACCTTGACCCCAGCCCGACCCAACTGGCCTTACTCTGCCCCTAGCTCAGGCCAGGTCTGCTGCTTGAGAGAGGCAGGAGGGGCTGAGCTAGATCCTGTAGGACCAGTGAGGGGAAGGGGTGCCTGGGCCAGCTTTGAGCCAGCTTCTGCTTTGCTGCTTAGGACTGGAGACGATAAGGACTGGTAACGGTAAGGGTAAGCAGTGGCTGAGTGGGCGTCCTCCGCACCACGCTGCTCAGTTAGGCTGGACCGGTCTGGCACCGGGAAGGGGAAGCGGCAGCTGGGCTGACTTAGCCACACACTGTTTCTCCGCATGCGGCTTCTGCCATGCTGCACAGGGTGGGCTGGCATGGGCTGGGTCATGCCAGCACTGATGAGAGGAAAAGGGGAGTTGGCCAGCTTTTGCCGCCATGCAGGGCTGGATGGGGTGTGCTGGGATGGGTCTGATGTCCAGTCCCAGTAAGGAGAAGGGAGGCTGGGCTGACTTCTGCTGGCCTGTAGGAAAGGAGGGGCTGAGCCAGGTGAAATTGAAGGGAAGAGCAGGCTGGGCTGGTTTCTGCCACATTGTGGGGCCCCAGCCCCTGCCTTGCAGCTGGGAACCCTGTGCTGCTGGGAGGGAATGGGCCTGGCCACAACTTTGACTTTCTGGTTAATGCACATCAGAGGCTTCATTCTTCACACTGTGTTCCTTTGCTTGTCTTTAAGTTAATCATCTAAGTTGAGTTAAGTTAATCATTCCTCAATTTTTTTTTTAAATAAAATTAAAATCTGTTTTCATACGTGTTTGATTTTTTCTATATGATACCTTATCTATACTTTGTTGAAATGAATTGTTCTGAAAGATTTTGTGTGTGCAGTCCTTGACTCAGTTGGTTTGGCTCAGTTCTGGGGGAGTTTTGATGCCCCTGAAACCCCACTGATGGGGCAGGATATGAGAGGCATCACAGCCTCTTGCTACCTAATAAGTTGTGCCTGTGCCTCATGGCCTAGAGGCAGAACTCTTGGGGCCCCAGGAGCAGGCCATGCACTGTGAGGGTGGGCCCTGTTGTGGGGCAGTGCTTCCCAGTCAAGGGGTAGACCTTCTGATGTCAGGGATCAGGTGATGAGGGCAGGGGATTCTGGGACAGAAGTGGGGAGTGGGGCAAGCTTTGGTGTTGGGTGGGTGGGTCTTATGACACAGACCATATGACAAGGTGTAATTTCCCGTTCCAAAGTCACACCCCCTCCCAAAAGGAGTACTTCTGGGGGCAAGGGGAGGGACTTCCAGTGGCAAAGGTCAGGGGCTGGGGGAGGGACTTCTGGTCCAAGATGGTGGCCAGGGGGCCAAGCAACTGTCAAGGGGCGGGGCTACCCATGCTGTCCTCGACAGCTTACCAAAACTCATGAAGCAGCCCTCCAGCCAAAGTAATTCAGTTGGTCTAATAAAAGATATCACATCTACTTAAAGAACCTTGCCTTTCTCAAGGAGGAACTGGTATATGCCCCAAATTATATAAGGAGTATGGGGAACAGAGAGGATCTATATGACTTGGTATAGGTCACACAGGAAATCGTGATAGACCCAAAAATATCTCAGCTCCTTTGGTACATGCCTTACCAACAGTCAACCATTTCTATTCTTAGGGACAATGGTGCAGGTGGATACAGATATCTATATCTGTGATAGCCCAAGGCTGAATGAAAGAGGGGGAAAAAAACACTTTGTGCATGGTCAGAAATGCTGCACTTCAAAAAAAAAAAAAAAACCCAAAAAACAAAATAACAAAAACAGAAACTTGTGTCCATTTATTCTTATACAAGAAATGGGTATGCACCAAAAGAATCACTGCTGAAGTCATTCTTAGGTTTTCTTTAGGGGCTTCCTCTAAAGTGGAGAGATCTGCTAAACATCCATTTCTTTAATTTTTACTGTTTCCAGAGAAGCTCTCCTTCCTTTCTTCTACTCTACAAATTCCCTCAGCATTTCAAAAAACCTGCAAACCTTCAGAGCCCCATAATGATACATACTAATGGACTTTTTCAAATGCCAAAAATGGCAATTCACCATTTGCGCAAGCATTGAAAAAAGAATAATTGGTAGTTAGGTACCTGTTATTTGAGTATTTGTAGTTCTTCCCCAAATTGCCTAGCTTGCACAGTGTTCCCACAAAATAGCCTTATTCAAGCACCAAATTTAGGAACTATCAAAATCCATCTGTGCTTCTATGAACAAGGTTTAGGATATATTATTTGGTTTGCAATCCCTTACCTCCTTCTTGAGCCTGTAGTGAACTCACAATATTAAATGTCTGATATCACAATCATTACTGTAGTCCCAAAAGGACATACAATATTATAGTTTGACAAACAGTTCCAGCAGAGGGAGAAGTTTATTCAAACAAGCATTTAAAAACAGCATGAGAAAAATTTCTGAAAATTATGTGCTGTCTGTTGTATATTTTTTTTCTGTTTTCCAAACCTATGCTTCCAGCTCCATGTGGAAGTCTTGCAATTTACCTTTGGCATTAGAACTACTACACTTCAATTATTTTCTATAATGATCAGTATGTTGGAGCAAGCCAACTACTAAAAAAACTACAGTTTGCCCTACTAGTATGACAAATGCTATGGCCACCCATTCAAAACCTGTAGGTAGTTGCAAACAGCAAAGGACTATTCTGTCCAATGGTTCTTCACAGACAGACATCTGCCAGAATCATACAGTTGTTTGCAACCCTAGAGATCTGCCACCACAACTATTTGATTGTTGTCACAGTACTTTTGTACTCTTGATGCAGTACTACTTCATGGCAAAGATGAACTGCAGTTATAAGCAGTGCAGCAATAAGCATAATTTTAACTTTTGCAGTAGCAGTTATTTTCAATAATATGACATCTGACATCTTAAAACACTGTCTCTCACCCCATTCTCATTAATAAATTAAGCAACTGTGGCATTGATGGCTACACAGTTGGATGGGTAAAAAGCTGGCTGATGGGGCACACCCAGAGAGTAGTGGTGGACAGGTCATACTCAATCTGGTGAGATGTGAGCCATGGGGTCTCCCAGGGCGCAGTCCTCAGGCCCACTCTGTTTAACATCTTCATCAGCGACTTGGACGAGGGGCTTGAAAGCACATTGTCCAGGTTTGCTGATGACACTAAGATGTGGGGCGAGGTGGGCACACTTGAAGGGAGAGAGAGGCTGCAGCTAGATTTAGACAGACTATAAAAGTGGGCAGACGAGAATAGGATGGGGTTCAATGTAGATAAATGCAGGGTGCTGTACCTTGGGAGAAGGAATCCATAGCATATATACAGGCTGGGGAGTTCCCTTCTTGAAAGCACAGAGGCAGAACAGGATCTTGGAGTCATTATTGACTCCAAGATGAACATGAGCCACCAA
>NW_017728886.1:85032887-85082791 GCF_001723895.1 Crocodylus porosus
TCAGAGGAGGGTCACCCACTTGGTGAGAGGGCAGCAGGACAGGCCCTACAAGGAGAGACTGAGGGACCTAAACCATTCAGCCTCAGCAAGAGGAGGCTGAGGGGGGACCTGGTGGCTGCCTAGAAACTCATCAGGGGAGATCAACCGCAAATAGGTAGAACCCTTTTCTCCCCAGCACTACCTGGGGTGACAAGGAACAATGGTAATAAGCTGATGGAGAATAGGTTTAGGGTAGAGATCAGGAGGCAATATTTTAGAGTTAGGGTGGCCAGAATCTGGAACCAACTTCCTAGGGAAGTGGTCATCGCCCCTACCTTGGGCAAATTCAAAAAGAGGTTAGATGATCACCTGTCTGGAGTCTTGTGAACCCAGCATTCATTCCTGCCTGTGGCAGGGGGTCAGACTAGATGATCTGTTCAGGTCCCTCCTGACCCTAGCTACTATGAATACCTGGGAAGTTACTGGAGCACATCCAAGTGTCTGGAGGAGGAAAGGCTGATCACAAGCATCTAGCATGGATTTACTAAGAACAAATCATATCAACATATCATAAAACTTGATATCCTTCTTTAACAAAATAACTACTTGGGAATGTGGTGGATATAGTATATCTGGACTTCAGTAAGGCTTTTGACAAGGTCCCACACAACCTTCTCATAAACAAATTTGAAAAATGTGGGATAGATAAAACTACTATAAGATGGATAGATAACTGGCTCAATAGCCACAAGCAAAGGATAATTATTAATGGGTCCATGTCAGAATGGCAGGAGGTTTTGAGTGGAGTCCCACAGAGGTTTGTCCTGGGCTCAGTGCTGCCCAATGTGTTTATTAAGCACTTAAAGGGCCACTATAAAGAAGAGGGAAAGCACCTTTTCTCTCTTGCTGCGGAGGGGAGGGTGAAGATCAATGGCTTGAAGTTGCAGCAAAGTAAGTTTAGATTGGATAACCAGAAAAACTTCTTCACTGTTAAAATAGTGAAGCAGTGGAATAGACGACTTAGAGAAAATGTGAATTCTCCATCACTGAAGGCATTCAAGAAGAGATTGGACAGCCACTTGTCAGGGGTGATGTAGATGTAGCTATGCCTTTGCCCTACTATGGATATTTCCCATGCTTCTGAACTTTGTTAGTTTCTCCTGCCCACACCCTTTTCTCTATCTGTGTCAGGGTGTTTTTAAGCCTTCCCAGAGGCACTGGGTGTTAGCTACAGCCAAGGCTGGGGACTTTGACTGGGGCATACCAATACACCCGGTAGGAGCAAAGCTGGAGGTTCCTAGCTAGAGTGCCTTTCTCCTCTGCTCAGAGTCAGACTGATCACCATATTTGGGGTCAGGAAGAAATTTTACCCCATGGTCAGGTTTGTATGAATTGTGAGGGGATCTGCTTTCTTCTCTAGTGGGGGGCATAGCCCTCTGCCCAGAACCTCTTGAATGTACATTGAGAACATTTTATAGACGCTAGGCATTGGCTGCCATGGTTCCCCTGCTTTACTTGTGCCAGGTTAGGATGTTAGGTCTATGCTGTGTCAGGGCTGACGGCAGTCGTATTTAGACTTTAGATTAATGTTTGTATGCAATTATGGTTTTTATGGTACGGTTTGAATAGGCAGGGGGTTGGACTAAGTGACCTCTGGAGGTCCCTTCAAGCCCTAGTTCTCTATGATTCTGCCATATTCAAGGAAATATGGTAACAGCAGCTTTCGCCACTTTTGCTAGCCCCTGGCCAATACATAAGTAAAAAGTAAAGCAGCATCTGCTGTATGAAGGGCTCCCTGGCTTCCAACTGTAGATACTTTTTCTTCCCGACAGAGGCTCTCAAAGGAAAAACAAGGTGTATATTTTATTTGGGGGGGTGTTGTATGCAAGAAAATAGGGTATATGTATTTGGCTGCCATTAGCATTAAAACTATGATATTTACTCAATTCTAAGACGACCGTTTTTCTCCATTTAACGTGGGGGGGATCACTTGTCTTGTAATCAAGTATGAGGGGGGAAGTGAGGAGCAGATGGCTGTTACAGCTTGGGCTTGGGCTTCAGCCCCTACCTGGGGTTAGGACCCAAGCCACAGCTTTTGCCTGCCTCCCATCCCCCACTGCCTCTGCACCTTGCCATCTTCTCCCAGCAGCCTCTTCCCACACAGTACCTTCCACACAGCCTATGCTCCCCAACCTGCCCCTCTCCCCCTTGTATTTGCTCTATGCTAGGAGGCTCAATCCACACTGGGCACAGAGCATGGCTCCAGCCTGGACCCACAGCAGAGCACACAGTTGACACAGCTGCTACAGGGGCTGGACTGGGGTCACGCTCAGTGCTCCCAGCTACAGCATGGATGGAGTCTGCCAGCAGAGAGCACAGACCAAAGCCAAGAACAGGGACAGAGGGTTAGGTGGTTGTGGAGGGAGCAGGTAAAAGAGCCTGGGGGAGAGAAGGGAGGGAAGTAGGGACTGGGGAGAAGGAGAAGGGGGATAGGCTTCAAGTGTGGTCAGTCAGGGGGCAGAGGTGGTGGGGGGTATGTACAAATGGGGGTTAGGCACGAACAGAGGCAAGCTACTTAATCTCCCCACACCACCTGCTCCCCCCACTGCTTGCCTCCCTGCAGCAGTGGGGATGTATTAAAGATAATCCTTCAATAATCAGATTCTACCATTTATAACAATGTCCATGTATAGAATCGATTGGGGAATCATCTTAAATTCAGAGCCATCTTAAATTTGAGTAAGTACAGTAGGTCTTCTATTTCAAGGATAGTGTTGCTGCTGCTTAATTACTGCTATGTTTGAGAAACAGGATTTTATATATTCTCTGTAAATAAGCAGGTTTGCACTAGACAAACCTAACTTTATGACCAGTTTCTTTTGCTAACTGGAATAATTTTGTGACATCTCAAATTGTTGCTTAACCACTCATGTTGAAAGAGATAACAATAATCTGAATTCTCAAAGTACTCTCAAAGAGCAAGCAGATGACCTTGGGAACTAAGAAACTTATCTAAATACTTCAGCCCCCTGGAGCACAGGCTCAGCTAATGAGAGATTGCACAAGGGTCTCCTGTGCATGACATTTGCTTATAAGCCATAAAATCAGTGCAAGTCATCACAACCCCTAGGGTTACATGACTGACTTGTCTAGAATCAAGACTAAAACAGAAATAAAACACATCTCCCAAGTCTGCAACCTATTTTTTACACATGACAAGTTTTCCCCACATTAATCATGCTGTTATACATGTCAGATTCTACGTGGAAGCACCAGCTTAGTCCCAAATATCATGCTCTTATTCCGGGCTTACTAATAGTGCAGTATGTAAGCGTGAAAAATGAAGTTCCCAAATGTCCAGGTTTTCAAGTGAAATTTGCATAGCATCTTACAATCCTCAAATATAATTCTAAGCAACAATATTGGAAGGGTTTGAGAAAAAAGAGGAGTTTGAGAAAAAAGTTCAAAACATGTAAATTTTACAACTTTCCTTTCCTTCATCATCATTTGCAATTTCATTTTTGACCAAATAATGCTTAATGCATGGATCCCTCACAATGGGGGATTTTTCTATGGCATTATGTGGAACAAATTCCAAATAAGATATCAAACTTGCCCCTAAAAAATATTAATTTTATTACTCCTGTTCAGTCTTTTAGCTTTTTTGAATAGGCAGCATTCAGTCTTCCTGAGTTCTTATGCCTGGGATGATTTAAAATACTATTCACATCCATAGAAGATAATACAGCTAAATAAAATACAATATGCTTAGAGTGCCACCATGTGACTGTATGGCAATATTACGTCAGAGGTAAATTCTTGTCATATTAATTTGTACCAAAATTGAGGGGATTTATGTGCACTAAAAATACGCAGAAATTATCTTAAATCTGATTTTTCACAATAGTAGCTAAGTTGTGTGTCCTCAAAAACAGGTTTGGCATATTCAGCATATATGCTATTTTGCAGAATAGCCAAGCATTTATAAGGGAAATAAAAACAACACACATTGTATTCCCTCCCCTCTCCCACCCCCCAGCAATAAATGAGATGCCACAGTTTTCCCAGTGTTACCCATTCTAAGTTCTGTAATTGTCATATTATCACTGGGTACTAAAAATGAGACAAGCTGACCCTTTCCAATGGTGACCACAGCATTTCTTCTACCAACAGATCAAAGTATACTGAAATTACATGTTGGATTTGAAGAGGTCTACTATACTGCAAGAGTGATATAGTCATGATGGTCCAAAAATTATGTGAGAGGCAAGGATTTCTTAGGGTGATAGCCTTTATTTTATTCCTCAGGTCTCTACTAGGAATTCTCATCCATTACTATCCTTTTAAACATACAACATACAGCATAACTAACTTCATTCTAATGGCTTGGGAAAGTAATTCTGTCATTTAATACCTGTCCGGTTTTTTGTTTTTTGTTTTAAATTTACACTCCCCTCTATCACATTCTTTGAGTACTGTGGCCAGACCCCAACAAGAGATGCCCCTTTTCCGCTATAAAATCTGTTGAAGGATTTGCTGATTTGGTGAAAAATTTGCTGGTTTATGTCTTCATCTGAAACCCATTATATCTAACAAGAGCATTACCATGGACTCGAGCTGGCTTTGAATCAGGTCCTTATGAACATCTACACTTTTACAACTTGGAGAAGTAGCACATGAAACAAGAATATAGCCATAGAGCTTTAGATCTCTACCTGTCATACTAGGTGAATTCTCACAGTAACGCCAAATTCTTGTGAACCAGTGTTTCTGACAACATCAGGAAGAATTTTAAGGCTCCAGGTTTCTATATTGTAACATGAAATGGGATGCCAGGGCTAACAGGGATATTTGATGCAGAATGGAGGAAATTGCATGAGCCCCGTTAGTGGTTTTGCTTAAGGAGGTGACGGGAATGGAGAATCCCGGGTGGGATAAGGATAGGTTGAGACCTGCCTGGAGTGACCCAGGAACTGTATCCCATCATTGGGCTAGGTTTGCTGCTGCTGCCTGGGGTAAACTCAGGAAGGGATGCCTGTCGTGGCTGCTGGCCACATGCCTGCGGTTAGGGGCTGAAGAAGTCGCCCAGGTTGGGGAAAAGGTCACCCGGCTGAGTAAGGAGTTAGAAGATGTGTAAAAATGAATTAGAAGGAAATGCACAGGCTACTTACGTGCAAATCGTGAAAGAGGTCGAGCATTTTTGTCACCTGTCTCATTTGCAACTGCAAAGAAAAAGCAACAGGATGTTACATCAAAATGTATGCATCGTATCACTTAATACTCATGAAAATACCAACACCTACATGTAAGTCATACAACTAGTAAGAATGTTTACAATTTTTACATACTGGCTAATACTTTTGAATATTCTGTATGAGTTATTTTGACTATTAACCTATTTGTACCAGTTTAGCCTTCCTATGTTACAGGGACCTAGATATAATTCTCACAGATGCATATGCAAACATTAGCTTGTGCCTATCTAGCAGCTGACTTAGTTAATTAACCAGTAACTCTTAACCAGTGTACAGCAATACATGTTAAATCAGCATTATAAATTTTACTCACAGGTGTTAACTCTCAGAAAACAAAATAGTTAAGTAAACTATCATTTTTCTCCAAGGGCTTTTATTTACAGATGAGCTACAGCTAAGGTGACCACATGTCCCATTTTTGCAAAGACTGTCCTATTTTAAACAACTGTCCTGGGCATTCTGTTGGTTTGGTCAAATAAAGTCTTTTGTCCCATTTTCAGCAGGATGCCTTGGACAGGTGTTTAAAATAGGACTGCTTCACTCTGCTGCCTGGCACTCCCTATCTCTCCCCTCCCACTCCCAAGGAAAATGGAAAAAAAACACAAGTTTAAATTCATATAGACCAACAGAAACAGAATAAGGTCTATATAAGGTCTACCCTATAAAACTTGGCTAAATTTGAACTGCAAAAGTAGGGCTGGGTTTTGTTCTTGTTGCTGGTTTTTTGCTCAAACATATCATCCCAGCCAACCCAAAACTATTGCAAATTGACTTGAATTCACTGAATAGTTTCAAATGGAAAAGGAAAAAAAATGAAAGTTCAGACTGATTTGAAAAACAAGCAAAAAAGAGATATTACTTTCCCCAACATTTGCTCAATTGCTCAGTGCTTAGGACGCTAACCTGGAATGTGATAGATTTGGGTTAAATGCATCCCTTTCTGACAGCACCTGGAACCTAACTCTTCCATCTTTGAATACAGTCCTAACCACCATGCTCATTGCCCTCAACTTTTGTTTTTGCTGGAAGGGGTGAGCTAAGATGATGGGCATGTGGAAAGTTTTACGGATTTCAGGTGCTCGCTATCATCCCAAGAGGGGCCATCTGACTACACTGTAAAGTCTGCCTGTATGTGTCTGCTTCTATCTGTTTTTTTCCCACCCTCCCCATAAAGATATCATGTTCCCACAGGAGAGGTTCAGAGAAGCCCCTTCAGAAAGTCCTATAGTCTGGTGCTAGAATAGGTAAGTCCCATCAGGCGGAGAAGGAATTTAAAGCTATGTCTGACATCCCAAAGGCCTGAGCCATCAGGCTATTGTTCAAGGGGGACAAGTATGTCCCGTCCTTACTGGTTTTGTGAATAGTGCCTAATTCTAATCTATAACTTGTGTGGCTTTGCTTCTATTAAAAATAGAAATGTTTTGGTTTGGGATGAAACATTTTCTTTATCTCACAACAAATTTTTCTTATATTTTTGTTTTGGCAAGACCCCCTATCCCCATAAAAATCCACTGCCATTTAATTCAGACTGAAATACCTCTCAACTTGTCAGTTGATAGCGAACTTAACTAATTATTTATACAATGCTACTGCAGGGTCACATAAAGCCAGTTACTCAAGTAGTATTCAAGGAAATGAACTTTCCATGCATTCTCACAGAGAATATATAATCATTCATGAGCTTTAAATAGTTATTTCCTTCGTGCCTTTTCTTTTAAAAACACTACTGCCATAGATAAGCTGCATCATTAGTCATGCAGCCTTACAAATAAAAGCATATGCATATGAAGGGGAAAAAATTGAAAAGTAATGAGAAAACAGTTTCATAATTTTACATCAAGACAATACCCAAAACTGATCATTTTAGATACAAGGCTCTTTGAGAGTGACTGTTTCATTTTTCTAGCAAATCTAAAAAGTATAAATAAGCTTGGTTTTACTTCTAAAATGCCAATCTAGATTCAATTCAGGTTTCCCTTCAAGTCACAGAATTATACAATTAAAGAGATCTCAAAGATTACATAGTCCAAGCTCGGGCTGCAAAATGTATTAGTTTCATATTCATCAAAATATTTATCTTGTCATGGCAATTAAAACTAAAATAAGCAGTCATGTCAGTGCTCAGAGAGATTACAGGAACAGATGTGTAATTCTGCTCAGTGTAGACAGCAGATGGTGCTCTTAAAACATGATGCTTTCTGAAGGTGCTGTGGCATCATTAGTTCACATGCAAGGAACTAGTTTTATTTTATTCAAACCAGCTAAGCTTCAGTAGCAATGACTACACAGGACCCACCTAGATTTCTCTCTGTTAAGTCAACATTTAAGGGTATATTCTCAAATACAGTTCTCATGATTCATACAGGGTTTGAAGTGCTAACAGCTATATGCACCCTATCTGAAATAGACATTAAAACTACAGCTGATATCACCAGCAAAGCATCAGCTCCGTAGCTTGTATGAACAATAAAGCTGAAAAAAATGGCTCAGCGCACACAAAATAGCTGGAACACTTAACACATAGTAAGTGGTGTTTCTGTTTGCTTGATACAGGTTAACTCTGGGAGTCTTAGGTGATAGAAACTATAACACATACTCCCTTCCTTAACTGAACAGGATCAATGCTTTAAAAATAACATTAATATAACACAGAATTATGAATATTTACAACCAGCCTAATAAATAACTAAACTTATTAAATTAGTCTAAGATGCCCTATATTGCTCCTTGGACTCACATAGCTATATCCAGGAACAACAGCTCTATTGTTGATAAAAAACAGGAAGACCGCTTGTCCATGTCCTCAGACTTCAGTGCCACAATTTCCATTGATTGTTGCCCCACCAAGATTTTCTTGGGCAAAAGAGCAAGTTCTGTACATCTTCCATCTCCATTTCCCTTAATTGTGTGTCCCTGTGTAGTAACAACTTCATACAACCATGGAAAAATTTCTTGCAATACCCCTGTTGTTTGCGTCCCATCACAGGGAAACAAACATTTTCATGTAATGGGGCAACTCCTGTGAATCCATATCATACTGATTTTTTTTTCATATATTATCCATCTCTTTAGCCTTTCTTCATTGACTGACACCAGTTTTTTATTGCCTAGAACATACATGCAAATTCTTCCTCTGTTTTTTTAGTCCCCTCTTGAGTCCTCCTTTGATAAGATCAGGGGCTTGACACACTTTTAACCCAATAAATAAACACAGGCTTTTTCCCCTGATGCTATTACAAATTATAATGTTTCCAGTTTGTTAGCTACTAATACATACTCCTTTAGCAGTGATAAATGCATTGTTGTAAACCCTGAATTTAATGTATGTGCCTTCCACTATATTCAAGTTAATGATGACGTGTCTGGAAACACAGTAGCTTTTCCTTATAGGTCAACCTTAAAGTTAACAAATGTTCCATTTGCTTTCAGTCTACCGTTCTTCGGCTGCTGTGCTGTTTGGTGCCATAATTCATTCCTCTAAGTTAATAGTACAGTTGTCATTTTTTTCCAAGCTGTGCCTGCTCTTTGGCTCTTGCAAACCAATGCATCTTCCATATGCCAGGGCTGCCCTTGATTTATGCTTGTCACCCCATAACCTGCAGCTTCACATGCTGCTTTCACTCATTTCTGACTTTGAGCTCTGCAAGTCTTTCGTCAAATGCTGCAGAATTAGCCATTTCCAAAAATAAATCTCCCTTCTAACTGTACTCTTTTTTTCCTAATAGCCATTGCTTGCAGGTAGAGTGAAGCTGTTTCCACTTCATCCTGTTATCTTCCAAGTTTTCACAAATTTTCAGTGCTAGTAAGGCCTCTAACTGTTCCATAATTCCATTCAGGGTATTTTCTTAATATATTTTTACTCCTGGTCCCAAATAGCGTTCAGTTATCCAAGAACTGTGCTTTGCTCCATCTCAAATCAGCAGCGCATAACAAGAGCTTCACAAAACTCCATGCAGATTCTATACTGGGAAAGCTTGACCCTTAAAACAGCAGCCACTTCCCAAAACTTTTCTCACCTTACAGACCAATACATTTGTGTAACTCTAAACTAAAGGGACTGTTCACATGCCTGCTATTAATAAGGAGCTAAACTTAACCACATTTAGGTTCACCATACCTGTATTTATAGGTGAGAGCTGAACTGGGACAGTTTACACCTGAATGAAACAGGCTAAATTATCGTAGTTTAGCTTTCCCTTACCAGAAATAATTGTAGCACAGGGAAAGTTGCGACAAAGCAGCTGAGGCACAGTAAGTAACTTCCCTCTGTTAAGTGCAAGGACCTAGGGTAATTGTGAGTTCTGGAAAACTAGGTCTTAGGTCTCCAACCATGAGCTCCTAACAGGCTTGTCAAATTGTTAGAACACTAGTTTCACCTATACTTCATGCCCCTATCCTGTCAAAAACGTTTTGGGCAAATCATTTCATTTCCTTGGGCCTCAGTTCCTCATCTGTACAATGAGAAGAATTGTTACAAAACTCGGAGGAGGAGGGAAGTAAGGATAAATACCAAAATGCCATCAGCTACTATGAGTTCATGGTAATGAAACTCACATAATTATCAAAGATAAATATGTATTTATGTAGCTTTTATTTATTTCAAATGTATATCATATTCTTATCCACCTAAGGTCAAGTCCAGCTCACTCCTTTGTGGGTGCAGGGGTACTTTATAAGTGCAGAATTGATGCACAGAAAAAGGAAGAAAATTAGAAGATTTATGGAGGTCAAGCTAGAGGTGCAAACTATCACTGGTTTTTCTATTCATGAATTATCCACAAAGAGATTTAGGACCAAATCTTCATCTACTGTACATCATTGTAACCCTCTTGATTTCCATGCACCTACATCTTCTTACTCAAGCTCAGGTTCTGGCTCTTGGTTATGTAGTGCTGCTCAACAACTTATTATACTGACATAACTTAGCCTGTAGGTGACTTAAAACCAAGATGGTACGAGAATTGTCATTTCTTTTCTAGTGCTGTTTGTATTGCATTATAGCATTGTTGTCACATGAAGGGACATCTAAATCATACAATCTCATTTGGGCCTCCAATTGCATGACACTAAAAGAGTCCTGGGATTTTTCCTGGGATTTTAAGTGCATCTGACCTTCTTTTGTGCACTAATCTGAACACAACTAAAGTTTTTAACTTCTACACTCTACCTCAGAAGTAGTTAGGTATCAGTGACAAGTACAGTGACATGTATGCAGTGAGTAAAGCAATTCAAGTTCCTTCAGGAAGACAGCTGCTATAGACACTACACATACAACAATGATTCTCTAGCCGGTGAAATCTAAATTAACATTTGTCTGCTATATGTGATTGCTTAACTGAAATAACAGCAAAATGTTGTTGTTTTTTTTGCTATGAGCAGGTATTCATTTGCCAAGTAGTTTTCCATTTCACAAAAACACAATGAGAAATACACATACAAGTGTTCAAGTGCCCAGCCATCTGAAGCAGAGCATGGTGAGCCTGTACTGATGGGTGCTTCAAAGCCATGTGGCCAATATGCAAGGTCCCAGTGTGCCTTGTGGGGTCCCCATCTCCACAGTACCGGAAGACAGCTGAGCAAAGAAGCACCAACTAGTTGGCCGCTCTGCAAAACATGCCACCACCTTGCACTGGGAGTCCAGAGTCACAGTGGACCTCTTGACAGTTTCCACAGCCAAACAAGCTCACCAACTTTGCTTCCAGCCCACAATACACCCCTGCACCCACATACTTTGTGGGCACATCTACATGTGCATTAATGCACATTAGTTAATGCACATTAAATCTAGTACCCCCAAGTATTTATACATGTGCTCTGGGAGGGGGAAAGGGTGCTTTAATTAGAGCAGCTCCAAGAGCCGCTCTAATTAAAGCACCCAGGGCATCTCAGGTATCAGCATTCCCGCACTTCAGAATGACAGTGTGGCTGCTTTATGTAAAGTTTGACAAATGAGCTTTAGAAAAATCATCTCCACCACCTTTTTGATGTGCAGGATACTTATACACAAGACGCAGGAGGCTGCTGGAGCCTGGTAATTACAATGCTTCACCACACTTGAATTACTGAGTCTCGATTAGTAGACTTGATTAATTGAGTCTGCTCCAATGTGCTGGAATTACAGCATATTGGAGAAACCTCCTTGTTCATGTATAGGCACCCCATATTGTGAGGTACTAATAAAATGCATATTAATCTGTCTTAATGTGCATTCACTGAAAATTGTGTTTTTTTAGTGAAGTGTTAATGCTTATTGAAATAGGCTAATGCACAGTAAAGCACACATGTAGATGTGTCCTATGGTTTTCCAACTAGATAATTCTATTTGGACTTGGTTCTAGAAAGTTATGAGGACACCATAAAAATAATCTTAGCAGTGAGTTGATTCACTTTTAGATAAAGAGAGATACAAAGTTGCCCTATAATTAAAGTTTTGTTGTGTTTTTTTTATTTCCAAAAGACAAATTTTGACAAACTAAGGGAACCAAATGTGGAAACAGGAGTTCAAGAAAATGAATGCAGAGAAAACTTGGAATTTTTTTAAGTCTAGTGAAACAGGTCCAGTGCATACTCTACTCCTCCAGCACAGAGTTAAAGCCTGCCACCCCTTCTTCAGAGAGCTCATTCAGCTCCTGTGCAGGTTGGGACACAGCACTATGTACAGCCATGTGGACGTGACCAAGGCTCTGGCAATGTGGTTTCCAGTTCACCAGATAGTTTGGTGAAAAACCACTTGAATGGCTGCATGCTCACTTTTTCTAACACGATAAGTCTGCATTTCTCACTAGAAGTGTAACACCTGTCCACTACCCTAGTCAGAGTTCCTCCATTATGTTATATGACTCTATGTTATAAGAACAAGCTTTTCAGGCTATTACTGAAGGGCTCCATTGCAACAATAAATATATTTCGATAGGTACCATTGGTTCTTCATTTAATTGTACTTACATCCAAGTAGTCAATTTTAAGGCAATTCCCAACTTGTTATATCTGTCCAGTGAAATCATCTCCTCCAATTTGATTTTTTTTCTACAAAAAGGTAGCAATTTCACCAGTATGCTTCTTGAACCAATTTAGCTGTCAGAGACTCTTTGTCAGTAATCTTTAGAAAATGCAAAGAAAAATACACCGATTTGTAGTAATGGCTCACTAAGACTGACAAATGAAGATAACAGTATCTCTTCTACATTTTGCGGTTTAACAAGGGAACAAAATACAAAAATCACAAATCATATTTTACAAATAACTTAATGCAAGCAAAACATTTTGCTAGCCAGAGGTCAGCTCAGATGAATTAAATCTTTCATATTTCAAGTTAAATATGCTATTAAAGCATTAGTCCAAATCTTATGAAAAGGCAAACTTTAAAATAAGGAAAGAACAAACACACACATATGAACAAATGCATACTCCACACAAAATTTGTGCAGGTTTTTCTTGGACAAAAAAGCATTTTTTACTTTATACTTGCATACTTTGAAAGGTTGCTCCACTTAAAAACTTGTGAATTCCCATAACTTTATTTCCTTACTGACTTCCATATCAAGATCACAAATCACTTTACACACTTGAGTTATTATTCAAAATACTCATGTAAGGTGGGTAATTGTAATCTCTATAAATGGATGGGAATAAAGAAATATGAGACCGAAAGAACTATGTGGTTCATAAAGTCAAGTCTCGTGCTATCATGGGTATCACATCAGGAAAGCTCTTTCCATAAATGTACTGATCTCCATGTCCCCCCCGCAACCTACCACCACCACCACCACCAAATCAAAGGCTGCTGTTTAAACAATTAGAAACTTGCTTCTAATTTCCAATCTAAATTTATTCATGAGCTAATTATACCCATTAGTTCTTGTGCCAACCTTGTTCTTTAGTTTAAATAGTTCTTCTCACACCCTATTGTTAATCCCCCTGATTTATTTATAACTCCTCAGCCTTTTTTTCTAGGCTAACCAAACCATGCTCTTAGTTTCTTTTCATAAGGTAGGTATTATATTTCCTGCTTCATCTTGGTAGCCCTTCTCTGCATCTGTTCTGGGGTAAATTCATCCCTTAAGCACAAGTGACCTGAATTGTAAACAGAATTTCAGAAAATTCTGGCAATAATCACTAGTGCCATTTACAATGGAACTAATCCTTCCCTCTCTCTACTGGAAATGCTTCTGATGCATCCAAGAATAACATTTTACTTTTTCAAGACTGTACCACATGGCAGCTCATAGTCATCCTGTGATCAACTGGTGCATTTGGATCCTTCTCCACTGCAGTCATTTCTAACTAATGACTTCCCATCTTATATTTTTTTATAATTAGTCCCCAAGTGCATGACCATGCATTTTGTACTGTAGCAGTTTTGCACTACTGAATTCCATCCATTTCTAACTTTCCAGTCTTCAAGGTCATCCAGTTCTTTCTGTATATCTTGAAGTTCCTCCATACTGCTGATGCCTCCCAACTTTTATGTCATCATAAAATGTCAGCAGCACATTCCTCACATAAGCACTAACATCATTAATTAGATATTAGATAAAGTTACTGCCAAGATTGATCAATGAACAGCAACTCCTCTTTAGCCTGATAACTCATTTTCAATAACACCCATTGTCAACTCCCCTTGTACTAGCTCTTATGCTCCTTACAATTCTACTAATTCCTAGCTGTTCCAGCTTCACTAACAGGGTCCCATATAGTACCACATCAAAAGTTCATACAGGATCTAGATAGATTACAGTCACCATACTTCCTGTGTCTAGAAAATCAGTTATCCTATAAAATAGTAATACCAATATTACTTTTGTCTGGCTCATTCTACCTTTGGTTAACTTATGCTGCATGCTATCATTTTTCCCCTTTACCTCCATGACTCATCATTATCATGTCTTAAAAAATCTGTTCCAAAGCCTACTCCAGGAACTACAGACTGATAAGGATCACAGTCCGTAAAAAAATCATGGAGCAGGTTCTCAAGGAATCCATTTCTAAGCACTTGGAGGAGAAGAAGATGATTAGGAATGGTTAGCATGGATTCATCAAGAGCAAGCCACGCCAGATGAAACTGATTGCCTTCTGCGATGAGATGATTGGCGCTGTATATGCAGGGAGACCAGTGGATGCTTTTGATATGGTCTCTCACAACATTATTGCAGGCAAGCTAAGGAAATACAGGTTGGATAAATGGACGATAAGGTGCATAGAAAACTGGATGAAACAACAGGCTCACTGAGTAGTACTCAATGGCTCAATATCTAGTTGGCAGCCGGTATCAAGTGGAGTGCCCCAGGGGTCAGTCCTGGGCCAATTTTGATCAATATCTTAATCAGTGACCTGGAAGATGGCACAGAGTGCACCCTCAGCAAGTTTGCAGATGATAACAAGCTGAGGGCAGTAGTAGATATGTTGAAGGGTAGAGTTAGGATTCAGAGAGACCTAGAAAAATTGGAAGACTGGACCAAAAGAAAATCCCATGAGGTTCAATAAGGACAAGTTCAAAGTCCTGCATTTAAAACAGAACAATCCCATGCACAGGTACAGGCTGGGGACTGACCGACTAGGGAGCAGCTCTTCAGAAAAGGTTACAGTGGGGTTACAGTGGACATAAGTTGAATATGAACCAATAGGGTGTCCTTGTTGCCAAAAAAGCTAACAGCATACTGGGCTGCAATGGTAGGAGTGTTGCCAGCAGATCAAGGGAAGTGATTATTCCCCTCTATTCAGCAATTTTGGGCCCCCCAATACAAAAAGGATGTGGACAAACTGGAGGAGTCAAGCAGAGGGCACCAAAAATGGTTAGGGGCCTGGTGCACATGACTTCTGAGGAGAGGCTGAGGGAACTGGGCTTAATTAGTCTGCCAGAGAGAAGACTGAGAGGAGATTTAATGGCAGCCTTCAACTACCTGAAGTGTGGTTCCGAAGAGGATGAATATAGACTGTTCTCAGTGGTGGCAGATGAAAAACAAAGACCAATGGTCTCAAGTTGCAACAAGGGAAGTTGAGGTTAGATATTAGAAAAAAACTTTCTCACTAGACAAAGCCTTGGCTGGGATAATATAGTTGGGGATGGTCCTATTTTGAGCAGGGGTTTGATTAGATGACATCCTGAGGTCCCTTCCACCCTGATTTTCTGATTCTATTGCACAGAGATCAGACTAACAGGCCTGTATATGACCAGATCACCTTTTTCCCTTACATTTACTGTTCTGCCATGGCACCACACCTACTTGCTAAATTTGTTTAAAATGCTTGATGTCTGACCTGTGATTTCATGGCCAGCTCTTTCAGCAATCTGGAATTAACATTGTCAAGTCCCCTTGACATGAGTATAGTAAGCTACTTGAGTTTTGCTTGCATCTTATTAGTGGTAATTTACTTTTTATACCCACACTTCCATTATCCCTCTTGCCCTTTGTTCAACAAAATTGTCCTTGTTGGAACATAAGAAGAAATATTCATTTTGGTTTGGATCCATGTCTATATTATCCTTAGAGAATCACAGAAAATTAGAGTTGGAAGGGACCTCAGGATGGTATCTAATCCAACCCCTGTTCAAAGTAGGACTATTCCCAATTATATCATCCCAGCCAAGGCTTTGTCCAGCCAAGTCTTATAAACCTCCAAGGAAGGAGATTCCCCAACCTCTCTGGGTAACCTGTTCCAGTGACTTACTACCATCCTAGTGAGAAATTTTCTTCTGATTTCTAACCTAAACTTCCCTTGCTGCAATTTTAAACCATTGCTTCTTGTTCTGTCACACAGTGGCAACGTGAGGAGGGTGCATGGGGGTACACATGCACCCTCTGAGAGCTCTGGTGCACCCCCCCCCGAGCGACTGCACTCACTGCTTAGGCGATGGGCAGGGGGGCAAGTGGGAGTACTGGCTGATTGCTGCAGCTGCTCCCAGAAATGGCTGCAGCTGCTCACAGACAGCGCAGCAATCACCCACCGAGGGGGTTCCCCTCCCCCCAGTCAGTAGGATCAGCTGCGGGGAACACCTCCAGGCGGTAGGATCAGCCATGGAAGGACCCCCCCTGACTAAGGTGGCAGCAGTTGCCCATGCTGTCATCCATGTCTCTGTCCTCACAGCATCACAGCCCCACTTCTTTCCTTGTTCTCCTCTCATTTACAGAGCTGTCAAACTCTATGCTATTTGTTTTATTATCCTCTGAGCTTGATTTCCAGTGATTTCTACTGCATTACATAGTTCTTAACTTCTAAGATGCAACTTCCTTCACTGCTCAATCCTTTTTTCTGAATCCTTATAGGAAATAGGATTATTGCTAATGTCCTTCTTGAGATTATTCTTCCATTCAGAACTGAAGCCTCATTCCTATCCACTGCTTGGGATATAAATTTCTGAGAGTTGTAATAACTTTGATTTTGAGAAAAATGAAGCCTCCTTCACATTCAAGTCCTCCTACACCTCAGTCCAGGTTACTTTAACTAATCAGTTTCCTAAATTCTCACAAATCTTACCTTTTTTGAAATACAAATCCTTCATTGCAAACCTATTTTTGTCAATTCTTCCATTAAATTGAAAGTGAATCAATTCATGATTATTCAATTCAAAATTATTTTCTACAACCATGTTTTCCATAAGGATCTCATTACATAACAAAATCAAACAGCATCATCTCTGATTGTTCAGCAATTTTCAAAGACATTTGTCAACTGTTACATCCAGGATTATCTGGGCCCTACCATTTTTATATTTTATTCTATAAATAAAGCAACTATATCTGCAAAATTAAAGTGCTGCACGATGAAACAATTCCTAGTAGACTTTTTTCCTAAGAATATTATGTATCTCTCTATATATCTAAATATAACCCATGGAACTAAAAACTTTTATCCCTGTATCAGGAGAATCACTTTATCATCTTTTCCTAAAGAATTTTTGTCTCAGGCAGATTTTAGTTTATCAATGTTATCCGTTACTTCTTTACAGTCAATCACATATTTAACATACCATGATAGCCCACCACTTCTACATTTATTCTTTCTTGATCAGAACATACCTTTCAATGCCAGTATCCCACATGGACAGCTATTTTACCAGGTTCCCATTATCCCGCTAATGTTTGGTTTCATGTCCTGCACCCGCAGCTAAGATTCTTTCCATTTTGTTGTTTCTGGCATCTGCATAAAAACATTTCTGTTGTTCTGGGGGGTTTTTACCACATCCCATATTGTAGCCAGATTAGGCACATCCCTATCACTAATTGTACTGTCTGTGTAATTGCTGTTTTCATCAATACTAGCTATTTCTTTCCTCTTCCTACCTATTGATATTTCTTTCCCTTACCCTCATTTAACCTGATTTTCTTCTTCTTGGTTATTGACTTTCTTCTCCACTTTGAATTGACACATGTGAAGATTACAGGAGTATGTCTTAACCTTCTCCCCTTCATTTTTCAGTTTAAAGCTTCATGCCAGCCTCCATCTTACAGAGCTACTTCCCCAGGAGAAAGACAAATTCTAATCACAGAATACACTGTATTATTTCTGAAAACATATGTGAAAAAATTAAGGGTTTTTTTGGGTTTATGCTCTCAGCTTAGCAGACTCCATGCATTCTGTCTTTGTTCAAGAATTAGAGAAGGCAATCAAATATACTGGTAGATGAAATGGTCTCCTTATGAACGAATGTTTTAGCTGTACACTGGTCAGATTCCTGAAGGGAAAGCTGCGCCTACAGTGGAATACACTTTGCTCCTTAGGGCAGTTGGGGGTGACAAATTAGCCCCACCCCTTTCTTAAATGTCACTCTAGTCCCTTGCCCTTGCCCAAATCTGCTGCTCTGCTTTCTGCTCTCTGCCTTGTCCTCCATGCCTAAACTGACCCGATTCTCTGCTTTCTGCCCCCTGACCTACCTGCCACTGTGCTGCCTGTCCCCTCTCAAATTTGCCATGTTACACACAGAGGCTGCCTATCCCACAGGTTGGCCACCCCTGCCCTAATGTAACTTAAGATAGCATGTCCCTAAAGATGCAGCCACCAATTACACAGGCACAGATTTCACAGCGCATGTGTTCCACTGACAATCATGAAAATGTTTTCAGAACTGTAGGCCTAGGCATGCAGAGATGAATAGTAGCATAAAAAATACATTCAATCTATTTGCTTAACAAGGAGAAAAGCTATTTAACACATTTTATGCCAATTCATCCAGTTCCCAGAAAGGCAGTCAGGTGTCATTTACAGGCTTGCCTGAAAAAAGGAAAAACAATTTAAATGTTACCTCCACTGACTATTAAAAGACATTCTGTGGGCATAATACCTTCTAGA
The DNA here is from genome assembly GCF_001723895.1 of Crocodylus porosus. Classification (NCBI taxonomy): domain Eukaryota; kingdom Metazoa; phylum Chordata; order Crocodylia; family Crocodylidae; genus Crocodylus; species Crocodylus porosus. The sequence goes on from NW_017728886.1 coordinate 85,051,409, forward strand.
GCCTGAAATATTTAAGGAAAAAGGCTTTTATGGGACAGCTTACTTCCCCTTCTCATTCCCCAGCTCCTGCTCTGCATGTACACCAGGCTCTTATGCTTTTTCTATATGCAGGTACTGCAGCTGCAGTTGCCTATTGTAGTGGTCAGCCAGACCTTGGAGCATGACACAGAAATGCCCTTTTTTGTTTCTAAGACCAAGTGAAAGGAGGTAACTATAGGAATGTGGGTTATATCTGTTACACAAACGCTAGTGGGGAAGCCAAAGTGTCCACAGCTATTACAAACCTCCTAAGGACTTATGAATACATGGCAACTGTATCTATTTAACAGCTCTCCTACCTTCATCACAACAGCCTTACTGGTTAATCTGCCCTTGTCAAATTGGATAGCAAATTATCAGTAGCAGGCAGTTTTTGCACACCAGTTTCTGAGTAGATAGGGGAACTCTCATGTTGGGGTGCTGTTCCTGTAATTCCAGGGAAAGCCCCATGAAACTGTGTAGGGAAGTGCCCTTGGTCATTCTGAAGTTGCACAGTTACCACTAGTTTGCAATGCAATCGTCTCTCTAGAAATGGCACTTCACAGAGCAAACCATTCTGGAGAAGGTCCCTCCTGAAGCAGCTTCTCAATCCCATTCTCCCCCTTGTTCTCATCCACTCCCTTCTCCACTTGATGCAAACATCTGTGAGTTGTGGTTAGAGCTACAAAAATCACTGCAGATATATCTGTGCAAGCCTCTATACCTGCCTAGCCTATGAGCATCACATAGCAAAGCCATTTTTGTCCATAATGATCTTGAAAATATACTGACTACTTGAAAAGATGTAAATCCTGAGTCAAAGAAAGAAGAATCATGGGGTATTTAGAGTTTGATCCCAACATGCAAAATGCAGTGACCGTAGCTAGCTTCCATTAAGCTATCCTACCATGCATCATACAGCCAACCCCACATTGAATAGAGTCCAATAACAATGATGAACACATACGTTGGAAGAAAATTCCCCCCTCCCATGTGAAAGCAATGCTGGTTAGTGAAGTAAAAGATCGCTGTTTATTTGAGTACATGAACTATATGTGAGTTAGTGCAAATTGGTTACTTTGAATTTTCTCACGTTGAAGTACTGCTTTCATTTAGATGGGCTCTAAAAGTACAGCATTCACTACCACAGTGGAGGGGCCAGATCTAGCTCCTATTTAAGTCAGTTGAAATGCACCACCTGTAATCAATGGGGTTTGGGTTATGCTTTAGGAGAGTAGCACACTGGGATTACTGAACCAATTCCACTAGATAAGGTGTTTACTTCAAACTTACTTAAGGAAATCAGAGTACTGACAGCTGTCTGTACACAGTTGGGAATGCTTTAATCTAATAGTAATAAGTAAAGAACCTCTTCAGTTTAGAGGTTTATTTACTGGATGATCCCTACATGAAATGATGCATTTCAAGTACTTTGGGGTACAGCTGTTACCTTAAGCATAAAAAAGAGAGTGAAAGGAAGAAGCAGATTTTTCCAGACTGGAGAGGATTTTAGCAATATGATTCTAATAGAAGTGTCTTCGTAGTCTGAAAAGTTAGTCTGAAAGATTACAGCATGAGTAGAACCAACTGGAAAATATTTTTGCCATGGAAATGTCTATCAAAAACTATTGTAAAAAAGGACTTTTTCTGAAATTTTGTATTGAAAACATCAACTTTTTGTCAAAAACCCAAGAAAATATATTTTTAGCTGAAAAAAAGTTTGACAATATTCAATTTGAGGACATTATAATTTTTTTGAGTGAAAATTCAACAATGTCAAGGGAAAGATTTTTTTTGTTTAAAATGTTAAGCTTAGTTGAAACTCTAATGCCCCACTGAAAAAAAAGTTTTGATGAAACAGTTTCACCCAACCTTCACAGTAAGATTCTTATCTATAAATTATTTCCAGGTTAAATTGCCTTAATTTACAAGTAAAAAGATATCTAATCTTACTTGGCCAACTTTACAAAATCCACCTGGAACTGACAGCTCAAGCTAGCTTTTTTGCTACCAGCACCTTTGCAATTCCATTGCCTCCCACTTTCACCAATGGGATTGCACAGAAGTAACTGCTGGAACACAGAAGTGTTTCTAACAAGAGTCACCAAAGGTAGCTATGCATAATCCTGGTATCACACTGTGCACCAGTACTTCAATATAACATGCTGAACCATCATCATCATCATTATTATTTAGATTTAGATACCGCCCTGCTTAGAAAGGCCTATGGTGGCTTACAATTAATGCCAAAAAACCCATCTGTTAACCCAACTCATAATCCATCTACAGAATTTAAGACTGTATGAGAAAAATTCCCACGCAAAAAAAAAAATCCTCTTTTGCTTTATAATTAACAGGGTAACTTTATTCCCAGTAAGTTTTAAAATGCATTATAGATCACTAAGTTTCCATGAGGAAATATTTTAAGTGCAGAAAATGAGAACATCATAGGTATAAAAGGGATTAAGTTTGAGACCTTTTTAAAAAAAAAAAAACACTCAGTGTTGGTTTATTCCTGATCCCACTAAGTCAACGAGAGTAACGATTCCAAATCCTACCTTAATTTTGTTCCCCTACTTTATTCTGACTACCCACAAAACTCCAGTGCTTGGTAAACTATCAAGATTCCCAAGAGTTCCCATCAAGCTCCGATCAGCTAAGAATGATGATGGTGGGGGTTTTTTAATTAAATTCCAATCACTTCTCCCCTTCCCACTTCCATTTTCCTCTTTGAAATAATCCACAAGTCGTAATGACAAATAACTCCCCATCACATTAACTAATTATATAGCATGAGTACACAGAAACACTGTAAAGACAGATGTCTGTGTACCTTTAGATGCAGCTAGGTATTAGAGGGTTGTTTGTTGTAGTTGTGTTGAACATAGGCAGACAAGGCTCTTTGGTTAAAGGTAATATCTTTTATTAGAGCAACTAAATACCTGGAAAAATTGTTCTGTGTAAACTCTCAGGCACAAACACCCTTCTTCAGGCATAGGGAGAGTCTGTTGCTGTTTTGTGTTCTCCTGGATGGAGTAGAAGCCAATATGCAAAGTGCAGCTCTGTGAAAATGCAAATATGTGGGAGTGAGGATCAGAGGCCATAGGAGACAATAGGTGTGAGACAGGTAGGTGGGGGTGAGAGGGAAGGGAGAATGTTAACCTGGTGATAGAATGTAGCTGGTAAAATGTAGAAAGGTTACCTGAGGTATTCAGGAGGGCAGGCAGGTTATAATGTGCCATAAATCCTATGTCTATATTTAGTCCATTATTTTTTGTATCCAAACTTACTATGGCCCAAAGCACACTGAATGGATCCAGATCATGCTGAAACAAGAAATGTAAAACCTGCCAGCATATCTCTAACACTCGCACAATAACTACACCCCACAACAGAACCATCACTATTCCTGGATCTTACACCTGTAGCTCCAGAAATGTAATATATTTCATCCAGTGCACCAAATGCCCTAATGGAAAATATATAGGAGAAACCAAACAACAACTGTGTACCAGAACGAACACACACCAAAAATCTATCAAAGAAAAAAATACCCTATTACCTGTGAGTGCACACTTCTCACAAGACAACCACTCTCTCCAATCTCTTAGTTCTAATCCTCTAAGCAAATTTACAAAATGCCTTTCATAGACGAACCTATGAACTTCGCTTCATAAGTCTACTGCATACAAAAAAGCATGGACTAAATATGCACTGGATTTATGGCACATTGTAACCTGCCTTCCAACCAATAATACCAGTTAATGTTTCAACATTTTACCAGCCACATTCTATCACCAAGTCAGCTGCCTCACACCTATTGTCTCCCATGACCCCTGATCCTTACTGTCATGAATTTGCATTTTCACAGACTTGTATTTTGTGTATTGGCTTCTATTCCATCCAGGAGAACACAAAACAACAGCAGATTCTCTCTGTACCTATTTGTGCCTAAAAGCTTGCAAAAAATAATTTTTCCAACTATTTAATTTGTCTAATAAAAAATATCACATTTACCCAAAGAACCTTGTCTGGCTAGGTACTAAAGCAATTTATGTGCTTTATAAGAATCTAAAATAATTGAATTAGATAGGAAACATTCATGTTACACTACATCAGCATTTTCTGTGCAATGCATTCATTACAAAAAGGAGATAAAAGTTGTTGGGTTGAAAAACACCAGTAGAATTCTTTTGCTGCCTAAATAATGGCTTAAACTCTGCAGCAGTAATCTTATAACCTTTGCATTTTTGTCACCAAACCTCTGTTGCTTTTGTTAACTGGAGTATAAGAAAAAAGCTCTACTTGTCTTAATTTCACAAGAATGATGGTTCCATGGTTCTACCAAAGTTTAATACTATCTTTGGAAACAGTCTTTCCAAAGACAACTTACAGCAAATTCCTCATAACTTAATATAATATGCAGAAAGTGCACTAAGACATAGCAATCAATAGTCTATCCTGCTTATTTCTAGTCTCTAAGAAGTATAGATGAAAAATAGAGGGAAAGCTGAAACGGAGAGAGGATTTGTGGGAGTTAATTGTTCCATTCATGGTAATGGCTCTCAATCTCCAAGACTGCACTGTATTAATAGAGGGGTAGAACTGGTGAGGAAGATTCATTCTGTTGGATCTATGGGTCACACTCTGCAAAGTAAACAAGATTTTATTTGCTTTTATATGCTTGTTCACAACATTTAAGAATATCAAACTTACCAAACCAAAAAGATTTTCATTTAACTCCTTTTACTAAAGGAAAATGTTTTTGAGAAATTGTAAGAGATATCCTCTATAAACATGCGCTTCTATTGTTCTCAGTCCTGCCTTTCAAAAATCCTACAGTTTTCAATTCATTTCCTCCCATGGGTCTTCTCCAGTTCAGTATCTGGTACTAACATAAAAGCTACTCGGAAAAGATAACATTTTTTAAAGAGGGGTAAGGTCACATGATCACTAATAAGGAACTATATATACCAGAACTATCCAACTTCTAAATGACTGGGGGCTGAATACCCCCTGGGTAACACCAGCAGCAAGCCACAGGCCCCATGGGCCATGCAGCAGCAACATCTACATAAGCAGAAGACTGCACAGGCACTTGCTTACGTAAGTACTACAGGACTGCACAGTAACCAGCATTACTGCACAGTACCATCGCTGCATATTTTATTTCCTGACGCTACTGCACAGTAGCTCGTTACTGTTGTGCAGTACTGTCACCTCGCAGTTAGTGCCTGACAATGCTACTGCACGGTAGCAATGAGCTACTGTGCAAAGCATCTTGTATAGATGCGCTCACTCAGAACTCGGCTGCATTGTCCATGCCTGGCCACTAATGCACCCCACTGTTGCACTGCATGGCTTCTTGGGTGCTTCCCCCACTACTGCACCACACATCCACATAGCCCCAGGCTCAACTTCAACTTCCAAGGCCACACCACACTTCCTCTTGGAAGTGGAAGCCAGAGGATGGAGGGGGACCCCAGGGACTGATACCACAGGCACAACGAGTGAGAGTGCTGCAATTTTAGATTCTTTGTAAGGCACAAATAGCCTGCAAGCTGGTAGTTGTACAGCCGTGCTATATGCTACCCCAGCATATTTGTCTTTTTTACCCAAACCTCACTCGCAAACTCCCATTCAGTTTACTGACTAGCAGGATAGACCCTGTCTCAGAGATAACAGGGCAAACTCTGCTTTGATGCATGCCCTGACAGAGGTATGAATGGGAGCATTATTAAGGGCAAAGAGATTGCATGGGTACAAACTAAAGCTGAACTTGCCTGGAACCATCTAGTGATAGCACACAAAATGTCAAATCTTGTCTACATGACAGAGCATAGACCATTTGAATGTTGCTATTTTAACTGTACTTCCATAGACTGGTAATATCAATCAGAGTACCCTATTCCAAAAGAAAAGAGCAGCTTTACTGCAGAATTCACCTCCCAGCTCTCTCTCAACCAGTGAACTCCTACAGTTATCCTTTATGTAACATCCAAGTTGTACAGGTAAAAATATGCTTCCAAAAAGGGAAAGTACCTGAAGACCATGTATTTCTACAGTTCTGCACTTGTATTGTCATTGAATCTATGCAAAGAAACAATAGAATTCTATCCCTAGCAAAAGGGAAGGAATAGAAAATTCTGAATTGGTCACATTTCACGCTCACCAAAGTACAAATGGTGAGCCAAGAGGGGGAGAACCTTAAAGTACCTTTCTACTTTGAAGGCTTGAAAGAATAGATTCATTTACACAATGATACAAGATTTTGTTTTAGAAGTTAGAGAGAAGTCTGAACATTTATCAATCTATATTCCCCCTAACCAGGGGCCAAAAAGCCACTTAGGAACATCCATTTTTCCCTGAAAAGTTCCCTAGACACCTAGGGAAAGGTTTCAGAGCATGGTCAGAAACAATTAAGATCAAACACCTAGACCCCAAAAATCTGCCTAAACTCCACTGCTATGTAAATAAGAGCTGGTAGGTACCTGAAGTCTACATAGATTCCCAATCCATTAGGTATCTACACAGCATCCCTATACCTGACAGAACCATTAAACTCATTGCAAGGTATGAACACCCACAACAGCTTGTACTCTTAAACAAACTCGGCAGTTGATGCCTGACTTCGGCCATTAATTTAGTGATTAGAGTACTTCCGTTCAAAGTAGGGTCCAGATCCTACTTACTTACATGTACACAAGTGGCACCTCCACAATTTTTGGGTACCCACTTACAGTTTGTGACTCTGTTTCTATTTGGAATAAAACAGTACTTCGTAGGTTAGGGCTGTCCCTTTAGTTCAACAGGTACTCACCCAGAGAAAGTTTGAGCCTGCATCTCCCGCTTTGCAGAAAAATGGTCTAAACACCATGCCATGGGCTAATCATTATCCAGAGTGATCTCCAGCCACCCGCTTTAACCTGGCTGATTGTTCCCTTGCATTTGATATTCTTCAGATAAAACCGATAAACAGCCCTGGGAAGGGTCCTGCCCATGTGTCCTACAATATAGTGGGTGTGTCTACACATGCAATAATGTGCCATAGTTACTATGCATTTAGTTTTGTACTTCCTTAATGAAGTATTAACCGAACGTTTAGTAACTACATTTACTGCACAGTAGCACCAACGCACTTTTTTGTGACGGCTACTGTGCAGTAGCCTAATTACACTGTGTAGTAGTTTATTAGCATGGTTTTTGACCAGCATGCTACTCCATAGTGTTATTAGGCTACCTTGCAGTAGACATCTCATGTAGACATGCCCAGTGGGTACAAAAATGCTGAATAACTGATACTTCATAGCATATTTGAGGCTGAGTAACTCATCCTATTTTGATTCCCCATCAAGAGTCAAATGATACTGAAGATCACCATCATCATATATTTCCTAGTTTTTTATTTTGTTTATAATCATTCCAAATGAATTTCCCCTTACTGAATTTCAGTGTGAGGCTGTAACATAATATCACAAAGAATTCTAGAGAGAGTCTCACATTTCTAAATATAATCAGTGTGTTCCTTCAGAATAAAGAAGTCACATGAGCTTATTCCAGATGGTGACATTTGTATAAGCAAAGTTATTAGAACTCATAAACCTCAGGGAAGCATGTTGCAGACTCAGTATTAGGCTGGCCTGCACATACATTCACACATGTTAGTTTTACATATGTTTTGTGCAAAACAAGCCAGAGTTAAACTGCTGAAAAAACAGCAATACAAATCCTTAGGGTGCTTTTGTCGTTTTTTTAAAGTCAAAATTGCCTAACTAAAAATAATCCCATTCTGATTTTAAAAATGTGTATTTTTAAATCAGAAACATTTAAGCCTCCTGACTGAGATTATCAAAAGAGCTTCAGATAGCTAGCTCCTCAACTCCCATTAAGGAACAGTGGGATTTGGGTACCTAATGCCTTTAGTCTCCTTAGAAGAATCCCACTCCTAGACTGAAACCTAAACCTAACCCTACAATTCAGTCTGGGACAGCTCTAGTCATCATCTGCTAGTAAATAGTTTATGTTTAAAAATTTCCACATATAAAAAGGATCCAGTTTTTTTCCATGCAAGCCAAACTGTAGTCTTGTAAATGATTCAACTATAAAAAGTGTAAGAGTTACACTGTAGCATGTTTTATTGGATCAACTGTGGAGTGGGAATAAAGTTAGACAAGCTTTCCAATGCAAGACGTTCTTTTTCAGGTTACCAGGCATGACCTGATGAAGAATGTTTTGCATTTGAAAGTTTGCCTAACTTTATCCCCACTCCATAGTTAGTCCAATAAAACATATCACTCTAAGAAAGCCTTGCCTTTCAATTATACAGACCCATTTCTAGGCCAATTCTACTACTATCTCCAAATCCACTGAAGCTCCTTGCTTCTAAGAAGCTTATACTCTGTATTTTGCAACAAATGTGTACAGCTCAAATCTAAAGCTACTTGCTATTCAGTCCTGCATTTTAAACCTATCAAAGACAAAATGGAAAGTCAGTATTTTTTTAAATCTGGCCTCAGACAATTATTTGTAGACACAGGGTGTGTCTACACTTGCTATTAGCATGGAGCAATTAACTCCAGTGCATAATGCACCAGAGTTTACTGCTGCCTGGTGCACTGTTTAAACATGCATCTAGGACCATTGCGTATTGAACTGGGTAAGAGCAGCTGCAGCTGACAGAGGGCCCAGGGGGTCAATCTGCCAGCTCGCGGCTGCTCTGACCTGGCTCAATATGCTGTAGAGAGGCTGGCAGGGCATGAGGGAGCTCCAGTGTGGGGCTAGCCAGCAGGCAGCCCCTGCACTGAAGCACCCTCATGCGCCAGCCAGCTGGGTCAGCATCTACACATGCATTGCTGCACGTGAAAAAGCTCTGCAGCAAAATATTACTCATATTTACAAGTACTATCCTGCTGTGGAGTTTATTAGTTTCCTGCATCCTTATAGGACCACACGTGTAGACACCAAGACATTTACTGCAGAGCAACTTAGCCAACTCCACAGTAAACGTCTCATGTAGATGCACCCACCGAGATCTAATTACAGTAAGAAATAACATTTTACACCAAATTTACACCAATTCACAATAAACTGTCAGTCAATAGTCTGCCAGGTCACATTATCATTTTTTCCATGGCAAATTAAGACAAGTGAATCTAGTCAAAAAAGGCAAGTAACAGAGGGTCCACAGTAAATTATTTTGTGGATTTTTACCTTTGGAAATACATCTATGTGCATCTGCAAAAGTGTACAGAAAGGTCTTTACTGTTTTCCTATTTAAAAAAATAGGATAGGATACCCACTTCTGCAAAATACAGAATACTTTTCTTCTTAGTGGAAAAAAGCAGTACTTACAAAGAACGGGTAAAAATTCAGAGGATAAGGTAGCTCCTTAAGGAGAGGAGGAGCAGCATTCACACTTGTCACCTTAACTCAGAAACAGGCAAAATGCAGCCCATGGGATAGATGCAGCCCACCAGGCCATTCTATCCAGCCCACGGGGCCCCTAAAAATTTAGAAAATTAATATTTATCTGCCCCTGGCTGCCTGTTGTACGGCCCTCAACGGTTTGCCAAAACTCAGTAAGTAGCTGTCCACCCAAAATAACTGCTCTCCCCTGCCCTAACTGCTAAATTTCCTTTCAGTGCATCCATTAACAAACAACTTGCTCTGCAAATAGCATGTGGCCATAGCAATGACTCCAAATGCTAGCTCTGCCTCTTCTACAGATGCAGGGGAGAAGAAAAACATTGTGTCCACTCAGGTGAGCTGGTTTGCTTTACTGGTGCCATGGGAAACAGGTCTAGACACTTCAGCACACTGAATAAAATCATTTGAACACACAACAATCAATGGCAAACATTCTCTGTTTCTAGATACCATCCTAATGAAAACAATGCCAGAGCAGAATGCACTTTCCTTTTAGAACAGTATTTGCCTTCTAATTGATATTCCATGGGTGGAATGATTAAGTCCACCCTTTGCTCTTAGCAAAGTTATTGAAAAATACCAATTATTTATCCCACAAGTGTAGTGCTCTGTAAGTCAACTGGCATAATGACTGCTACTGCTGTCAAATGCAGTTAATAGAGCTGAAAAACAGAATTTCATGCAGTGAAAAGCTCATTCAGTGGACTCCCACAGGGAATAAATACAATTAAATTAAATCTACATTCAAGTGTCTAGTGATAGTCCCTGCACTTGGGGTGCTGCAAAATAAGTGCTTCCTAAACAACAAAATATCTTGGGTTAGTTTTCTCATATAACAGTGCTGCTCTTTAATGTATAATACTACCTGATTAAACTATCTGACATAGGTGCGGGATGTCTTAGCTCAAAAAGAGTCTCTGTAGAGCTACAGATGTTGGTTTCAGTATAAGTATGAAGAAAGTTCTCCTGGGTGCTATACATAGAGTACATCTAGAATACAGTGAGTTTGACAGTGAAAAGGTATGATCAGTCCTGGGATCTGTTGAATCATCATTCACTCCTTTCCTCAAAGGTTAATTTCAATGGACTGATTAGATGTTGCAAATAATTAATATATGTGTGAGCAAATTGCTCAGGGTATGAGTGCTTGGGGCTAGTGGCTGGATGCTCTCTCATAAGCAAGCACCATCAGTATCAGTTAAGATTTTATTTAGGCATACTATGTAAGTGGTGTCCCTTTGACATCACAATGCACATTCTTTACCCTGCCCAGAAAAATGGTTGCTGTTCTCATATGGTCACTGAAATAGTTTGCAAGAGGGGGATCAGGGAGACCCTACTAAACTACAAAAAGAAAATCCCCTTCTCCTTTTGCTGCATGGGAATACATGGGAATGTGGGGTACTATCTACAACAGACCCGGTGATTTCTAGAGCTACTCCAAAGATTTATTTCACTTTCCATAAATTCTAAGATTTCATTTTAAGTAAAAGGTAATTTCCATTACACTTTTTTTGGTTGCCAAGATACAGGCATCAAGTGGTTTAATGTTCTTTTGTGCTTTTTAATGATGTATTTAAAATGCCTGCCTTTTTCTGCCTGAGTTTTGTTTTTGTTTTTGTTTTTTTAACCTTGGAAAGTCTTGTACATCTTGTTTTTCCAAAGATTCTTTGGACTGCACAAATTTAAAAAATGTCATGATATTACATATATCAAGGAAATTAAATGTGATGAACTGAGAGAGAAAAAAATTTTAGATGCTGTTGAAAACTTATATTTCTTGTGATGTCTTGCTTTTGACAATATCTTCTGAATGCAAATGTCCCAAAAACTAGGGAGAAAAGATCACTTGGTTAAAAATTCAGTACACCCCCAATTTAAAGAAATGCTAGAAAGCTTTTTGTTGTCCCTCACTTCTTTGGTCCAAGAAAAATCAAGTTTGATGATTCTGATTAATCTAATGTAAAAAAAAAAATCATCAGGAAATAGAAACAGTTATGCTTTCATTCTGTATACTGAATTAATTAATGGACTACATAGACTTTAACATGGGCTCTCCATCCAAACACGTGTCCTAAGCTCCTAAGACAGCTTTCACAACCCACGCTGAAACTTGTGCCACTGTGAATGCACTGCAAATGGTACCTGACACACCTAAATTAAAGCTAGCTTGGATGTGTCCTCACCTGTTTCAAGTATACTTCAGTTAGTGTGGAGCACACTGTTGTGCAAGGATGAAAGGTATGGCTGCCCAAACTAAAAAACATTTCCCATTTTGGAACAAAGGGTTGTCAAATGCAGGCTGCATTTGACCACAGACTCCAGTTGCTGTTGTATTAAAGTTACTCCAATACTTAATATCAATACTTAATATTTTTTAAGGCCAAGTACAGACAGTCAAAAAGCATCAGGCTGAATCAATTCCTACTTTACAGGTCTGACAGACTTACTTGATCAAGCTCCAATGTGTAGAGGGGCTCATGAATCCTTAACTCTGATTGGTGAAGCAAATCCACCAATCGGAAACAAGCTGGAGAAAAGCGAGCACCAGCCCTTTCCCGAAGGAAGGGGCAGAGAAACTCCCCAACCAGATTCTGGACTGCAGCACAGCAGGTCTGCTGGACTTAAAGGGCAAAACTCCCGAAGTGTATAAAAGGAGAGCGTGCTCAGCACACTCAAGAGAGACGCAGCGAGGAGAGAGGAGCTCTGGAGAGGCTCTGCCTGAGCCTCAAGAGTGCGCAGATCAGCTCACGGTGCTCAGGCTTTAGGAGCTGCTTGAGGCAGCTTGAGCCCGTGAACCCAGCAAGCAGCTGGATAGGCAGTATATGGATTGGCACACAGAAGAGCCAGCCCTGGGAGCAGCTTGAGGCTGCTCATGCCCCACACGATGTGCAGGTTGGCACACGGGGAGGTGGCCCTGGGAGCAGTTCAAGGCTGGTTAAGTTAGCCTCAGCTCTAGGCCGAGTAACCAGAGCCCTGCAATGTGGCTCTGCATTAAACTAAAAGAGCCCTGGTACCCAAAGCAGGGCCCAGAAAGGGGAAAAACACCCAGCCTGAGGCTAGGGAACCAGATCCAGTAAGGTCTCAGCTCCTGTAGGAGCACCCTGGGTGCCCAGTGTGGGGTACCAAGCCATCGAGAGGAGCCAGAGGTGCTACTGGAGAAAAGCCCTGGGACGAGCCTTGGCTGCTTCAGAGAGGAAGTGGGAGTTGCTGGGGAAGTAGGTCCCACAGGGGAGATGGACTTGGGAGAGGAGGGTCTGCAGCCTCCATTGTCGGGGCCATGTCCACATCCCAGGGCCCTAAAGGGGAGGGGCTCCAGGGAACATCCCATGGGGTGCTGAGTGCTCCCCCATATTCTGTGTTTGATGTTGCTTCATATTGTAGCAGTTAATATAGGTATGGGTACTCCTGAGAGGGGTTTATATGGGTTTATCTGTCTACATTACCTGTATGTGTTTACTGTCTATTATTGCTTCCAGGTGCCTCTAGGATTTGTAGTCCACCATCACAGCCAGCAGTAAATTTGAGTGAGGGAAAGGGTATTCAACCACCCCTCCCTCGCCCCAGACCCCAGCCAGGGTTTGCCTTAGTCCCTGCCTCCTCCCCTGCCCCCTCCAACCTTTCTCTGCTGGGCTGCAAAGCATGCTGGGATGCAGGGGGGACTGTGATTTAACTTGAACCAGGAAGGGGTCTGGGACAGAAGTTTCATAAAGTAGTTAGACCCAAATCAGTTAAGTCTGATACTACATTCAACCAGGTTTATCTCAAACCAGTTTCAGTTATTTCAAAACTGGTTATGTGCACTGAACTTTTCTTCCGTTACAAGTTAAACCAATTTCTGATCACTTAAACTGGTTTGTGTGTGACTTCTGCCCTTAGCCTAAAAGGACACTACTCCTTTTGACTGAAATAGTTATTTTCTTCAGCTCTGTGGCCTCTGTTCCATTTGATTATAGTTGGGTAGAAACCAAGGAGTCTGCTTTTGTTTACAGTTTGGTGTATGCACCAGCTGTCTCAGAGGTGGCAGCAGCACATAAAGGCAAACTGCAGAAGCTAAAGAATTTGAATATTTTGTAGGACAAGAAATTTGCAGGAAAATGGACACTTATTTTTTTTTTGGAGAGGAGGTTATTCTTTAGTTTCTCTGTGTAGTGGAATGATGTTCATCTTTTTGGGAAAAGAAAGCTTTGCAAAGCAAGGATATTTGGCCAAATGCTTACACCAACCTTAACTAAAGTTTGAATTTGAGCCTAAAAAAGGTCAAGTGCTTCTTTCAATGTAAAAGTAAATCTGTCTTGGCCTGGCTCTATAGAGAACAGAAGGAACTGCTCCCAGGTGGTAGGCCCCTCTCTCAGTAATCTTGCCTGACCACCCCATCCCTTCCTCTTGCAGATGGGGCACACCCCTTACACCAACCTTAGCTAAAGTTTGAATTTGAGGCTAAAAAAAGTCAAGTCCTTCTTTCAATGTAAAAGTAAATCTGTCATATAAGGAATTGTGTTTGGGGGGCATGAAAGAAGAAGAGAGAAAGAAGCACTGTGATTTACTTTCTATAGCTAGGCACAAACATTCAAAAAGCCAGAGGCAGAACCAATTACACTGTTTTCTCTAAGCAATGTAGTTTAAATTGGTAGTGAACAGAACACACATTCGCCCTCTGGTTGGGAAGGTTCTGCCATTTTAAAACCAGTATGCCAAATTTTTGTTCTATTACAGGTTTGGACCAGTTTCCGATCACATACTGGTAAAAGTGTAATATCTGTACCTGGTCTATATGGTTATCCACTGCTCTTCACCTGCAGTATTTTCCTTGCTGACCTTTCATTTTAATCAAAAATTACTGTTGTGATTATTCAGTCAAGAATTGCTCAGTGTGCCACTGCTTTCTAGCCAAAGGCATCCAGGGCACCCAGGGCAGCTGCCACACACAGGGGGTAGTGGTGACTTGTGATTGGTGCTGCACCACCAGTGCCTTGCATGGCTTTTTTTTAATCTGCTCCTCTCCTACCCCAAGTCAGTAGAAGGGGCAGGAGCCCCAGTCAGCCTGCCTTAGTTATGTCAAACAGAATCAGAGCTGATCATCTATGAATCACAAGGCCTGAACTGATAACAGAACATCCCTTAGTTCATGTAATTAGAGTCCAGGCAATTGTACTGGGAGGCTTCAGGTTCCCTTCTTGGTGTTGATTTAAATGGTCACATTTGCTGCATGGTGAGAACCATGTGTCCCCTATGGCTCAGACTTGTTACATCATTAATATGCCACCACACATTATATAAGACACTGTTTGATATGACAAGTAAAAAAAAAAGAAACCCTGAATGTGTATGGGAGACCATGTGCCTTGATATTAAATATAATTTCCTTTAAAACTGGAACCAGTAAGCTGTTGAATCCCATATTTCTATTGAAGTTAACATGATGTTTGTGTGGTTGTTTTTTAAGGCTGTATCCTTGAAAATAATGGAGCTGTATAAAACTTCTGGCAGTGCCATGTGAGGTTATAGCTATGCCATAAGACCTGCTTGACCTCACAAACATCTAATTCACTCGGAAAAAAAGTTCTTCTTGGAAACGGTTTTCAAGCAGATTTATTAGAAGGTTGCCATGGAAATGTCGTTTCTGTTGATATAGCACAGCCTGACAATAAGCTCCTGTGGGTGTGACCCTTCGGATTTGGATTTCATAACGTTAGTAAATGAGGTCCCACATGAATTTCTTGGGAACACCTTTACTCCCTTGATGAGCATTGTTAAAAGAAAGAAAAAATAAAAACCTCTCTTGTTGTTCCAAGGAGGACAGTAATTTAGTCTCCAACAGAGTCACAAAACATTAATGTCACCATATACAGCTAAAGGAAATGCAACTAATGTTAGACCATGGCTCAGTGACTGATACTGGTTAGGCTGTGTTTTCCCATTCTCTGAAAAAAATAAGCACTCAGCCACTTTGCACAAATGGTTGAGGTTGCCTGATCCAGCCTATGCAAGGTGACTATCCCTTGCTACATAACAGTACTCACCATCATCTCTCAAACAAGGGTGTTCAGAGTATCTGCTGGAGCCCCAAGGAGCACCCATTTAAACCCTCTGACCAGCATAGCAGACACCATACTTATTGCTCATTGTCTAATGTTATAAAATCCATTGCTTACAGCTGAGGATTCCTAATTCTCTACCTAATTTTATCATGCTACAGATTAGTAATACAGGCTAGAAAAGATGTGTTTGTCAAAGGAAAACTACTAGGTGCAATTCCCTTCTGAGTCCATGAATAATGTTCATTGAGTTGCTCTTGGGGATTATTACATTTTTTCTCCACACTCCAAAGGCTGAGCCCACCTCCCACTCTGAAAAATAAAGTGGCAATACAAGACAAGGACCAACACAGGCCTAGAATCACTAACTCAGCCACATGTATCTCTTTATATTGATATAACTAGTCAGATGTAAAACTCTGTGTTATTCCGTTTTCTGGAGCTAAATGATTATTATGGATAAAATGTAAGAGTCACAACTTCTTTCCTGCACTGTAGAAATAATACATTAAATTGAGCACATTATGGAATATAAATGTCATCTGACCTATGGGGAATATATGCTCTGGCACATAAAAATATTCTAGGGCACAGTAACACATTCTTTCACTGATATGGAGTATATTTTCAGAAGTACTTAATGACTTAGAACAGCACAGGTCAACCTTTTTGGCAGGCATGCCACAAATTAGCCCAGTACTCTCCTCAAGGGCAATTCCAATCCCCTTCCCCTCCCTGATCTGCTATTCTGCTTTCTGCTTCCTTCCCTGCGTGCCCTGCCCAATCTCTGGCTCTGCTTCTGTTTCCTAACCTATCTGTCAATATGCTGCCTGTGGCCTTCATGATCTACCATATGCCACAACTATCACAGGTTTGCCACCCCCACCCCTGACTTAGAAGCCTTAGTCTCCTTGTAAAGTGACTTATGTAGTTGAGAGCCTAAATCCACTGAAAGTCAACGAAAAATCAGTTTAAAGTCTCTCTCTCTGTCCTTTAAGTGGCTAAATTATTTCTGAAAATTGGATTTAGGCTTCTAAGTCATTTAAGGACTTTGTAAAAGTGTTACCTGTATTAAAAGAGAGAGACATGTGCTGTTTCTACAATGTAGTTCCATTCTTGCCATGTTTCTAAAATATTAAAGCAATAAGCAAATAATTCCCAAAGTGTTATGACAGACAGAGCTTTCAAAGATAGCTATAGCAAAGATTTCTCAGACATGTAGCTGTTTGCACTGACTGGAAGGTATTTCAAAAGGAACTGAAATCATTTGCCTTTTTCACCTCTAGGCAATGGGTTAATTTCAAATGCCGTATAATAAACTGCCTCAGATTATCCACTGTGTGTTGCGGGAGCTAAAATGTAGATCATGTTCATACTTTTAATACATGTATAGCTCAATGGCAGGGAGTTCTATTGAAGCTTATGGTGTGTGCATGCACGAGATAAAATATAGATCATGTTCACATAACACTTAGTACATGCATACCTCAGTGGCAGGGAGTTCTAGTAAGGAAATCAAGGGTTTCAGGAAATCAAGGGTGTCAGTTGGGGACATCAGCTGCCTGTATACCAATGCCAGGAGCATGGGGAAGAAGCAGGAGGAGCTAGCCCTCCTGCTCTCTAGTGGGCAATATGACCTGATAGGGATCACAGAGACCTGGTGGGACTCCTTGCATGATTGGAGCATAACTGTAGAGGGCTACACCCTGCACAGAAAGGACTGAGCAGGGAGAAAAGACCTAGGGGTAGCTCTCTATGTGAGGGAGTAGTTCACTTCCCTGGAGGCTGACATTGGCTCCAAAGATAAGCAGCTTGAAACCCTCCAGGTAAAGCTTCAGGGGGAGGGAGGTGAGGCGAGGTGAGAGAGACCTAACTGTAGGTGTTTACTACAGGCCACTGAACCAAGGGGAAGAGCTTGATCTGGAGTTCTCTCAAGAACTGACAGAGGCCGCATGTGGAAGGGACTTGGATGTCATGGGTGACTTCAATTACCCAGACAGATTGGGAGGAACACTCAACTAGGATGGATCATATAACTTCTTAACTGTAATTGAGGAGCTCTTTCTGACCCAGGAAGTGCAAGGGCCAACCAGAGGTACCGCTCTCTAGGGCTTGGTCTTGGCCAAAGAAAATGATCTAGTGTGTAGCTTGAATATTAAGGGTAGCCTGGATGACAGCAACCACGAGATTATCAGAATTACTGTCTACCACAATGTTGACAAATCAACTAGCAGGATTGAAGTCAAAAATACTGACTTCAACAGGCTCAGGGCATTAGTAGGGCAGGCAACATGGGGCCAGGAATGGAAGGTGAACAGGGTGCATGAGGAGTGGTCATTCCTCAAGGACATGATCCTCAAAGCACAAAAGAAAAGTGTTCCCATGAAGACAAAGGTAGCAGAAGGGCTGGCAAGCCCTCCTGGCTCAATAGGGACATCATGGTCCTCTTGAAAAAGAAAAAAAAGAGGCGTACACACAGTGGAAGCTAGGGACAGTCCTCAAGGAGGACTATACAATACTGGTCCACACTTGTAAGGAAATGATTAGGAAAGCTAAGGCAGTGACTGAGTTGAAGTTAGCCAAGGGAGTCAAGGACAATAAGAAGCCCTTCTTTAGGTATGTAGGGAGCAGAAGGAAGACAATTGTGGAAGTGTGGGACCCCTCCTTACCACTTTGGGACAGCTGGTAATGGATGCTCCAGAAAAAACTGAACTCCTGAATGCCCACTTTGCTTCAGTATTTCACCAAATGAAGGGGAAAGACAAGTGAGATAAGGATCACAAGGAGACATGGCGGGAATGATAGCCTTCCCACTGTTGATGCTGAGCTGGTGCAAAACCAACTAGAAAAGCTAGACATTTAAGTCAGCAGGACCAAACAAACTTCACCTGAGAGCACGGATGGAGCTGGCTGAGGTCATTGTGGAACACCTGGCAAAACTCTTTTAAAATCATGGCACACAGGGGAGATCCCTGAGGAATGGAAGAGGGCAACATTGTGCCCATCTTCAAGAAGAGGAAGAAGGAGGATCCAAGTAACTATAGGCCAATCAGCCTAACCTCCATCCCAGGGAAAATCCTGGAAAAAACCATTAAAGAATCTATGTGCGATATGCTCATTGAGGGTAAGATTCTGAATGACAGCCAGCCTGGCTTCATCATGGGCAGATCTTCTCTTACCAATCTCATCTCCTTCTGTGAACAGGTCTCTCACCACCTGGACACAGAAGAGAAGGTTGACATTATTTACCTAGACTTCCAAAAGGCTTTTGATCTAGTATCCCACAATATCCTGGTGGAAAAATTGGAAGAATGTGGGCTTAACTGCTCAACAGTTCAGTGGGTGGAAAGCTGGCTGCATGGTAGAACCCAGAGAGTTCTCATGAACAGATCTGTGTCCTCCTGGTGAGAAGTGGCCAGTGGTGTCCCTCAGGGGTCTGTGCTGGGACCAGTGCTTTTCAACAACTTTATCAATGATTTGGATGTGGAGGTGAAAAGCTCACTGGCCAAGTTTGCAAACAACACCAAGTTATGGGGGAATATGGTCATGCCAGAAGATAGGTTGCAGATACAGGCGGACCTGGACAGGCTGGAGAGTTGAGCAGACTGGAACCAGATGAAGTTCTCACTCAGAAGTATAAGATGCTCCATCTGGGGGCAAACAATCCCCAACATACCTACAGGCTTGGTGGCGACAATTTGACTTGCACCACGGTCAAAAGGGACCTAAGGGTAATGATCAACCCTCTCATGAACATGAGCCGCCAGTGCAATGCTGTGGCCAGCAGGGCAAAGAACACACTGTCATGCATTAACCATTGCATCTCATTCAAAACGAGGGAAGTGATACTCCCACTGTACTCTGCACTGGTGAGACTGTAGCTGGAGTGCTGCATCTAGTTCTGGGTGCCACACTTCAACAAGGACATGGAAAAACTTGAGAGGGTCTGGAGAAGAGCCACCCATATGATCATGGACTTGCCAGACAAACCATACAAGGAGAAGCTGAAGGACTTGGGCCTTTTCAGCCTACAGAAGAGAAGGCTGAAGGGACTTGGTAGCAGGTTACCACTACATCAGGGGGGTACATCAAGATCTCAGTGAACAGCTGTTTACCAGGCCACCCCATGGGGAAGACCAGGAGCAATGGATACAAACTCCTGGAAGGCCACATCAGGCTCACTTCCAGGATAAACTTCTTCACAGTCAGGGTATCCAGATTGTGGAATAAACTCTCTCCAGTGGTGATGCAGTCACCTACCCTGGAAATCCTGAAAAGGAGACTGGACAGTCACCTCTCTGGAGGTCACTTGACCCCAACTGTTTTTTCCTGCCTAGTGCAGGGGGACTGGACCCAATGATCCACAAGGTCCCTTCCAGCCCCTAACCATCTATGTATCTATAAAAGCCATGAGTGTTTGGGGTATAGTGTAGTGTAGTGTACCGTAGTGTGTGCGTGCATGATATAAACTGCACCCAAAGCTGTCACAGGCTTCAGTGGAAGGCTTGCATGCAGCATTTATATTTACTTATATTGTAAACAGGAAGGGGAAAATTTTCTCCTGATGTGGACTATAGTGCACCTTCTATTTTCACCCTGAGATTACTTTAAGAATACAAACATCATTACAATTGCATGATAGATTAGATAGATGAAGAAATCCCAAATGGTGAGTGTTTAAGAATACTTTATTTCTGACAAAAAGGATTTTTGTGATAAGGCAAAAGGTTTATTTGGTTAGAACATTATTTTTATTCCTTTAAAAATGTGTAACTGTGAAACAGGGATGAAGTTGTTCAAATCATCCTAGTCAGTTATTAGAGTAGAAGCCAAGTGGTGGGCTCATTTATTATTTTTATCGTTGTTGTTCAAAGAGCATGTTGTTGGAACATGCCTCAGATACCTTTAGTTAGCAGGTGGTACAGATGAGCATGATCACAAGTTACTCCAATACTTCAAATCTTAAGAAAAGGTTAGGTAGCTTCAAATTTCACCACCTGCAGTGAACATTGTAGATATTTAGCAACTGGGAAATGTGAAGGGAATCCCTAATTAATATTCTTAAGTAACTAAACCTAACTTCTTTTGCATTTACTCTGGACTGTTTTATTTTTAAGCTGTATGTATTACAGTGAGTATAAACAGAAACCTATAGAGTTATGTTTTTTTAATAGATTGTCTTGGTGCATGACCAGATCTAATTATGTGGTGTATTGATGAATATGTATTTGGCCATAAGCTCTCAGCAGGATTAATTTTTAATGGATTCAGAACTTGCAGTCCCTTGGAAGCTTCATTCACACAAAACTTAGTTTTTTTAAGCAATACTACAGTTGTTTTCACAGGGATCAATTACCTGCTGTTTCCCTTGAGCTTCTATTTCAATCTGGGATTCCTTGGAGGGAAAAGGAAATAGCATTCAGGATTTAAATAGCACTTCTGGAGAGGTTTCCTTTAAGTGTGGCTCTTCCCCCTTCCCTGACCCCTCCAGGAAGTTCCTGGTTCCTAAGGAAAGAATTACTGGGCGCCTCTGAATATGCAATTAGTGAATATGAATAAACCATGGAGCTTATTGCTCCGGAGCTTTTTGCTCCTGGGTGTGCTGTTTGAATGTGGTGGGGGCCCTGGAAATCAGCCTGCTGGCCCAGCTGCTCCAACAGCGCTCGGTGTGCTGCAGAGGGGCTGGCTGAGGTACAAGTGTGCTTCAATGTGGGGGCTACCTGTCAGGTAGCCCCCACAATGAAGCACTCTCATGCCTCAGCCAGCCCCTCCAGCATCTACACATGTGCTACTGTGGAATAAATTAGTTTATTCCAGTCTAATAGGGGTGCATGTGTAGATGCCAAAACATTTACTGCACAGCTAATTAGTCTACTGAGCAGTAAACATCTCATGTAGATGTACCTATTCTGATTTTAAAATGCTTGTGTTTTCCCTTTCCCTAGAGCTCCTCTCCCCACTTATGAATCAAATGTGCCCCTGTAAGCCTAAGTTATTCTACAGCGGATGCATCTAAATAAGCCACTTACTGCGGAGTAGACTAATTAGCTTTGCAGTAAACATCTTGCATCTACAAGTGTGCCCCATTAGGCTATAGTAAACTAATTAACTCCACATGCTGACTGAGGCATAAGGGTGTCTGCTGGCTCACCCTACCCAGGAGCACTGTCACACCCCAGCCAGGCCCTCCACAGCACATTGAGTTGGGTCAGAGCATCCCCAGGCTCCCTGCCAGCCAGGGCTACTCCAACCCAGCTCAGTGAGCCCAGGAGCAATAAACTTTGGAGCAATAAGCCCTAGAATTTACTGCTTCACATTAACTGTAGGTATAGATCAGGGGCAGGCAATGATTTTGGGTGGAGGGCCACTTACTGAGTTTTGGCAAGCCATCAAGGGCCGCATGACAGGCAGCCGGGGACAGATGACTACTAATTTTCTAAAATTTTTAGGGGCCCCACAGGCTGGATAGAATGGCCTGGTGGGCCGCATCCAGCCCACAGGCCACGAGCCACATTTTGCCCACCCCGGTATAGATGCCCCCAACATGCAATTGTATAGCCTGCACCTTATTCATTTTTTCACCTTCAAACTCAGTCATACATCCACTTACTAATGTGTAATATGCACTGTCCTTCTTTCCTTGTATATTCAGTAGACATTTGTCCTATGAAGTCTGAGGAGTGGAAGCATTTTATAAACTGAGGGCTCAGAAGAAAGGACTACAGCAAGAAAGAAAATGAACAAAGGACCTAAGATGTAATTTACAGTACACTATCCTTTTCAATTTATTCCTTTCCCAGGTTCTCGTGGCCAGTACTAAACTGCCTTGCACGTTCTGAAGTCATCTACATCTCTGCAATATCTGTGCACAACTAGTATAGGAATCTCTCACTTTGTCTCACACACATACATACAAATTGGAGAAACAATCTTCAAACTTTCCTCCACTCCCCAAAACAGAGAACACTGTCACCTGAGTTTCATTTTAGCTCACACTATAATAAGCCCCTTGGCCTTTGTCTGGGTCAGCCAGTAGAGGGCTACATCACTCACTTATAATCACATTTAGGATATATTAGGCTATAAACAGGTGTCAACCTTGGAGCAAGATCAGCTGTGTGGGGAAGTGTCCCAGCAAAGTTGATGCACTTCATCTGGTGACACAAACATCCTGAGTTATGGCAGGGCAGACCAATATGTGTCTGGAGAATCCCCTGTTGGGGGACTCTTGGGGCATACTCTGCAGGTAGGGAAACCCAGCAGGCACTCCCTGGGCTTCAGGGGACTGATCCTTTGGGGGAATTTCTGGGGTATGCAGGACTGGTCCCCTGAAACTCTGGGAGCAACTGCCCTGGGTAATTGGAGAGTGTAAGCAGTTCCAGGCTGTCCACATTCTCCCACCACAAAGCAAAGAGACCCACATAAAAGTGGCACAACGTTTTTTACCACCTATTGTTGCAGCCATAATTTTCGGCATTTGTGGTGTGACAAGGGGCATGGCCATCTGCAAGGGAATTCCTGGACAGCACAAAAGTTTTTATGGCAGCAAAATGCAACAACTTATTCTAGCCTTACAGTGCAGGGAGTGCCAGGCCCTCAACTGAAAGGATTTAGGGGAAGTGTATAGCCATATACCCACTATAAGTTATGTCCTTTCCTTATACACATGCTAAAGATAAATCCATATACTGTGTAAATCTCACCCATGCACTTGGAAGCTTTCAAAAACCTCTGTATGAGAAGCTTTAATGTAATATTGCAATATTACATACTAATACTAATGCAATATTATCCTTTCTAAATGAAAAATAAATAAATACATGCTTGCTTTCATTACATTTTACCTGTTCTCCATACTTGTCGTCCTGTGACTAAAGACCCCTAAAACAGTCAAAAGTTTCTTGAGGATAGATATTTTGTAAATGACTAGATTTAAGTGGATCTAACTGGATGCCAAAAGCTCCTCCATAAACCTTTGCACTGGTATGCATGCTCATTTTCTGATGGCCTGTGAGAGCTGAAGATTCAGCTGGTCAGGTGTACTATGAGGGAAAAAATATTGAAAATCCGATCTCACCCTGATTTAAGCTTTTTTACACTAAGTGAAGCTACTCAAACAAGTATGTGAGAAATAAATGGGAGGATTTATTTCCCATATTCATGAAATGAAGGCTGATCTTTAATTAGGTTTTGCTAACACCACTCCAGTCCACCTGGTAGATGATACATGCAGGAAGGGTTTCTCACAAATAGCTGTTTGCACATGCTGTTCCCTAAGAAAGGTAGTCCTGGCAAATAAACATCTCATTAAAAGGCGGCTCAGCAACTCAGCCATGTATTGATGACTAACATGCAAAACCACTTCATAAGCCACTGCTGCAGATGGTTAGGTCATCACCATATGTTGTTCCCATTTCTAGTCTAGTTCTGCCTACAAGGTTGCAGTGGAGAGCTTGGAAGTGATGACAATGGACATGATTCTGTTTTGGATGACTGTTTCAGATTGCCTGTTTGATCCCTAGCTGTCAAAGGAACAATTGTATATTGTTTTAAGCATATAAAAAAAACAAGAGTGTTACTGCACATACTGCCAGGGATCACCTATCATACTAACAATTCTTGTCTGACTCTCCTAAACAATTG
The DNA here is from genome assembly GCF_001723895.1 of Crocodylus porosus. Lineage (NCBI taxonomy): Eukaryota > Metazoa > Chordata > Crocodylia > Crocodylidae > Crocodylus > Crocodylus porosus. The sequence continues at coordinate 85,075,534 of NW_017728886.1, forward strand.
AGTTTGCAGAAATAATGCAGAAGAGCAAGTTAATATAAAGATACTAAATATTTTCAATGAAAAGTAATATTTTTCTACTTCAGTTGACCAAAACCAAACTTTTTAAATATTGCTAAGTAAAATAATCCTAGCACTTCACCCATCACTGATGAATTAGCTTCTACCTGTGAAATATTTGTGAGCTCCCTCCTCCAAGAATTGTTAAATGATAAATTGTGGATGTCAAATATAGCTCCTCATCCTCCTCTGCTGATGGTAAAATTCATGAGTGAGCAGGAGTTTTTACTTCTTCTCTCCTAATCACCGGTTGGTTTAGTTTCTCCAGTTTATTATAAATACAATAAGGGAGAAAAAGGATCAAAGCGTGGGCGTAGCAGTGGGGAGACTACACAGATGTGCTGGTTAACAGATAGACAGGGGATACATTATCAGATAATTCATAATCCTTCTGAGGTACAAGGCAATGTTCTCCAGATTTTATACACCAAGATGTCACCTCTTTAAAAACAAACTCTAACAATGCCATTATACATTATATTATGGCACAATCGCCCACAGATAATGAACGTACACTTTAAAAGTTGCAATACCTGCTTGTATACACCCCATTTTCTTGAAACATAAAATATCTATGCATGCAGATACCACAGTCTCAATGTGCACGTGAACAAAACTGTTAATGATCTATTAGTATGTGAAAAGGGGTTGTTTATCCCAAAGGAACACAGCTTGAAGATTTTGTGCAACACCCCCCTACATGACATGGAAATAGGCTACTAGCTAAGTCAAGGACCCCTCTTTTTTAAGAAGCCAAATTCCCTGCCTGCTGAGGAGACTGCTATAACTTGACTGCTGTACACCTCCTTCATATCTTCCTCTGGCTAGCAGGGACTTGACAAATGTTAAAGCCCACCCACCCTTCTGAACTCCTGTAGTGGTAAAAGGCAAAAAGAGATCTCTTGATTATTATTTTTTCCCTGCTCACAGGGTTCCATCCCTCGAGACCTCTAGATGGTTAGAGCTGTTCTGCTACTCTCAACAGTACTTTCTGTATTATCTGGAGACAATATTTCTTATAATCTAGTTCCCTTCTAGATGTTTATTTGCCAAGAGGCATTCAACTATGCTATCCTTGCCTTAGCACCTCCCTGAAAAGGTTATGTTCATTGGAAGTCTTCACCTCTCTCTTTTCCAGTCTCAAAGCTGCTAGGAAAAGGATTTGTTGCTGCTCCACTTCTACTTCAGCTTCCATTTTTGGTTAAGCCTTTTCCAAGAATTAGAGCTTTGCCTTCCCTTTCTTATAAGCAGCCTCCAGCATCTACTACTGCTGTTTTCTGGGCCTTGTTTCTCCATCCATAAAAGTGTAGATAATATTTGCCTACATCGTACAATTGCTGCAAGGCTAACTTAATTAACATTACCAAATGCTTGTACAGCCTTGAATGGAAGGTGCTATGGTAATGCAAGACATTATTATTAATGTAAAGGAACATGTAACATGGTACACACTTGTTCCCAAAGCCATTTTCTTCATTTAAAAATCTTTCTGCTGATAATATATGCATTTAAAATTAATATTTAAAAAGGCCCATCCCTGTTTGCAACCTGTTGGCATCAGCTTATGAAACAGCAAGGAAAGATATGAGGCCTTGATTATTTATCCCACCGAGCCTGAATTGCTTCCCTTTGCAAAACACGGTTATGGCTATGGACCAATGTATCACATCATCCCTACCTTAAAAATTACATATGATTGTTGAATGAAATCCTTAATCTAGGGCACAGGTTCCCAAACTGTGGTATACCCCTGGGGGTATGCAAGACATCTCTGGTGGGTATGTGGGAGAAAGTGTGTAACGGTGGATTTAATTTTCATTATAATAATAATTGGCATTTAAGGGATTAAATATAAAACATATGCTGGTAGGGGTACATGGTAAATCTGGAAAGGTGTATGCAGTAAGAAAGAGTTTGGGAACCTCTGATGTAGAGAAAAGAAAATTACTTCAGTTACTTTTGCTGTCCTGAAGGGTACAAAAGGAAGTTACCATGAAATATGCAAGTAACTAATCTAGTCATTAGCAATGGAGCACAGCAGTTTTCATTGCAGGTAGAGTATACATCAGGGGCATCAAACTCATTTTGGCCTGCAGGCTGGATCAGGACTGTGGGGCTTCTGGCTACAGCTGCCGGTACTTCTGTGTTGGCATCAGTAGTCAAGGAGTTAATGCTGCTGCCATCCAACTATTCCACAGTAACTGTCCCATTGTAAAATGTGATATGGCTTGCCTCACTGAGGATCAAACTCTTGCACATATGAAGGGTAAGAGCTTACACACAGGAAATTACTGCTGAGTAGCTAAGGTACTGTAAATCTGCATCCTAACTTATTTTTCCATAATTTGTTGAGGTGCCTATACTGTGATAATTTTCAGTTGGCAACTGAATCTATCTTGTTTTGATGTTTGTTTTAGCAAAATCAATAAAGTTTTCAAAAGTGATTTAGGATGGTAGAGATAGGCACTACGGGTGTTTATAGATGTGCTCAGGAAGGTGGGGGCACTTTAATTAACAAGCCATGCTACCAGCATCCCCACACTGAAAAAATGGCAGTGGGGTGCTTTGAACTAAATCTTGTTTGACGAGTTTTAGTTTAAAGCACCCCACCACCATTTTTCAATGTAGGGACACTGATACGCATGACACTGGAGGCTAGTAAAGCATGTTAATTTCCAGGCTCTGACGCGATGGATTTACAGTGTGTCAGAGCAGCCTCTCTGCCTGTGTGTAAGTGCCCTAAGACTTTTGCAAATCCCATTAGCCACCTAGCTCCATCCTTAAGATCCTAATACTTTTAAAAATCTGGCTTTATATCACCTTTGAAGCTGGGATACTGCCACTTTTGTTAATTTTAGCCAATATTTTTGAGCCGGTATATTCTTTTTCAAATGCATTCCACAGAAAGGCTCGACAGGGGCTTGAATTCTGGGACTTGGCAGGAAAAAACCATATGTGCAATATATAAAAAGCTGTCAGTATCAAAGTACTCTTATAGAACACATCCAGTGAAAGGACTGTTTCTTATGAAGCGCATGGAAATTAGTGTGTAACTGAGCTCACATCAAAATATTCTATGCCATATTTTTTAATACTATTAGTATCTATGCCAGTTTTACAGCTTTCAAAAGTGCCATGAGCCCTCTTATTTTCTGTAAAGGACTAATCACATATGATTGAAGAAAATACTGGGCTCAAAAATACTACCTTCTGTTTCTTTATCCTCCTGTCTCCTATGCTTTGAATCTATCTACATGCTGATCCTTTTTTACTGTCGGTTTCAAGAGTCTCATATCTTCCTTTGATTTCTGATAATGCCCTATATTACATAGTAGAAAGCCCAGCTACAAGTCTGGTTATAATAACCATGTCCCATTGTGACTCTTATCTACCCTTCTAGAAATCTCTACTTGATTTTCTCTGCAGCTGGAATTATAAAGGGGGAAGGGAAGAAGAAGTTTCCACTACTTTCTTTGTTCATTTAAATTCCAGGAATCTGAGAGATCAAAAGGTAGAAAGCTCAGAATGGTATGAACTACACAAGAAGAAGTTGCAAACTAAAGCAGTAGATAACATTGCCAAGTCATGGACAATCTGAATCATAAAAAGATGACAAGAGAAAGGACTTTAGGGCATTGAAATAAAACACTGCTTATTATTGGTGCAACAATAATCTTATTACATGCTTTTACCTGCATTATACTTTTCTGTTGCTTCATCAGCCTTGTAAACTTAGCAAATTCTATATTAATAATATTGATACCAGGTAGATCTTCAAATATAAATTAATATTGTATGTATATGTACATATACATATACATTTACATATACACACACAATATATATACATACAGACATACACACACACGACTGTTGGCAACTAAACTGCCCCCTTAACTTTGATGTGAAGATCTGCCCAGTGTCAATATTATTCATATAGAAAGATAGAACAATGTTCTATCAATACAGAAACTAAATTAATGAGGATAAAACTTCAGAACAGTTGCAACTAACCATGTAGCCAAAGCTTATCTAAGACTTTTTGGTTGAGATATGAAACTGAGGGGGAGGAAAAAAACGCTTGAGATTTCAAATATTTCCCAGGAGAGTCAGTTTTGGGTGAGGGAAGGAGAGCTGAGTTGGGTTTTTCTTCCCTCTCAAAAGTTTCCAAACCTCCCCCACAAAAAACCCCATGGTACAGTTTCATGCAAAAACTTTCAGCATTTTTTTCCCCACAACATAAAAAATCTTTGATGGAAGGCAGTAGAAGGGGTTTTAATTCAGTTCACGTTGTGACAGGAACTCATGTCGGTATTTCTATTGTCTATATAGATTCTCCCATTTTGAAAAAGAGGCATGGAATTAAAAAGGCAAATAGAGGCAAGGGAAGTGCTAAAAATGTCTGCAGTTGTGTAAGACATTAGAATTCTCTACAGAAGCTAAATCATTTGGCCCAATTCTTTAATCTTTACTCACGCAAAAGCACTTCAGTAGCAATTTTGAAGTGTATGAATCGTGGGATTGAGCCTTTATTCCTTTCTTCAGACTATTCCTGCTTTTCACAGCTGATTTTCACAGTTAGAAATGAACATATTTGTTCTTTTCAACCTATAATACAACGTGCTCTGGTTTTACACTCAAGAACATTTCTTGTCATAATTTACAATGCTTCTCCCTATATAAAATGAATAAAACTCCATTTATATGAACAAATGCAAAGTTGTCAAGCCAAAGTACCTTCAGAACAAAAAACAATCAGTATTCTGAAAAACATAGTTTTAATTACTCAGAAGCAATTTGCTTCTAAGAGCAAGTAGTTTACAAAAATCATTTCCTTTCATATTGAATTCTAAAAAGATACTAAAATAAAATGGCCTGACATCCTAGTCACAAGGGGTCTAAACATTTGAATGTCCCTTTATATCTTCAACAATCAACATGTTGCAATCACGAACAAAGAATGTTTTCTAATGAGTACGACAAATATGACATACACCATCTGCAGCAGCAATTAATGGGATATGGTGACAAATCTATTAAATGCATCAACTGGCTTCTCTTCAATTAGAAACCTAGATTTTGAATTGAATTGAGCAACAGTTCTATAGTAAAAGGCCAATTTATGTTTGTACAGAGTTTGGCTCAGAATGTGGTATGGAGTCTTGAAAGATTGATTAACAGCCTGCTTCATTAAAACATGAGCGTTAGGACTCTCTCTTTCCCCTTCTCTCCCCCCACCCCTGAACATCCCCTTATTCTTCATGAATTTCAGAGCAACATTTGCATGCTTTCCAATTTAAGGATTTGCATGACGCCAGTACGTTTCTTATACTTTTTCTTCTCTGACAGGGCTGTCCAATTCCTGAGCAGCTACAAACTGTGCATCATGCAGACTCCCCCTCAACATGCTATCCTGAACCCCACCAGATGGGACCCCAGACCTCTGAACTCCAGGCTCCACAGGCACCACACTTGGCTATCCCCAGGAGTGGGGGCAAGAAGTGGAAACTGGAGAAGATAGGGGGAGCCCAAAGCCCCCAACAGCAACAGCAGCTAGGCAGGGGCAGGCAATAATTTCGGGTGGAGGGCCACTTACTGAGTTTTGGCAAGCCATTGAGAGCTGCATGACAGGCAGGCACGGGCAGATAAATATTCATTTTCTGAATTTTTTAGGGGCCCTGCATGCTGGATAGAATGACCTGGCAGGCTGCATTTTGCCCATCCCTGAACTAGAGTAATGGCATGAAGCAGAGTGGAGACACACTCAGATGTGAGCCTATAGGTTCTACATTAACCCCTTATCGACTGCATGTAGCTCACAGGCTGAGAGCTGGACACCCCTGTTCTCAGTGCCATATCAAGGAGGGGGCAAGTGGGGTGACTGCTCTGAGCGCTGAAGTGAAGGGGCACCAACAGGGCAAAGCATGGGACAGAACTACAAGCGGCTCATTTGGGAGGCCATGGAGATAGGGAAAAGGCAGCTCCCACCACTGCATGCACCCCCAGGCAAGCATGGCGGGGGCACATGCCCCCTGTATCTGTGCACAGGTAAGGGCGGGCTGCCATTGCGGGCTTTGCCCCAAGTGCCAAACTTTGTTGCTATGGCATTGCCTATTCTATGATAATTGTTTTACAAACAATGAAAATCCCCACTTCTTCCCAGTTCAAAAACTCCTTTGCCATTTCTCTTTAACATTTTCAAAGTGCCAAAGGGTCAGATTTACAAATATATTTAGTTTCCTAAACAGGCAAATTGCTAGTGGGATTTTCAAAAGGATCTAAACAGATTAGTTAACCTGTAGCAAAACCCCCAGTTTTTCTTTTTTTCATCTTTTAAAATGCATTTCCTCCCCTACCCCATCCATTTCTGTCTTTTTCTTTCCCTCTCTATTCCCTATAAATAAGTGTAAGTGAGCTAAGACATAGCATAAGCTTCAGCATTTTATTTGGGCAGCAAGTTCTATTTGTTTTGTTTTTTCTCCTTCTTTATATTGTATAATTATTGTGCTTATATTGATTTTTACTGTTCCATATTACTGCTTTACTGGTACTATACAATTTAGGCCTACATATGTAAATAAGTCATGTCAAGTTTCCATTTTGTTTGTCAAGTCTCCATCCTGTCCCCAGGCCTGGTTGTGTAACCCATGACTCACACCTATCCCTCCTATGTAACTTGGTTTCTGATGAATGGGGATGAATGAGGGTGCTTGAGAGACAATGGCAGTGGGTCTAAAAATAGCTCCCTCTGAATGACCAAACCATCAACACCAACACTTGGACCAACAACCCAGCCACTGGAACCACCCTCAGCATTCAAGAAACAAATGATTAGGCAACCCACCATTGTGCCAGGCTGCACATGCCCAGTAAGAACACCTGGCGCCCTCTGGGACAGGACTGACAATGCCTGGACAGGCCCTCCCCATAGGAGATCAGAGGTAGTCTGCCCCATAAAAAGGGTGAGTGAAGACTGACTCCTTGGGATGCCCTCTTCATCTGGACCAGCACCATGCCACACCACCTATCCACCCAGAGGCCTTGCCAGTGGCCCCCCCTCTGGATAACACCTACTGGACAAGGACCCCTTTCCAGCCCAGATAGGTAGCTACTACCCCCCACCCCTTCTTCAACCAAGAACTTGGACTCTGCTTCTCTTCCACACCTGGACTCCAGCCTTTCCACTGAATCTCTTTCTCCT
>NW_017728886.1:85082891-85110358 GCF_001723895.1 Crocodylus porosus
GGGCTGTGTGTGTGTGGGGGTGGGGAGCTGTGTAGTGTGTTGTCTATTTAATAAACCAGTCTACCATAAGTAACCCCAAGCCTCAGTTCCTTAGCCAGCTTCTCTCTCTAATCCATCAGTTCTAATCTTAGTTCTGGCAACTTTCGCTCCCTACACTTTAACTCTCTCTCACCTTAACCTTCCCCCAAGTATCCCAGGTACCCCAAGCACACACATACATACTGTGCCATCCATGTTAGGAACTTACCTACGTGTAGGTGGGTTGTATGTAACTGGTGAGTGTGTGTGTGTATATATATATGTCATTGTATGTATGATATATGAATTAGTAATCTGTGTGTGTGTACTGAGTGTATGGGTATGGACAATTGATTGTTGTCTAACTTCTGGGGTGTACAGTGTATGTGCTTGAATTCGTGATAGGTGTGCATGTGCCTAACCTAGTTTGGATGTGTATGTGCCTGAGTTGCGTGTGTGTGCGTGCACGTGCACATCCAATTGATTTGTGTGTTTGTATATATGCAATTGTGTCACACCCTCCTGTCTAACAGTGCAATATTGAGATCCTGAGAGTTGACCTGACCCCACAGGGCAATAAATGAACTCCCAAGGAAACAATAAAAAACAAAAACTTTATAAAGATACAAAATGGACTGATTAAACACCATGGAAAATGGATGTCAAATACAAGTGATTGAACATAACATATAAACAAACAGAATCAGATGGGAATACATCCCTAAGGTTTTGTTTAAATATCAGTTGCGAAGTTAAGAAAAATAATTATTCATGTAAAGAGTTACTGTAAGTGATACCTGATAAAACAGAGGGTTCAAATTAGTGTTACTACTTCAAAGGGCAAGTATGCAAACACAGCACTATCATAAATGACAAGACAAGTTAGTTTGACGAATTTCACTGTAAAAAGAACCCCACTTCAGTTAATGGCATGAGAAATGCTAATTAATAAGAGGCATTAGACTAGAACATAAGGCACTATAGAATAAACAGATTCTCACAAGAAGGAACATTTACACTGGTAATTCTGTCAGGCTGACAGGGGCATCGTCCAAGAACAAGTGATTCTTAGTTACCAGTGATACCATAATTGCCATGCTCAATGCTCACATACACCCAGATTCAAGAACAACTAAATCCTATGTATTAGCCATGGAAATGGGACTAAATATGATAATGCCAACAAACAACTATAATGACAATAAATTGTTGGCATTTATGGGATAGAAAAAAGCTAGGGTATGTTAGCAGAAAAGGCTTAATGAGCTAGTGAGGCATCTGTGTGGTTACAGGATAACACCATCTGACACAGATTAATTTTCAAGTTATGGCTGCAGTTTAAGTGAACCTTACTTAAAACACATAATAGCAGTAGAAAAATGATGATTCCCCTGAGTATACGTTATTGGATTGCTAGGCAGTCCTGTTTGACCTAACCATTTTCAAGCAAGTTCAAGGAGAAAAGGGTGCTTTCTGATCAAGTACAGGTTGAGAGGGCAAATATCCAGTTGGAGGCATTAAAAGGGTCAGCTGAAAGATCAGAGGGGGGTAGAAGGAGCTTGTGGACACTAGAAAGCCTTGAGAGTGAAGGAAGAAGGGCACTGTTTTGTTTTAAACCCATAAAGAGGCAGGGTGGCGGGTGAGCGAGGCAACCATCCCAGGCACTGAAGCAAAGAGGTGCCAACAGGTGCTGCCTAGCTGGGGTGGGATGTGGGACAGAGCTGTGAGTGTCTTGTTGGCGGAGGGGGAGAGGGAAGGATGGCTCCTGCTGCTGCATGCGCTCCCAGGCAAGCATGGGGGTAGGGGGACATGTACCCCCCGCATCTGTGAGCAAGGTGAGGGTGGGCTGCCGCTGTGGGCTTGCCCTGGGCGCCAAACATCTACCCCATGAAAAATTTTGTTTGCAAAAGTGAGATGTGCCCAATTCTGGCCTTATTTTCCACTGAATAATTCCTTATATTCAAAGAGAGTAATATAAAATTTTAACAAGCTGAAGTAAAAGTAATCAGTATCTAATTTATTCATTCATGTGATTTATATGCTGTTCTTCCCAACAAGCTCGGGATGGCTTACAATAAGAGAAACAGAATACTTATAATACAGCAGAACTCTGAACCATTTGAACCACAATATGCCATATCATTTATGGGAGAGAACCCTATAAACAAGAGTTAACAGTAGCCACTATATCCTTGTGTTTTATATTGGAGTTAGTCATTAAATAAAATGTTCTGGATACAGGATAAATAGTAACTATCTTTACTTAGAATGATATTTTCAAAAGCAAACAGCAGATCATCCAACCATATACCATCCATATAAATATCTATTAGAAGGGCAATTATTTTGCACTTTTCTTGCTCTGTGGCATATTTACATAATATACTGTATTTACTCAAATCCAAGACAAGGTTTTCTCTCCCAAACAACATGGGGAAAAACAAATCTCATTTCTCTAATACTGCAAATTTTAGATTTGAGTATTAGATTGGGGCAGGGGGCAGCTCAGTTCCAGCTTCAACCCCAGGCCTGGGGGGGTGGCCAGGGGCAAGGAAGCCAGGCACTAGAAGCAGGAGTGGAAACAGACAGCTGGGGTCAAGCACAAGCACAGAGAGGGCACATGGCAGTGGGGCAGACAGGAAGGTCAAGAGGTGAAGCAGAAAGTATGGTAGAGGTCTGGCCCCTTGCCCCCACCACTGCTTTCCCAGCTACAGCAATGGCAGGGGGGATGAATTTAAGATGATATTCCACTAATTAGAGTCTATTCAATACACTTACTCTAAAAACACTGTCACCTCCTCATAATTCAAATTGCAACCAGTGTCCTTTATAAAACTTTATTTTAGGACTCTTATACTTTAGCATGAGAAGTAGCTTGACCAAAATATTCCTCAGTGCTGAATTGGGAAATGTAGGATTGTTGTTGAATTCAAGGACTGACAAAAAAATGAAAAGGTTTTTTACTGCAAATTAAAAAAAACATGATATGTAGTTTCATAGTGGTCATCAAAAGAAAAAAAAGTTTCATGTAGTCATCAAAAGAAAAAAAAGTTAGAGCCCCCAAGGATGCCATTTTCAAACTGCAGTTTGGAGTCATTTTGGGGGCAAAACTGCAATTCAAGGATCAATCAAATCATGCTGTAGTGCCAGCAGCGGCCATGAATTTGAATTCTATTGACTTTTAGGATGGGAGCACACAGACTAGGCACGTGTGAGGAAGAGAGGTAGTTGGACATACTGGTTGACTATAGGATTACTAGGAGCTTCCAGTGTGATGCAACTGCAAAAAAAAGTGAATGCAGTCTTAGGCTAAATACAAACATTCAAAAAGAGATGGGGGGAAGGTACAGTAAATCGTAGACCTTTAGGTTCCGCCATTTTTAAACCGGTCTATGTATGCCAAACTTCTGTTCTGTTATGGGTATAGATCAGTTTCTGATCACTTACACTGGTAAAAGAGTAATGTCTGTACCTCGCCGTAGGGTGTATTAGGCAGAATATATGCAGTAGATATAATAAACAAGATATTGGTAAGACTCCATTTTGATTAAAGTCTGCAGTTCTGGTCACTGATGTTCAAAAAAAGATTAACTTAAAATGAAAACAGTTCAAAGAAGGGTCACAAAATGGTTAAGGGAATGGAGACTTTTTTTTTTAATAAAAGATTTAAGGAACTTGTCTTATTTAATTTAGCAAAATCTGAGATTGAAAGGGGCTCTCAGTCTTTATAAGCACATATGTTGGGCAAATATTAAAGAGATAAAAAGTTTTCTAGGCTGAGAAACACCATCAGTGCAAGATGAACTGCCTATAAACTGGCTACAGGTGAATTCAGATCAGAAATGAGAAGAGTTCTAATCATAAGAAGAGTAAACTTTTGGAATAGTCTTTCAAGTAAAGAGGTGCAAGCAAAGAACCTGAATCTCTTTAAGATTGAACTGGATCAGTTCATAAAAAGGATAGGTGTACTGGCATACAATTAGTGCATGTGTGATGTGGAGTCACTTGTTTCCAGTCCCTAGGTTGGGACATAAAAGTAATTATTTTAGTGTGGATATTATTTGGTAATCCCATGCATCAGAGCTTTTGCCGGTCACTAGTTCAGGCCAGGTAGTGTTTTTTCCTTTCATGATCATGGTTAAGGCTTTTCTGGGCTTGGGGATAGAGGAAATGGGGGAAATATGACTGGGATATGCCAAAACCCCTGGCAATACTAGAACACACAGAGGTTCCTGGTTAGAGGGTCTTACTCTTCTGTTCAGGGTCACACCAGGTCACCAAATTTGGTATCAGAAAGGATAGGTCAAATTGAAATAGACTGTAGGGGAGCTTGCCTTCCTCTTTAGAGTGGTGTATGATCCTTTTCCTAGGATTATCTATGTGTATATTAACCAATTACTTCTCTGTTACTCAGATTCATTACTTGTAGTTGTAATTGAATGTTTGAAGGGGAGATTTTGGGGATTCTTTCAGTGAAAGAGTACCTGCAAATGCAGAGGACTGGACTCAGTGGCCCTCATGGTCCCTTCCAGTACCATATTCATATGTACCTGCATCGATAGCACATGTCTACAACCATATATAGAGTGTTAGCAGAAGGGGAAGAGGGCAACAAAAGAATCATTAAAAATTGCTTAATGATGAGACTATTGTGTTTTGCTTGATACACCACCATGCAAATTAACACCTCATTCTATACATTGCCCAATTTACGAAAATTGAAGAGTTATTTTGATTTCATGGGCCCTGTTAATTTTTTCCTCATAATCTTCCTTATCTGGGCATGAACCACATAAACAAAAAGAGCAAGAAGTAACACAGTTAAATTTATACTAAGCCCAATTCAAAAGCTATTGCCTTCTCTATGACTCAATCCAATTTTTACTAAGAATCAGTCGGAAAATACCCACAAACTTGAATGGGAGGTAGAAGTAGTCTTAATGCAGGTTGCCTTGGTAGAGTTCAGCACCTATGAATCTCAAAGGCACACACTATTCTTTTTATTTTTCACCAGCTTGTCACTGTCCTGAATTTGCAGTTCTGCTTGGTAAAAATTCACTGAACGCATTTTCCAGGGAACTGTTTCAACTGATTAGAGCATGCCGCAACAAGCCAAGTAGCAGAGATCCCAGTCCTGCAACTACGAACAAGGGTATCCCTGAAACTAAGTGAAGTTACATGAGGAATTGTAGGTGTGCAGTCATTTGCAGGGTTGTAGCAGTGGGCAAAATTTTCCTGTCAGCTTTCTACTACAGTTTTTTGTTCTCGCGATGTGTCACTGTAAGGGACACATAAAAGGCCTTGGCAAAAGTGCCTCCTTGCATGTGTATGCGTCCCCCATTATATGAATGTTGAAATGAACTTTGGATAACCTTGTAGACAGACAGGCTTGCAAGGCCAAATACCATGTTTTCTATAATGTAAACAGGAAAGCACTGATTTGGGTGTTTGAATACAGTCACACAAACAAAGAAATTGAAACCATTATCATAAGGAATAGCATTCAGTATTAAAAGTGGAAATCTAACTAACTGATAAAACTTTGAGCGCGTCCTAGTTAAACAGTTGTTAAGCGTTTGTCATAAACGCTTCACTTTTCTGAAAAGGAGGGTCTTTATGATCAACTGCTTTCGTTACTATATCCCCAATCAGGTTAATAAATGCATGTCATTAATGATTGTATATAGATGATTGTAAACCTGGGGCACACGTGATATGATAGACCTGAGCTGCTAGAACTGAACAAAAGCTCAGAGTTCCTGAGGTCCAGCCAATACCCATCCTCCCAGGCACGATTAAGTTTTTGCATTTCCATTGTTTGAATCTGAATGCTGGTTAAACTTAATGTGTAGCTTCCCAATAAAGTGATTCTCTTGAGAAGAGGAAGGTGTGCTCTGTTTTTTTTATTTCAAGGACCTATCTAACAAGGTAAGCTCCCTTTGTCCCATACTGGGAATAGGAAAATTCCCTTCAATCACTCCCCATTATCTACACAGACCAAAGCTGAATATTGATGGTCAGAGGAAAGTTTCTTCCCGTGAGCGGATAAATACTTTTTCACTTAAGTATCCTTTCAAGTAGGTCTCTTTCAGGAATGGGCAATTATTTTGGCCAGGGGGCCACTTAGGGAGTTTTAGTGAGCTGCTGCAGGCTGAGTCAGCACCCCCACCTCCCTCACAACAGTTTAGTGAAACTCCTTAGGTGGCCCCCACATGGGTCCCAGCCAGTTTCCATGGGCATGCCAGGATTGCTGGGTGGTGACAGTGCAGATCTGGGGCCTGAGTCAGAGCCGTGATCTGCTTCCTGAACACTCCTGCCCATGGAACCAGTGCCCATTGCAGGGGCATGCAGGCAGCAGATTGCAGCTCTGCCCTGGGCTCTGGCCCTGCATTGTCACTGCCCAGTGATCCTGGGGTCTCCGTGGAGAGCATCTGGTACCATCATGGGCAGGGCATGCAGCTGGATGGACAGATGGGGCCGCAGGCAGACAGGAAGCTGCATCCAGGAGTGTGATGGGCAGGCAGGACTAGGGATCAAGATCATGGGGCAGTGATAATGTGGGGCTGGAGGCTAGGGCAGAGCCACAATCTGCTCCCTACATGCCCTTGCCCACGGAACTGGCATCTGTTGCAAGGGTATGTTGGGGGGTAGATCATGACTCTTCCCTGGGCCCTAGGCCCCGGCCCTATTCTGTCACCATCCTGTGATCCCAGCCCCAGCCCAGGCCACACCTATCCATCCCACTCCCTGCCTAGCTGCAGCCCCATCCTGTCCACCCAGGCATGCACCCTGCCCATTCAGACCCTGCCACCAGCAGTTGGCTGGGGTGCCCAAGCAGCAGGGCTGGGTCCAGCAGTGGCAGCCAGAAGGAGCCACCCCAGGGGTGCCAGAGTCCAGCCACCATGCCTCCCCAGCCCCACTGTGCACCTAGGGATGGCAGTACTGGCCACAGCACCCTGGCCCAGGCTGCCCCCTGTACCTTGGCAGGACAGATACTGCCCGCAGGCTGTATTTTGCCTACCCCAATCTAGTTATTAGTTGTAGGATTTTCTTAATTTGCAGTCAAAAGATTTTTAAACTTCTGTATCTTTTCTGTTGATGCTTTGTTCCTGCCTGAGTGAACATTTAAAACCTTTATGTAAAATTTTGTACACCCTGTACATGAGTGTAAAAGCTTGAATTCATGTATGTGACCAAAATTTGATGTTACTTTTATTCCAAAAAATGAATTCAAAACAAGAGAATGAATGGACATTAATACAATTCTAGAGAAAGTTGTTTTTCAGTTTTCATTTAGCTCCTTTCCCCTGCATTGTTGGAAGCCCATATATAATAGTTTTGTTCAAGAATATGAAAACCAGAAGCAGATTAGTAGAAAGAGAACATGAACTAGCACACACTAATTATCAGTATCCAAATTAAGGAAACTGTAAAAACACAAAAAACTCACCTAAATGGGGTAGGAAAAAGCAAAACTAGATTATTAAAAAGCTTTTAGTTTTAATGGTCTTAATTATTAATACTAAAATAATGTTGTTTATAACAATGATTTCCTCTGATACTAGCATAAATTGGATATGGTTCTAGTGATGTTTACAGTAGCGTTTTATTCGTTTAAAACAGTTATAAATTAGAGAATCAGGACCAGTATTCCTTAAGTCTAGTATAATATGTATTGAAAAACACTTCTGTCTTGCTCTGTCACTAGTGCTGTCTGTTTTGAAGAACTGTAATGCTAGAATAGTAAATATCTTGTAGGTCAGCACTGTGCTGCACTGGCTGAGTAAGTTTTCTCCCCCAGGTATATATCAGGTGATATCCTGTATCATCATTAAGTATTAGGACAAGAGGCTCTTGTCAGGAGCAAGAAATCGCATTGCACAGCAGCAGTTGAAAAAAAAAAACAACTAAACACCATGTACTTCCACTTAATAGAGAAAAATGATGGTTGCTGTCTTCCTGGGGGAAATTTTCAGTGGAATGATTACAGCTGCTATGACAACAAGGGAGAGGATGTGATGTCACATAATGATCTGAGTGACTGCAATTGCATTGTCCCAGTACACAGTTCAAGTTGCCAGCTGGAAATCCAGTAGAGACTTCATTAAGTGCATCTGTTCAGTAATTACTACAACTTTCCTCTCATCATGCTTTCAGTTCTGAAAACAGCCATATAACAAGGCTCCAGGTATTGATGCAATAACATGAACAAGGAGAAGTTCCCAGGTCTCAAAATCTCAAGGCCACAGCTACTACAAATGTAGGATCAGATGTAATCTCTGTCACTGAGAAGGGAGAGGGTAAGCATTTACGAATTCCTGGGACTGAACTGTGGAAAAGCTTGGTGGCTTCACCCTGTAACATTTTTACATTTATACATAATATTTGTCTTTAAGTTTCCTCAGTGTAGAGCAGGAATAACTCTTTGAGAGCAGATGCTCAGATGCTGTAAAATACTGTAGCTTACTTGACCTCAATGGAGCTATAAAGATTTGTACCTGTTGAGAATCTGGCTCTTAGCTAAGGAGGAGTTACCCCCGATTTCCAGTGGTGTAACACAGGATCATTTCAATTCTGTCCAAAAAGAATTAGCCTTTTATTACCAGACACATACCTACAAATCTTAGAGACACAAACACGTATTTACACTATATAAGAAAAATAAGCTTATCAGCAGATTTTAAAAAGTTCTGCTCAGAATGGCAAACCCCAAAGGATTAGGCTGGAAAGCTCTCTCCCAGTCTCTAGTTCTTTTATGAGCTAGTACAGCTTGGGTGGAAGCAGATCATTAGCTCTTATTGTGGGAAAGCATGCTCCCCTGGCTAATCCTGCCATAGCATCCTTGTGGAAAGTTAGGCCTGGCAATCTTTTGAAGACTGAGTTTTGCTATTTGTTTGTTTTGGTACCCAAGAAGGGTTAAACTTCCAGTAGTTCTACCTACAGGAACTCATATACATGATGAAAATTGGCCGTTTTTACCGTTTTGATGCGTACATGTATGGAGGTTTATATGCATGGGGGCGGTTGTGATTTAAATGAGTTTGTTATGCTGCAAACTAAACCACATCTCCATGTAGTTTAGTTTGCAATTAGTTACTTGCAATGTTGCAGACTTTAAGCTGACAGCTCATCCCCCAGCCTCAGGAGAGGTGGGCTAAAGGCAGAAGCGGCACAAGACACCTTTTTTTGTTTTTTTGTTTTTTGCAGAGCTTGCCCGTGTCTCCCAGAGCTGAGGGGTGAGCTGCTGGTGGGTCGAGTGGCCTCTGAGCTGTGAGGGACCTTCTTTCCTCAGTGGTTGTGGCCACTGGGGCTGCCCAAGCTCAAAGGCGCCTGATCCAATGCTTCCCTGAGCCTGCCTGGGCTTCCAGCACACCGCATACCATCCCCACCACCTTCTCCGGCTGCCAGCACACCCATCTGCCCTCCTGACATCTTTCCACACTGCCTCAGGGGCAAGCCAGCCTGGTTCCAAGCAGTGGGAAGGTGGCAGGGACAGTGCATGGGGCACAGCTCCCTGGGAAGAGTTGGATCAGGCTGGGTGCTGCCTCCGAGCTGGCGCGGCATCCTACCTGCTACCAGCCTGCCCAGCCAGCCCTGGGGGGCACCACCACCATAGAGAGAAAGACTGCCTCCCCACAAACACACACAGCTCAGGGGCTGCTAGCAGCTCACTGGTAGCTTACGCAGGCAGGCTGCTCCCCACCGCCCCGCAAAAAAAAAAAAACGCAGCAAGGGGCCCAATCCTTTTCCCCCACCCCCTGGAGCCTGCCTACACCTGGGAGATGAGCTGCTGGCAGGCCCTGAGCTGCAGGAGGCCCTGGTCCTTCCCTCCATTGTGGTGGCACCCCCCAGGGCCAGCCAGGCTGGCTTGCTAGTGGGCCAGATGCTGCCCCAGCTTGGAAGTAGCACCTGGACCGGTCCAACTCTTCCCCAAGCCCACCCAGGGAGCAGTGCCCCATGTACTGTCCCCACCACCTTCTAGCTAACTGGGACCACCCAGGGATCCCCACAGCTTAGGTACTGCTTGGCTTGCTGGCAGCTTGCCCCCATCCTCCCCAGCCATGGGAGAGGTGGTCAGGCTTCATGGAAAAAAAAGGACCTCACTGTAATAGTGATGGAAGCCCCTAAATTGAAACAGTGCATTTTTAATCATCACAATTAAAAACTCACTGTTTCAATTCAGGGGACTAAACCCCTATCACATGGACAAGCACCCAAGAGGTCTAGTTTATATCAACCTAGAAACACTAGAGACTAAGGGAACTTTCTGAAGACCAAGATGAAAACAGGCAGAGGCATGCTGCACTGCCATACTATATCAAACCAGCAGGTTCTACACACGGAAGAAGGGACTGCCATATTCAGCAAAATAGGAATAAAAGCACTTCCCTATCACAGAAGGGCACTTTTTGTGGATGAGGATACTAAAAAGTATGCAGTGTTCAAATACCCTGGTAACATCATCATACAAGATGCTTACAGTAGTGACTTGGGATATTTAAAAATGAGAGGGTAGGATTTGCTTCAGGATAAGGATTTATGCTTACATAATTCATCAAATTTTTAAAAGTTAGTATGAAGTAATCAGGGGGATGCTTCTTACTTTTAAACAGTAATGATTTTATCCACTATAATCTTCCTTCATCTTCACTTTGGAGTTATTTTCTTTGCACACAAAGCCCAACTGTGGAGGATAGTTCTGCCCACTCACACATGTCAAAACACTTTGCAAAGGTTTTACAGTTCACAGCTCCCATTGGAAATAAAATTAGCAAAAATAAATAAATAAATTACTTCTGAAGTGACCCTACAACTGGTTCTATGTTATGAGTCTGATTCAGTGTGAACAACTAATGATTTTGGCATTAAAACCGAGCAACAGTACTTTACTCAGGAATATTTTGACAGATGAGAGATCAACTCAAAACACCTACACTGTACCTGGGTAACTTTTTACCCATATTGTGTAGACTATAGTAAATAGTAGGTCTAATAGACATAGTAAGTAGATCCTCAGCTCTTATAAATTGACAGAGCTCTAATAAAAGGTAGCCTGGTCTTTGCAAAGGAAACACTACCAGTCTTTTCAAGGCAAGTTTTCACAGGTCTTCATCCTATGAAGCCAGGCTGCACAATTTATTTGGTGTGGTGAGCCAAATAGACCTGCAGAGCTTCTCAGTGGCTGAACAACCAACCTCTGATGGCAACTTATGGCACAGGTACCAGGGATACTGTGTTGGTGCAACTCCAGAACCCAGAAGCTAAAAACACTTCCCTATCACAGAAAGGCATTTTGAAGATAGCATACTAAAAAGTAAGAAGCTACTGCTTCTCCCCCACTTTTCCCCTGCCACCCATTTCAGTCATCAACAGTGGCCAAGGGGATGACAGGGGAGTGGGAGGGGAGGAAGAGGGAGGAAGGGAGGAAGTTGTGGCCCTGGTTGCCAGAGTCATGCCAATAAGTCATGCCCCACAGGCCATAATTTAAACAGCCTTATGTAGCCTATGAGCTACCAATTGAACAGCCCTGAGGAGCCACCTCTGCTCTTGTTGAAATCAGCACCTCCACTCCTGTATTAGGAGCCGCTGCAGAAGAGACACAAAAGACCTTACCTTTCCTGTGTAGATCCTGCTAGCGTGATATACTAGGGCAGTGCTTCTGCCTGTTTCCATCTCGCCCTTCAGCAAGACTGAGCCCCCTAGCCTCTAGTGCTTCTAGGTTGATATAACCTAGACCTCTAGGTAAAACAACTGAAACTTTAACCCTTCTTGGGTACCCAAACAAACAAATAACAACTGCAGGAAGTGAATTTTCAGGCAAAGCATACAAGGATACCTAAGGAATTTGGTATTAAAATATGACCTTGTAGTTGAGAGAGAATAACAACCTACACATTTTTCTTAAAATGTCTTGTCCCATGATTGTTATTGGAAGTTTTGTTCCACTGTTTTTGTGTTTTCATTCTTTATGTTGCATTGTTCCTGTACATGTGTCAGTACATTGGCAGACAATTTAATAAAATAATCAAGTATTGTATCCTACAGCTAGATTACTGTTTGTAATATTATTCTGCATAAAATATGCATTTCTTCCAATTCAGGCAGAAATATGCTTATGCATTCATATGGGAATCGATTACTAATGCCTTCTGCCACTTTTCATTAGGTCTGCTCTCAAACCAAGATAAAAAATTTGAAAGGTGATAAATCTTTTCTTTTTTTTTTTTTAGCTGTAACATCAGGACCTAGTGAATAACATTAAAAAATGGTTCCCCACTTTGTGTTGGAAAGTTAGAAAGGCATATGGATCCACAGAAATAAAAGGTCACTTAAAATCATAACAAATTTAATCCTGGTAAAATAGTCTGGATTGACAGCTCCTTGAAGTTTTCTATCTGCAGAACATTACATGCATACACAAGGTAATTTTCTTTCATACTACCTGGAACTTCCTCCAAGCCTGGATTAGAAGAGTCTCTTGGAAAGGTGAGTGTGTACTCAGTCACCCTGTGTATATTCAATGTAGTTTAGGGCCTTGTTACACAGATTAGGCAGCTTCTGGAGCTCTTAACACAGGGGTAGGCAATTCTTTGGGCTGGAGGGCCACTTAAGGAGTTTTGGTGAGCTGTTGAGGGCCAGAGGAGAAGAAAGGAGGTGCCAATTGATCCTATCCAGACCACTGGCCACTGCCAGGCACCTGAAGAGGGTGTGCTGTACCCTGCACCACTCCGCTCTGCCACAGCTAGGGCTGGACTGAGCCATGCAGCATACAGATTCCCCTGTGTTCATTCCCTACCACCACCCAGCTTCCTGTTGGTGCTGTGCAGTCCTGCTACTGCAGCCATTGACAGACAGGCCCACACAGGTCAGGGTGCAATGCACCACACCAAGTAACCAGCCTGCCCACCCACTGCAATGAGCCACTGCTGTCATGCTACACCAGCAAAGTCAGGGGTGACTGCCCAAGACTAAGACCCCTCCCCCTGCAGCTGGCACAGGCTTACCTCCTAGTGGCACCACAATAACAGTTGCTCATTATGGCAAGTAGGCAGAGGTGGGCAGGACGGCTACTCAGTGCACTGCATTCCACATTATCCCATGCAGGGCTTGCTGCTGGTGACCACAGTGCCAAGACCATGCAAGACCAACAAGAAGCCAGGTGGGAAGAATGGATGCTGGGGGTGTAGAGGAATCTGCTTGCTGCCTGGCCTGGCCCGGCACTGGTTGTAGCAGAGTGGAGCAGCACAGGGCACAGCACTGCCGTCTCAGGCACCAGGGGTGGCTAGTGGGCCAGATGAGATCAACTGGTGAGCTGGATATGGCCCATGAGCCGTGTTTTGCCCCTCCCACCTTAACCCCTGGATTGCTTGCACATTAATGCCTTTAAGCATATTAGAGCACTCATTATTTGTTTTAAAGTTACACCATTCGAGGGCAGGACAATAATCCACCTAATTTTCCTCCTATTCAGTCCAATTGAAATCCTCCAGCTTCCCAAGATGCAGTGGCCTCCTTGAGTCAGGGAGAGAGGGAACACTGGGGAGCAGCACAGCCAGGCATGGTGCCTCGTCCCCCACTGCCAGTAAGGAGCAGGAAGCCTGTCCTGCCCTTAATGTATCTATTGACATCACAGCCAATACCAATAAATACAACAGACTAAAAAAGAAACACATAAAACTTGGAAGAACTTGTAGCTGACAACATTGACTTCATTTTTACTGAGAAATATTTTCCATGTTCCTAGTCCTGCCCCTGCTCACAAAGTCTCTAGTGGCAAGACACAGTTGTGCAGGTGAAGGACTGTCACAGTCTCATCAGAGACGTTTTTCCCATCTTAAGGTATGACTGCTCCACAAAGCTGAACAACACTAAGCTGATTAACATTTGTTTGGCTTATGGTGTAAGGTGTAACAACGCCCTTATACCATCTTTCTGATATGGGTTGAGCCCACCAGATACATTTCCCTGGCCAGAAAAAGGGATTCTATTTCAAAGAAGTCAGCATAGGATAAAATCTTAAAAGCTACTAAATAAGGAAAATGCTAAGTTACAAGGACACTTGTCAGCACCTTATAATTGTGACAAACAGGGTGCATCTACACATGTGCATTTACTGCACAGTAACCAAATGACCGCACAGTATGGGCACATATCTACATGTGCATGCCTGTGCTGCTCAGTAAATGTGGTGACTTACACCAACTTGAGCGTAAATTTGACACCTGCATCATGTAGGTATCAAATTTATACCCAATTAGTTACTGCACAGTAATGTACATGCAGATGCCTTACTGCACAGTAACACTGTATGTGTAGACTGACTTGGGAGTAAATCTAGTCCCAAGTCAGTCCACACACAGCGTTAATGAGCTTTAACGCCTGCACATGTAGATCCTGGCCTCTTACAGCTTACTGTGCAGTAATTTACTGCTCAGTAAATTTAAGCCAATTTAACTGCATGTGCAGACATGCCCATAGTGTTGAATTCAGGTACCATTCTGGTGAAAAAATTCATAGCTTTTAAGACTTGCTGATGAAAAAGATTATCCTAGCAGTACAGTGCAAGTGCCTGATAGTATATTTATACCTCCTAACATGCACAGGTGTTTTCCCTCCAACAGTGCTTCTTCTAAGAGCTGTCCCAGGTGAGTTAGCACTGAACTCTTAAGAAGCTGAAAGGAATCCCACTGGCACTGTAATTAATGCTCAATACAAGAAAAAAATTACATTTCCTACCTCTTTCCCCACGCGTTTTAATATAATGTTACAAACTCCCTTATTTTTCCCCCAAAGGTTGAAGGAAAAGGTTCCTGAGAACAGATGTGGGCAATATTTAACACTATTCCCCATATACAAAACAACCATGTACTTTCAGTCAGAATTACATCTTTTTATATGACAAGAACAAGAACAGAATAAAAGTAAAAGGTCCATGGAAGACTTTGTCTCCACAGTAGCAGGCTGTATCTTACGGAATTACAAAACTACAATTGTCATCGGCAGAACAACAAACCAGGACTTCAAAGATGCTGCAGAAAATATCTTAAAAGTTATATAGTTATGGATGAGACATTATTAATATAACTACAGTCCTGCCATTGAATTAACAACATAAATATAGTACAAATAATGAAAACTGCCTCTGTGTCTCTAACTTGCTTGTTACCTTATTATACAAGTTGCTGTTTCAAAAAAATCTGAGCCCCATATTCCAGTTAGTTTGGAGCTTCATGGACAGGTTATCAACTGAGAACAGCATAACTGCTTTCTTCTAATGCCAAAGGAGCTTTAAGGGTAACACTATTTTCTTATTCTGATAATGCTGCATTTACTCTCTGCTTTACAGAAGGACTTCTGCCTCGAATCTCTCTCATCCCCATTCATGCCAGATGCTTTATGGCAGATTTAAATTTTGTGCCTATCCACCAAGTGTATATGACCAAATCACAACAAAACAGATTATCAAGGTTAACTTCTGCAGTGGCCTAATAAGAACATTGTGCCTGTGTATGTTTTTCATAAATACTCTTGTCTGGGTCACCACTTGAAATTTTACACTGAAATGGGGATCACTAAATGAACTAGAAAATTACAAACTTTAAAAACAGAAGCAGCAGGATTTGGGAATAAATATTACCCAGGGACTGAAACTATCACTGACCTGAGCTTAAAAATTCCCATTTTACTTGAACTGGAGTTCTAAACACAATCTGATGGCTAGGTCCTTAATGACAGTGGAACTCAAAGAAACCGCAGAGCAAGGTCTCATCAATACTGAACAATCCTGTGATATATCAGACCCATAAAACTTCATGTTTCAGTTCAGCATTCACCAAAAATCTAAGCAGCATTGAGTTCCAGTAGATCTTTCCACCACATCAATTAATTCTAATTATTATTGGTATATTCTGTTACAATCAATCCATTAGATTCTTGTGATAGGGACACTAAAAATACTGTTACTCAAGAGCTTCTGGATATGAAAAGCGGGGAGCAGAAGTTTTAATTCAATTGGCTCTTGGTCATAGAAAAAGGATTAAAAAAGGGAAAAAAGCATAACCTTATTAACATTTTTGTTTGTCATCTTCTCAAGTTTAAAGACATTGCACCTGAGGCTTCATTGATGTTTGTTTAGTCAATTATACTAGGCAACCTGAGTATATAAAACAATGGCATTCTCATTTAATAGTGTTTCACATACACTTTGCACAGAATGATAGTATGTAAGACATGACTCAAGCCCTGCTTTTCCATTATTTATATTCTTTTAAAAATCACATCTGTACTTTATCTTTAGTAGTGGAACTGTGGCAAAAAGTATTTCTGTTCTTTGGAAGAATGAATATCAGCCGGTAATAACTTGGCTTTATGTAAAAGCTGTGCAGCCTGTGAAATGGAGATGGAGAGATACGTCAAACAAAGGTCCCAAAGCTCCATATGGAGAAAAATAGTGCATCTTAATACAGAAACTGATGCTACAAACACATGTAGTGGTGCAAGTTTATTATCCTGAAGAATCCCATTGAAATCAAAGGGTTCAATCTGTAGGTCTGCTATGATTCCTTTCCGTTACTCTGCCAGTGCAAAGAGGCTCATCTTAGGCAACTGTCCAAAATATCCCTATCTGGTGTAGAGTTCTACTCAATAACTCCTTGCTCCCCCAGTTATAAGGGCTGTACCTGGGAAAAAGGGACAGAGCCCAAGTGCATCTACTTTACCACTTCACCTTGCTACTGGAACAGTCCCTTTGAACCGCTAACTCTAAGGTGAAAATTACAGAAGCCTTGAAGTTACTCTACCTTCATTTGCTGGAAAACTGCCTGCTGACTAGGCCTGTGCAAATAGGAAACTATTCAATTCGGATTTGGCCAATTCGGATGCCAGCAATTCAATCCAGAGGTCCAAATCGATTCAGAGGCTTCAGAAAGCTTAAAGCTTCTGGCAATTCAATTCGAATTCACCACAGATTTGAGATTTCAAATCAGTCCAAATCATCTCTGAATCGAATCACAATCTGAAGCTTCTCACAGCCCCACTGCTGACCACCACCCTAGAATCTGTTAGGCTGCCTTTGCTCCCCTACCTTTGGCCATTCAAGTACAGCTCAGCCAGACCATAACCAGGGCCAACTCTTTATAGTTCTATGTCCTGTAGTATTTACAAAATGTGGTCCATGTTCAGCAAGTTACACATTGGGTTTGAAGCTACTGAATGCCAATTGAGGCAGCTATGGGACAGAAATGTTTCCTGGCTTCCCTCAATACAGAGATTACTGTACTTGAGTCCTAGTTGCCGTTGGCTTTACCTTTTCAATTTTACTTTTTTTCCTTTCAGAAATAAATGGCCATGATTATAATGATACATTATGATAAAACTGATAACTAACCTATCAAATCAGTTCCTTTCTGGAAGAAATCTCTGTCATATAGATGTATAAGTTACAATGTACATAACGTGTTCTTTTACACAGCATTCTAGTTGGGGACAGATTTCTTCCAACCCAACATCACCATACAGGTACCTGATCCTCAAGAGTACTGATTTCCCACAGTTCCAACTAACCTCAGTAAGCACTGTGGGAACTCACCATTTCTCAAAAACAACTCCAACCCTTATGTAGTCTGACCTTCAACACCCAAACAAAATCATCTTCCAATTAAAAGGAAGAAATACTGTTAAGCCAACTAATAAGAGATTTTGATTTTCCCATTATCATTGTGAAATAGTCAGTCTTCCTGGTACAGAGTAGATCATTCAGTAGTCACCTTTGCAAAATTTTCACAAACATCAATCAATTCAATACAGATATGTCAAGCAATATGCATTTTTGAAAATGAACTACAACACATTTTATCTTTACTTAATAATGTACAAAACACACACCTCAGTAATTTCATTATGTAACCTCTGTGCATCAATTTTGGGGAAAAATACATGAAATTACATGTAAACTGACTTTAAAAGAACACAGAGTAAGAATAGTAAATACAAGTTCTTTGATCCAAGATCTAGTTCCACTTTTTTTCCGAGTATAAATAGCAGTAAAAGACAATAAGCAGACAATACAGTAATCTAAATATGCCTCAATAAAATAATTATATACAATACACAACTGTCATACACAAATGCAGTGTTCCCAAACCTAGTACTCTCTTAGGCCTAAAAAAGAACAGCCAAGTGAATGTTTACTCTTCAAACTGCCATCAAGGCTAGGGACAGAAATTACACATAAACAGGTATAAGTGATCAGAAACCAGTTTAAATCTGTAACACAACAGAATTTCAGCACACATAAACCACTTTCAAAATGGCCAAAACCGGTTTAGGATAAACTTGGGTGGATGTAGTATCAGACGTCATTGATTTATGTTAAATCTGTCTCAGATCCCCTCCAGATTCAAGTTAACTCACAGTCCCCCAGCATCCCAGGATGCTTTGCACCTCTCCTACAAACCCCATCCCTGAAAGGTGGGTGGGCTACCTTTGGCCCAAGCAGTCTGTTCCAGCTGAGTAGGGAGGCATGCTATAGTGCCCCCCAGCTTCCGGTCTGGGCCACTGAAGGCATGTGGCTGCATTTCCAGAATCAAAAGGGAATGTCTGTTCATGTGCTTATCGGTTCAATCTATGCAGTTTAGACTAACCTACAAAGACTGAATCAATTTAGCCTTGGGCTTTTTGTCTTAGCCCAAATGATAAAATGTGATACCAATAACACTAGTAATTGTAATAAAAATGGTGGAGGATTAGAATAAGGCTTCATAAGGACACATTGTCAGAACTTTAAGTATGGAGAGACTAGCACTTTTCCATAAGTAAATTTAAAAATAATGTATAGAATGCATATTGTAGTTTCATCTTCAAAGTGCTATATAAACAAATACAAAGCTACAAGAACATATCTCCAACTTCAAATTGCTCTCTTTAAAAGTATAGTTTTAATGATTGCAGAGGCATTACTTGAGACAGGATAATAGCCAAGACACAGGTGGTCTTTATACACTACCAAAAAGTTTGCATTCAGTATTAATAAATAATATGTTGGTCTCATTTAAAAATACTATAAATTTGAATAAATCAACTAGTACAAAAAAAAGCGCAATATCTGAGAGTCAGTTTCTAAAAGGTATACAAGAGGATCTGTACTGATGGCTTCTACTGTGTAATTTATGAAATCAGTCTGGCTTGTGCTGTTTTAAATACATGCAGGGATTTGTATGATGTAGCCCAGTCAAATGTAAAAGTTTAAAACAACAGCCTGCTCAGATTACAGTGAGATCCTAATCTTTTCACAGCAAGTCAGACACACACACGTGCGCACGCATACACAAATCTAGAGACACCTGTAGCTGTCAGGAGCTTCACTTGTTCACCCACATAGAAATACTGAACAGAAAGGGTCAAATTTGTTCCTAGTATAAACAGTTCCTCCAGGAACAAACATTATCTTAAAATTCCTAGCCTCTCCTGATATTCTCCCACTCAAACCTTTTTATTTAAAAGAAATTACATATGATTTTATTCTACCAAGAAAAGAGTAAGGGCTCATAGATTTCTGAAACCTTATTAAGTGAGCAAAGAAATAATAAAAACAACCCCAAAGCTCCTGGTGCTTATGTTACTGGTCTTGTCAGAAGAAAATGCAGCAAGCAAGCAAGCAACATATAACCCTAAAATTGGTGATCTCAGACTTTTCTGAGATAAGCCTCCCAAACAAAAGTTCTGCAAACCACTCAATGAAACAATGACAAAACAGAGAGAAAATCCTTACAGCAACTACTTATTAAAGGCAAGTTTCTTGGAGAAAAGAAAATAAAGGAGGCAACAGGAAACAAAACACAGCAAAAGTTACAGGGTAGCTAAGCATTTCAGACAGACAAAAGATCTCCATGAATGAATTGTATCCTTAACCTGTAGCTAGTACTTATACAAAAAAAAAAATGGGAGCAATCAGAGAACATGAAAAGAAAAAGAGGAAGAAGAAGAATTTAAACTGATCTTACCAATTGTAAAGCTAAAACCATCGATGCTGAAAGTGGCACTCCGGCATTTTTTAAATCCTTCTTTTCTACTGCTTGGCTCTGTCATGATCCTGCCAGTTTGTACTCCTGCTGCAGCAATTCTCTCCTCCTGAAATCAATGCTTCCAAGCTGGCAATTAGCTACCCTTGAATATCTGCCTGTGGCAGCACTCACACCCAACTTCACACATCTCCTAATGCAGAGAGCTGAATCTGAGAGACATGCACACAGCAGTATTCTCCACCCCCTAAGACTGTCACTGGCGTGTTACCGACATGCCTAGTCAGAGTTTAACAACTGGTTAGAGGCTCTGGTGTCCAAATCCAGCAGTCAATCATAGTAAAACAACTAAGTCAACAAGTTACTTGTATCTGTCAAATGTCTATGTAGGAATTTAGTACACATTTAAAAAGACATGAAGTGTTGAATTTTGTTTGGATCTAAACATTGGCACTTGTATTCCATACAGTACTTTTATAGCTATCCTTGTTTATGAAAGCTTTAGATTTGCAGCATATTTTAGTGCTCAATTTTCTGCTCAACACTTATGGGTACTGTAAATGTTGTAATCACACAAAATACATGGGGAAAAGCACGTGCTTAGAATGCACCAGCAATCACCAATTTCTACTTGAAGCAGCTGTCTAGAAATAAATTTAACAAAAAAATTAGAACATTTAAGAGAACATAGAAAGAATCAGCAACATGAAAAATCCAGGAGAAGCCATGAAAAACTGGAAAGTCTCTTCATTTCCTAAGTACTTTTCATTTCATGATCAATAATATATATTACTCAACATATTTCATCTAAGGATCTCTAAGCACTTTGAAAATATTAATTCAAGTCAGCCCCTGCACTGAAGTTAGTAACCATTAGAAAGATTTTATGAATGAATGACCTGAAGCACAGAAATTAAGAAACTTAATGGCGTTCACACAGCAGATAAGCCGCAGATAGAGAACAGCAAGCAGGTGCTTTAACTAGAGTTGTGCATACCATAGCATTTTCAGATGGCACAAGTTGATGTAAACCCTTTTTCTCTCATCTGAGATAATATGTATTAGCACCCCAGAAGTGCTTTAATTTTTCAGGTTCTGAACTATTTGTAAATCTTAGTTACACTCACCCAGCTTTGCACAGTTCTGGGTGGAATCCACATGGAACTACTACATTTAGGAAGGCTTCTAACCAAAACAACTCATTCCACATTTACTGCATTATTGTTGAAGCTGTGCCAAAAGACTACATAAACTTGATCTTAACTTCAGGTACAGCATGGTCTCATAGAATCACAGGAAAGTAGGGCTGGAAGGGACCTCACAAAGTCATCTAGTCCAGCCCACTACTCAAGCCAGGATCATCCCTGACTAAATCATCCCAGAACAGAGACATAGTTAGCAGTGCTAGTCTGACGTCAAGTAGAGGGCAGGATAGATTTAAACCATGCCATCCAAATCTATCCAAGCTTCTCTTGAAAACTTCCAAAGATGGAGATTTCACAGTTTCGCTAGGTACTGGCCCAATGTTTGACCAACTCCATAGTCAGAAAGTCCTTCCAAATCTCCAACCTAAATGTCCTCTGTTGTCGCTCAATGCTATTGCTTCCAGCCCAGTCCTCTATCACCACAAAAAAGCCCATCCCTATCCCTTCTATAATCATCCTTCAGGTATTTGAAGACTGTTATCAATCGATGATCTTCTGAGGTCCCTTCCAGCCCTAATTTCTATGAATCTATGAATCAAGTCTCCCTTCAATCTTCTCTTCTCCAGACTAAATAACACTAGTTCTTTCAGCCTCCCTCATAAGCCTTCCAGGCCCCTAATCATTTTTGCTGTTCTGCACTGGACTCTTTCTAAACTGTCCAAGTACTTCTTGAAGTGTGGGGCCCAAAACTGGACACAGTACTCCAAGTGAGGCCTCACCTGTGCTGAATAGAAGGGAATAGTCACTTCACTTAATTTGGAAGTGACACTTCTGCTAGTACAACCCAGTATACTACTGGCCTTTTTTTTAAACAAGAGCACATTGTTGGCTCATATGCAGCTTATGATCTATTATAAGTCCCAAATCCTTCTCTGCAATACTGCAGCCTAACCAATCATTCCCCAGTCTGTATTTGTCCATGAATTTGTTCCGTCCCAAGTGCATTATTTCATACTTTTCCTTGCTGAATTTCATTTGATTGATTACAGAACATTTTACCAGTGTACTCAGGTGATTCTGGATCCTAGCTGTGCTCCCTAGTGTCTCTAACTCCACCCACCTTGGTGTCATCTGCAAATCTGCTAAGTGGGCATCCAGTCACATTATCCAACTCATTACTGAAGAAGTTGAACAGTACCAGATCCAGGACAGACCATCGGGGAACTCCACTTGATATTTCCTCCCAAATAGACATCGGGCCATTGATGACTACTCATTGAGCTTGATGATCCAACCAGTTATGTATCTATGGTTGCTTACAGACATGGGAAAAAAACAGTGCTTTAAGCTTGGTATGCCCCTACACCAAGTGTAGTGCATACCTAAAAGAGGCATCATGTTAATTGGTTCCAGCATGCCCAGTGTCTGTATAGCTCAGGCACTTCAGTGGGACTTTTTGACACTTTTCTCTAATAGCTGATTGAGTCTATACAGATGTAGAGCCACATCAAAAAAACATCCTGCCTCTTCTGGTAAAGTGTTGTTTTGTTTTTTCACATCTGTCAACCTATGTTACAGTACTTTTCTCTACCCTATATTTGCTTATTTTCTGCATGTTATTTTATTCTCTAGTTTTGCAGTGTATTATTTTTCCTCTTTATTCGTATTTATTCTTCTTTATTCTATATTTTATTCTTTATTTTTATTTTACTTTCTTGTGTTTTTGTTCACTTTGTTTCCTAGCAGCAAAACCTGGAAGCCTGTAAAAGTTTTATACAATATTACTCCTTACTTCACCAGCTTTTACAAGCTAGTTAAAGTCACTTCTGACAGATATGAGCACAACCCTGCTGAAGACAGCTAAGTTAAATATGTCTATGTTGCTGTTAATTCCAGCCTAGTGAGATCAGAAAGTCAAAGTCTTTGTAAACAACATATAAAACTAATATGGATATTTAATTAATATTGTAGGGCATATTTTCAACCCAATATTAATGAAGCTTCATTCATAGGTGAGTTATTTTACAGGTGCTAATAATTGTTGCCACAATTTGTCACCATTATGATAAAGCAGATGCCTGAGCTACCAACATATTTTAAATGCTATATGTCTTCCTATGCTGTAAGTTCAGCAAGGGTAAGACTGCCTATTATGTCTTTTTACAGGAAGAAGAATTTGATTCTAACTGGGAATCTTGTCACCCTGCCTTTTATACCTAATAAGTACTTAGACATAAAACTTACATCAACTGCACCTGCTATTATTTGCAGCCCCAGTGTTACAAGGATAAAACCAGCTATTTAAAAAATCTAGCCTTGTAAATGTGACCACTGCAATAAATTCTTTTCAGGCACAAGTAGTACATTTCATCATTGCCTCTTGAACAATATAACAACAGAATGAAATTAAAACTCTCCCTCTCTAGAATCATTTTCTCTGTCATTGGTTATATAGGTCACACACCTACATAAGCACTAATGTGCTACCTAAGAAAGCAAAGGAAAACAGAATACTCACAATATGAATCAGAACACACACACATAGAAAGAAGGTAAATGTATGTAACCAAAAAAGGGGGAAAAAACAGAACTAGTTAGGGGTTTGGGTTTTTTGATTAATTTTTTCTATCTTTTTTTTTAATCAAAAGTGGCTGAAGTTTTTGTAAGAAGGTAGCAATTTTGATAACATTTTCAATGGGTATATTTCTAAGGACCATGATGGAGTTGCTAGATGTTTTGTTTTCTTTGGGGGAATAAGAAAAAATAAAAAAGGAGAGAAAGAGACCTGAAAGGTATGAGAGGTATGACCTGAGAGGCTATGAAACTATAAACTATGAAACTGTGACAGACTGAGGGTCAGGCCCTTGATCTACTGTTCTTCTGTATCCCAGTTGAAATCCCTGACTAGGGTTCAGTTTCTCCTGTGGAGCTTAACCATTTTGTATAGATACTCAGTGGGCTACAGAGGATCAATACAATAACCCAGTGGTTCTGGCACTCGCTTGGAATGTAGGTAATACCAGGTTGAAGTCCCTGTTCTGATGAATATTTAATTATGTACATGAAGTAGAACAGTTCTAAAATTAAGAGACACAACCTGAGAACAGCTAATGGAAAAGTGGTTAAGGCCACCTCTGACAGAACAGCAAAGCAGCAAGGACTGGAACTGGATTATCCCCATTTTAGTTAAGTGCCCTGGCTGTCAGGCTATTCACTATCCTCAAGTGGGTCTCATTCAGAACGTGTTGGTTTTATCACAAGGTGACATGGGAAGTCTTTCGAAATCTTGTACGGTTTTGCAAGATGGGAAAACCATTTGCTGCCCAGCACTAGTAAAAGTTAAATCTAATTGTCCTATTAGTTACCATATTGCACTGGTTAAGTCATGCCTGTTCCCATTTGATTTTTTGCATTTTGAAGAATTAGGCTATTCAGGTTCTGGCTAGATTTCAGTTCTGGCAATTACATTCTGCCTTCTAAAATAATTACTGCAGCTTCACTTGAAGCACAGTACGTTTTCTGCTTGTCATTATTGGGTAGTGTCAATAGACACTGTTAAACAGTCGTTATGGCTGTAATTCAGTGTCAAGTGAAGAGATCCCTACATACAGCTTGTGAAATACTTTGAGATCCTTTGCAATTAAAAGCACCATGAGAACTAAAGCTATTACTACCACTGTAAACAGCATACTGTATCCATGGCAACATTTAATTTGTCAACACATAAAAAGACAATTACTTTACTCCTTTAATTTTCGAGTAGGGGAAATGGTAAGCATGTTTTCAAGAGGTATATTTTAATTAAAAGATCATATCAGATTAAACCAATGATCCATCCAGTCTACTATCCTTCTACATTAGCCAGAACCAGATGTGTCAGGAGACACTGTAAAAGAAAAGAAAACAAAATTAACCATAATGGCCAATTAAGCTATACGTTGTTCCTATCCCCAGGCAGGTGGCTTATACCCTATGGTATGGGGCGTTACATCTCTTATAAATGTACTTTAGCTAAATTAACAGGTGTTTAGTTCTTACTCATATAAAAGGTCTAATCTAACCCATCTCTCTTTCCTGATACTACCAGTATCCTATAAGAATGAGCTCCAAAAGTTCATAGCATGCTGTAAATAAAGATGAAAAGTTGCCTTTTAAGTTCAGATTTGTTGTCTATTATTTTCAGATAATAGACCGTAACTTTAAATTAGATACATAGGGCAGTGGGAAGGGGAAGGAAAGAGGAAGGTGGGGGGCATGTACCTCCTTGTAAAAGCTCCTGCAGCACAAACCCCCAGCACAGGCTGCAGCAGTGGTACAGGCTCACTGGTACTGCCATTCTGGCTACTGTCTCCTTTCCCTCTCCCCTGACAAGATATGCTATTGATAACTGTCATTGTTCATTGCACAGCTACTCAGGGCATACTCCTCACCCATTTACATCAATAATAAAGACCCCACTAACTTCAATGGGCCTAGGTGTTCAGCCTAACACTTTTTTCATCTCTGTACTTCGCACGCTCTTAAATACCTGTGCTGTCTTCAGTTTTAACAGCCATGTCTAGATAAACTTAAAATCCCCCAAGGTGGCAACCCCCACCATTCTGCATTACTCCAAACAAAGTGTCTCCTAAATATAAAACAGTTTAGCCACCTCCACACAGCAGTTGGGGTAGGCTAATTAACACTGCTGAGTAACAGTGGCAATTAGCTCACCCCCAA
The DNA here is from genome assembly GCF_001723895.1 of Crocodylus porosus. Classification (NCBI taxonomy): domain Eukaryota; kingdom Metazoa; phylum Chordata; order Crocodylia; family Crocodylidae; genus Crocodylus; species Crocodylus porosus. Next base: position 85,108,792 of record NW_017728886.1, read on the forward strand.
ACTAATTAGCCTACCCGCACATATGTAGTTCCACTTTAACTTCAGGTTCATAATGCATTCTGTGTGGAGTAGCGCAGGATATCTGAGGGCTCCAAAATGGTAAGTTTAACACGTGGGTAGAACCAGTATATTCATCTCTTAAAAGAAACAGTAATGCTCTTGATTTATTTTTTTTATATACATCAGTGTAATACTCTCTATTAACTTTATAGGACAGAGTAGATTTAGAATGAAGATTATGATCAAGATTGGTAAGTTGATTCCTTCATTTTCAGAAATATCTATTAAACCTGAGTGCCTAAAAGACTTAGAACTAGATTGTCAATACTGTTTAGAACCCACAACTCCAGCACCCATAATTATTTGGGCCAAAACACGGTGGGACCCAATGCACGACTGGGTGGTGAATATCAAGGGCTATAGGCTGTACAGGAGGGACAGGACAGGGAGGAAAGGTGTGGGTGTGGCGCTGTACATTAAGGAGGAATACACATCCTCATCAATTAGCACACAGTCAGAGGAGAGGCACAGTGAAGTGTTCTGGGTTAGAATACAAGGCAGTTGAGGGGAAAGAGACTTAACAGTGGGGGTCTATGACAGACCACCCAACCAAGGGGAAGAGCTAAACCAGGAATTCTCAAGTTAGCTCACGGAGGTAGTTAGGTCAAAGGACCTGAACTTTCCAGACATCTGCTAGGAAGAGAAGTCAGTCAGGTCTGACCGCTCATGTAGGTTCCTAGCCAAAATGCAGGACCTCGATCTAACCCAGGAGATGCACAGCCCCACCAGGGGAGACGCCTTGTTGGACCTGGTGCTGGCCACAGGTGACAACCTGGTGAGAGGACTGCGGGTGCTCGACCCCCTAGGCAACAGTGATCATTGCCTGCTGGAATTCACCATCCAGCTCAAGGTGGCAAAGGCCTGCAGCAAGGCAGCAGCCCTAGATTTCAGGAGGGTGGACTTCAATGAGCTAAGGAGAACAGTCGGGGAAGCACTGAGATCCCGGAGGGGCGGGGAGGGGAGCCAGGTATCCAAGAACAGTGGTCGCTCCTTAAGGAGACAGTCCTCCAAGCCCAAAGGGAGGTAATCCAAACACTGATCAAAGGGAGCAGGAGGCCGCAAAAGCCCCCATGGCTCACCAAAAGCATCCGGGAATGTCTCCTAGCTACACCCAATGGAAGGGATGGGCCATAACCAGGGAGGACTATACTGCAGTTGCTCGGGAGTGCAGGGGGGCAGTCAGGAAAGCCAAGGCAGAGATGGAACTGGGACTAGCTACCCAGATCAAGGACAACAAGAAGAAGTCCTTTTTTAAATACTTTGGGGGCAAAAAGAAGGAACCGGGTAACGCGGGGCCCCTGCAAGACACGCTAGAAAATTTGGTCATCACACCAGATGACAAAGCTAACCTATTTAATGACTTCTTTGCCTCCATTTTCCTGAGCAGGGACTGAATCAGCCCCCCCACAGTGTGGCCCCCTCAGGCTCCAAGGGAGATGCGCCTAGGCCAAGGGTCAGTGAGGATCTAGTTAGGGAACTTCTGGAGGGACTGGATGTATTTAAATCA
>NW_017728886.1:85111116-85113583 GCF_001723895.1 Crocodylus porosus
AGGGTCCAGAGGAGGGCCACTCACATGATCGGGGCAGCAGGGCAGGCCCTACAAGAAGAGGGTACGGGACCTGAACCTGTTCAGCTGCCACAAGAGAAGGCTGAGGGGGGATCTAGTGGCCTGTTACAAACTAGTCGGAGGGGACCAGCAGGCCCTACAAGAAGAGGGTACGGGACCTGAACCTGTTCAGCTGCCACAAGAGGAGGCTGAGGGGGGATCTAGTGGCCTGTTACAAACTAGTCGGAGGGGACCAGCAGGCATTGGGGGAGCCCTGGTGAAGGGCAAGTCTCCCAGGAGCTTCAGAATCCCAGTTTTAGGGCACTGAGTGGTAGAAGCACTGGCCCAACTCCTAGAGCCACGGACCATGGTAGTAGACAAATTCACCGCTGCCTACCATGAGCCCAGGGTTCTACAGAACCCTGTCTTTGATTCAGCAGAAGTTCCCAGATGTTTCAGATAAAATATTTCAGGTTCAATAAACTGGCATTTTCTAATGAAGTTTTGATTCACCAGAGATTCACACTAACTCTATTAAGAGCCCACATCTTACACAGGTGTAAAATGCAATTGAGAGCTCTCAGCACTTCAGAAGAATGCACAGTCCACTGCTGGACTGAGTCCTGCCTCCTAAACGAACAGCAAGTGCTTCCTTGCAAACTCATTTCGAAGAAATTCAGAGTTTGTAAGAGTTTTGCATATCAATTTTCAAAGGCAAAAATGTGGTTTCACCTTTTGAATTGCTTATGGAAATGGTGGTATTTTTGCCTCTAAGTTTCTTATTTTATTTTTCCTAGAAGTACTCCATCTGTATGTTATGATGATTTTATCAGAGCATTGTCACTGTCAGGAATATCCATTTGATTGCAGCTATTTTTAGGACAGCCAGAAGGCAATATGGCTTCTTAATGTTCAGTTGTTTGGGTCCTTTTCATTTGCCACAAATCTTCCCATTTTCTCCCTCAGCAAATGCCAACAAAAGGAATATTCTCCAACAGTAACGTAACTAGCATTGGGTGAGAGGAGCACCCACCCAGGGCACCAAGTTAAGAGAGGCACTAGAATTGTTCTCTAGCTCTGCAGAGTCTGCATCCAGGCAAAGTATCCATGCCAGGAACTCCAAAACAGCCCTTGGCTGCTGCTGTTACTTTAAGGCTACAGGCAGTAGTTACACATAAACTGGTTTAAGGGATGTGAAACTAGTTTAAATCTGTAACAGAGCAGAAGTTCAACGTATAAAAGCCACTTTCAAAACAGCCAAAATCAGTTTAAGATAAGCCTGCTTGGATGTAGTATCAAACTTAACTGTCCCAGATTCCTTCCCCAAAAAAGTTAACTCACAGTCCCCTGGCATCCCAGAATGCTTTGCAGCCCTGGGCTGTGCTGTCTGCTGCAGTGGAACTGGGCTGACCCCTCCTCCAGCTATCACAGAGCTCAAGCATTAAAGCCTCTGCTCCCTGCCAGCACCTATTAGCCCAGCAGGATGGTGGGGGCAAGGGAGCAGACCCCCGCTAGCTCCTGTCTGTACAGGATAAGGGAAAGGAAAGCCTCAGCAGTGGGTGCTTTTCACCCCCGCAGCATCCAGGTGAGCAGGGTTGGCATCAGGTCAGCCCTGCGCCTCTCCCGCCCCCCACCTCCACCTCCAAGAGGGGAGGTGGGGTGGGGAGAAAACACACCAACACATTCCAACATCAGACCCCACAAGCCACGGTCTTCCTGGTGTAGGGGGGAAGCCACCATTTACTCCTCCACAGCATGGCTATCAGCTCAACCCTACCCCCTCTCCATCCTTTGCCTTTGAGAGGTGGAGGGTGGGGGAAGAAAACACAACATCCCAGCTGGGCACTGCCCCCCTGCAGCCAGGGTCTGCTTGCTGCAGGGGGGAGCCCCCACCAGGGGCTTTTCACACCCCTTAGCCTGGCTTGCCTGGCTAGCATGAGCTCAGCCCCAGCCACTCCCCAGCTCCCCCACCTGTGAGAAGCAGAGGGGTAGGAAGAGGAACACACCAGCCCAGCCTGGCCTGACACCAGCCCCCCCCAGGCAGGGTCTTCCCATCACAGGGCATTGAAAGCCCCCATTAGGAACTTTGCACAACACTTCAGACCAGCAAGCTCAGCCCTCAACCCACCTCCCCTGGACCAGTGCCCAACTGATCTTATGTGTTTGTCCCCTGCCACCCACTGCCTCTAGTGGGGGCCAGAGAGGGGGAAGGACTGAGCTGATCCCAGCCCAGAAAGCTAGGCTGTAGGGAGCCAACCCCCCCCCAGTGGAGTCTTTCCTCCACACCAGGCAGGCCCTGGCTGGAGGGAGCCAGTGCCAGGCTGGGTGTGTGCGTTCCCCCTACCCCCTCTCACAGGCATGGGGTGAGAAGAGGGTAGGGATGAACCAATTGGAGCCCTGCTAGCCAGGCTATGCAGGCTGAAAAACAGGCAGAGGCTGCGACTGGGGAGGGTTTTTCTGCTGGCTCTCC
>NW_017728886.1:85114483-85140974 GCF_001723895.1 Crocodylus porosus
GCAGGAAAGAGTGCTGGGGTCAGATGACCCCAGCCAGATGCCTATCCAGCCTTCTCTTAAAGACCCCCAAGATAAGGGAAAGCCCCACCTCCCTTGGAAGCCCATTCCAAATTTTGGCCACTCTTTCTGTGGTCCAAGCAATGCCGCATAGAGGGGAAGTATCACCTCCTTGGTTCAATTTTTCATGTATCTTGAGGTTAGCTTTGCTGATGATTTCATCACACTGACAACTCATGTTCATCTTGGAGTCCACTATGACTCCAAGATCCCTTTCCACTTCCGTGCTGCTGAGAGAGTCATTTCCTAGCCAGTAGGTGTGCTGGATATTTTTACACCACAGGTGCAGCACTCTGCAGTTGTCCTTGTTGTACTGCATCCTATTGTGTACTGGCCACTTTTCTAACCTGTCCAGGTCTCCCTGCAATCATTCCCTACCCTCCAGAGTGTGCACTTCACCCCACAATTTAGTATCATCCACAAACTTGGACAGAGTACACTTCACCCCCACATCCTAGTCACTGATGAAGATATTGAAGAGAACAGGTCCAAGGACCGAACCCTGAGGGACTCCACTACCCACATTCTTCCAGGTCAATACCGACCCATCTACTACCACTCTCTGGCCGTGACTGCTAAGCCAATTTGCCACCTCCCGGACTGTGTAAACATCTATGTCACAGCCTCCTAATTTACTTATGAGAATAGGATAAGACACTGTATCTTGCTAAAATCCAAGAAAACAACTCTACTCCTGCATCTAAGCATTTTGTGACCCTGTCATAAAACAAAACCAGATTGGTCAGGTATGATCTACCTGCTACAAATCCATGCTGGTTGCCCTGCTGCATTATTTTTCCTGCTGGACTCCCACAAATATGATCCTTCATAATCTTTTAAAGACCTTTCTAAGGATGGAGGTGAGACTGACTGGCCTATAATGACTCAGATCCTCCTTCCTCCTCTTTTTGAAAATAGGGACCACGTTAGTCTTTTTGCAGTCCTCCGGGACCTGACCCAAGCACCATGAGCACTCAAACAGCCGTGTCAGTGGTTCTGCTATGACACCAGCCAGTTCCTTCAGTACTCTTGGATGAAGCTCATCTGGGCCTGCTGACTTAAATACATCCAGTCCATCCAAGTGACTCAGCATTGACAGTTGGTGGGCAGGTGTCCCTCTGATGCCCATCTAAGAACCCATTAGGAGACTTACCTAGTATAAGATAATGCATCATAATGCATATGATGAATTCTGGGCACAAAAAAGGAAAAATGATTAATCATGGTCTAGATTTGATCTGAAACATTTCATACCACTCTATAACTAAAAGGTAAGTTGTTACTTTCAGAAACATACTGAGTTAGGATTGGCTAGAAACAATCAGATGATAAGAATGGGTCTAAATCCAACTAAATGCATCTTATAAAAAGCAGGTTCATTTATCATGGATGTGTCAAAGCTAGATTCATCCATGAAAAACTGATAAAGAGTTACACTCTTCCAGTATAACTGGTCATCAAGAAGCCAGAAGTAACAAATATGCATCTTGCATGGGTGCTAGTACTCAAGGAAAGGAGGCAAAATAAAGTAAATATTAGATGATATGGTAGAAAAGGGGATTTCAACAAGCAGTGTGAATACCATGAAAACATAAGCAGATCCCTGTATGTGTGTGTATATGTGTACACACACACACACACACACACACACACACACATATGTATATATGACAGAAAGAGAGAAGATCCCAAGTTATTCATCTATCAGTCACTAGTTTTTAGAGATGTGTGTGTTGTGAGTTTGGTGGCCTCTTAAGTTAAGCAGATAGGTGTCTACATCAGTCTCCTGCAAGTATGTTTTTGGCAGCCTATACAGTAAAACCAAGCCCTGAATGGGTATTGATGGGAAGTCATCTTCATGTCCAGGCATTTTTTTCCTTCATGTCAGGCTAATGTGAGGGAAAAAACAGTGTCTCTTGCCCATGCAGTACTGTATGATTTGCTGGTAAACAGAGCTGTCATCTCTGGGGTTTCAATTACAGTGCTATTCACAAAAGGATGTTGAAAGGCATTACCCTGGGAGGTAGCTAGTTAGCCATAGAATGTATTTTTCTTGTGTTGTTGTAATAATGTGACAGTGAAAATTATCCTTGTTGCTGGTACATCCACACCACTGTTGAGTATTCAAATTCATAATGCATTTCTCTGCTGTCATTACAAATACATACACACACACAAAATAAAACCTATTAAGATGATGTCACTGCAAATTTAAGCATTTCTAAGTTAGAACATGCCAGCATTTATTCTGCCCACCCAACTTCAAGATGATCCTCATATCCATACGCATTATGATACAGTCTTAAATAGCATGAATGACTGTATACAGTTTTTTCCATAGGAAATATGCTTCAATCAGTGCACAAAGTGGATAGATCATGTAACTAGATACATTCATGTAGCATGACACGTTAATATTAAAAATGCTTATTTTGTTCATTTGAACCTACATTTATGACTACAGTGGAATATTCTATTCATGTTAAGATGAATACATTTCATAGAGGGGATAGTTAAAGCGAATTACCTCAGGACTCAGCTAGATGGAGCTAAAACATGTATGTTCGCTATGTTGTTATTGTTGGCACTGGATTTATAACCCAGATGCTTTGTTCCACGCAGACCCAAAACCCTCAGACCAGCCACAACCTCTCCATTTGATAATAGGCAAATGTTATTGATATGCAGTGATGGCTGATAAGAATAATGCAAAACATTCTATATATCTACCAGTCCCATAGAGTTCACAGAGTCAAGGTACATCTGTTCAGTACAAGAACTTCACTCTAAGGTTCTCTCCTGAATGTCAGATGTCAGCAGCCTGAAGGTTGGAGGCTCAGACCCACCCCTCCTCCAGTGGGATGGGTGAGACAAGCTGGTGGTATGCCCTCTGTCCAAGGTAGCCTTGGATTCCCCTCTCAGGGACACTTTGCTGCTCTAAAATCCCTCCTTTTGCATTCTCTCTCTCTTCTGATGACTCTTCATTTCTGGGCATCACTGATCTGTCTACCTGTGGTTGTCATACTGTCTGTATTCTGTCCTGTCTACATATTCCTTTGTTTCACAAGCCCATCACATGCACACATCCTTATTTGGTTCTTACTAGTCTTCTCCTAATTTGGTCTGTTCCCCAAAACCAGAAATCCCAAGAGCTCTGCAGCTAGGCACTGTGACCTGGTGCCACCATATCTCATGTCATGGAACAGTGTGGTACATGGCTTCAATATCCCAATCTGTGTGTCTTCTTCCTGCTTCCCTGTGTTAAACACATTGGGCATTGAAGAAACTGTCAGAAACAGGCTTTTAGAAATTAATTAACCCTTGCCATTGCCCTGGACCATTGTTCTAATGCATATCTACTTTATCTACAAGCCAATTCCCAAAAGCAAACCTCTAAATACCATTTTCTAGCCATCAGATAGGACCATTTATCCTTGTTGCTTAGAGGTTCCTAAAAAATTAAGTATTCAGATTGTTTCATTTGTTTTAATCCAATTGCAAAGTAAAATAATACTAAAGATCAAATAGAAACTGAAGAAAGGAAATGGGGGAAAAGAAATCACAGTTCAATATTACGAGGGTTGCACAAAAACAGGGTCAGTGACTTTTAAAATACAGTTTTATTATTAGTCAGCTGGAGAGAAAGGGAATTTGACGTACCGCTTTCAAAAGGTTACAAAGTCACAAAGTTTTACCATCTTTGTTTTATCAGTGATGGCCATAGCGACTTCAAGAGGAAATGGAAAGATGATGAGTGACAGATTACTGGTAGTGGTTGACACTAGTGATGGCTCAGAAAGGCCTCTGACATTTTTTTTAAAGATGCCACCAATACCAAGAGAAAACATGGTTTAACCTATTTGGATATGTCTTTCTAAGCCAAATATTTTAACAAGAGATCCTTCAAGAGACCACTGGGTTCATCTTGGTATATCACTAAAGTCCTTGCCCATTCCTAGGTGGAATCACAGAACACTGCTGAGTCGGATGGAAAAGCAATAGAATTACCTACTACTCTGGTTTTACACTTCTTAATCCTGCCACTGTATGATGTTTACATAACTTGCTTTTAGTTTCTTTCCATATAAAACTCCCAAAGAATGAACTGCAGCAATTTCTAAAATTGATTTAATAATTGTCTGAGAAAGGCACAAGGCACAAATCAATGACTGGAGCTAGACTTCAGTTAGCATTTAATTATTCCAGAGAGATAATTCATTGGATTATCCATATGATCTTTGTGTTTGGCACACTCCTCCCTGTGGATAAAAGCACACATTTAGGGCACATCTACAGATGCAATTATAATGGCTGAATAAATTCTGATGCAGTTTGTACTGGAGTTTATTGCTCCTGGGCACAGTGTTTACACATGCACCTAGGACCACAACACATCAAGCCAGTGAAGCACAACCCCAGCTGGCAGGGAATTTGGGGGGTCAGTCCACCAGCCCCGAGCTGCTCTACCCCAGCTCAATGTGCTGCAGAGGGCCTGGCTGGGGCACAAGGGTGCTATAATGTGGGGCTAGCCAGGGGCCCCCACACTGTGGCACCCTCATGCCCCAGCCAGGCCTGGTCACATTCTACATGTGTGTTGCACTGGAGTAAATAACTCAGCCATAGGATAGTACTTGTGTTGGGCTGTACTATCCTATGGCAGAGTTAATTAGTTTAGTCTGGCCTAATAGTGACACACGTGTAGATGGTGATGATTTACTGCGGAGCTAATTAGTCAACTCTGCATTAAAGCACATATGTAGATACTCCCTTAGAACCTTATAGCAGCCTAAATCTTTTATGTCCAAAGGCCAGTACAAATTAAACAAATTGTCCGTTCTTCACAGTCCCTGTTACCTTAACTAGTGGTTTCTTGCCAAAGGTGCTATCTTCTCTAAAATTCCTTCCCCCTCCAAGTTTAGTCAGAGAATGAGGTCAGATTTGCCAGGAAGCCAACATAAAAGGCAAAAGGCTAAACCAATTAATCTAGAAGCCATTATAAACCAGCAGCAGATATGTAATTTAGAAGAAAGGTATAATACAGAAACCTGCAGGGACTACATGTCCTGCTTTCCCAGCTAAAAAGTGTTCTGTATTCTTTTATTTTCCTTTTGCAGGTAACTCACAAGAAATAAAATGAGAGCAAAGGCATAAAAAGAAAATCAAAAGCCTCTTCTACACCAAAGGTCACCTCTGTCCTCTTGCTCCAGAAAAGAACTGCCTCTCACAGGAAGCCAGCATGAAATCTAAGGAATCTAAGCTGTTTGGTATTGCTGTTTTCAGACAAAACTGAAGGAAGAGTTACCTATCACAGTGCCCTGATGAAATAAGACAGAAAAGAGATTTGGGTGATACAGTTAAATGAGTCCAGGGAAGACCAAATTCTGCCAAACCCTGATGAAAAAGTATTTTACATACATACCATTTTGACAGTCTTAATAGGCTGTAAATGGGGATCTACCCTATTTGTGATTTTACGTTTTTCATGGAAACCACAACAAAAAGCAGTTTCCCTGGACACCATGAAAATGGTAATCCCCAAGATTTTAGCACAGAATTGCCATGGGGAAAAAAAACCTAAAAATAAAATGCTGACTTCCCAGCGGGAACCACTAGCCCACAGGGCCTCTGCAGCCCAGCCTTATAGCCCATGGGGCGCGAGGGGCAGGAACCACTGGCATGAAGGGGAGCTGCTGAAATGACAAACACACCCCAACGCTTGCTGCTGACTGGCCAAGAGGGCTGCTCATTGTGCCAATAAGCAGCAAGGTGTGGGGCCATATGATGGGCAGCTCTCTTAGCCAATCAGTGGTGAGGGGTGGAGCTGCCAGGACCCTTCAACCAATCAACTGGTCACCACAAAAAGACCACGAAAATGACACTGCATACCACAAGGAGCCCATGATTTTCCCCTTGTCTCAGCAGGAATTAAATAGATCCCCAGCTATAAGATGGTAGATTGAGTGCAAAAAGAAACCACACCATCTGAGTCAAGAAGGTCTTTTCTCAGCATTTATAACAAGGATATGGTGAGAATTTAAAAAAAATTGTAGTCTTCCTTCACTTATGGTTCAAAAAGAATCCGGTGCCATTAAATGAGTAGCCATCCAAAATCCCATGTAAGATAAACAAATAGTGATAATTTGGGGGGTTTTAATTGGATCTGGGAATGCTACTGAGCATATCAGAATGCCTTTAGATCTATTCCGTCAGTCAGACTGCCTAACAAAACAATACCCAACCCTATACTGGGTAATAATGTCTCTTTGCTTATGGGATATAATGTCTCTTACTGCTTATGATATCAAGCAATAAACCAGCTTTAGTGAACTGCAACTTCATCAGAGGCTTTCTGTTCATGGGAAATGGTGGGCTCTGACAAACAATGGTCAGAGGTCACCTCAAAGCAACATATTGTAATAAACAAGCTATTGAATATAGCCTCTGGTGCATGGAGCTTCTAGAACTGCTCAACTGTTTGCCCTAAAATCTATACAGCCAACAAATATAGGAAATTATTCTTTAAGTCAAGTGGACCTTTTGCTTTTAAATTCTTTGACTCTTTCCTTTTACTACAGTGGACTTTGAAACATGCCTTTGGGACTGGAAAAATCCATGCTCTACCCTGTCTCCCAGAGGCTCCTTTAGGTAATGGCGCACAGCAAAATTCTAACTAAAGCTGATCTAATCATTTATTTTGATAAATGTCATTTTATCACCCACCTTACAAAAATCCTTGCTCACCCACCTTACAAAAATCTGCAAATCATGTGTGAACATTCATGAAAGTAAATGAATTTAATCAGTGCTTTTCCATTATCTCCCCAGCTCAAGTGACAAACATGCAGCTCTAGTTTGTTATAATTTGTTGTAATATGAACATTATTAATGCACCATTGCCCAACCAGTGCTTTCAGTTCCCCAGCCTCCTGAAGCATTCTTCCGTTGCCAAGTCAACTCGTTCAGCTCTCCGTGTTCTAAAAATGGGGAATGTTGAGTAACTGTTGTTGCTATCAAAAATAACGCTAAAAATCTTATCTCATAGATACATTGAAAGAGATAAGTGTGCCTGGAAAATAGATTCTGACAGTTCCATTTAAAGATGTTTAGTCATTGACTTTACATGAAATTTAAGGAAGAAGAGGGCTGGTAAATCAAAGTTCTAAGAAACTAATATATACCTTTGATGTTTTCTCCTGATGAAAATGTCTCACATTGCAGAACCCAGAATGTCTTGATTTCTCCCTTGAAATCTTCCTATCAGAGGTCCTGTGAGTCAACAGTATTACCTAATAAGAGGTACAGCGCCCACACACTGAATGTGAGACATAAGGAATGCATTACTCCAGCACTCCAGAGTCTGCATTAGTTCCTGATAGCTTTCCAGGCACAATTCAAAGTTCTGGTTTTGACCTATACTAAAGCCGTTAACAGTCTGGGCCCTACATATCTAAGGGATGACCTTTTCCCTCATGTTCCACCTTGACCTCTAAGGTCAGCCAAGAGGAACCTTCTGTGAGTACCGTATGTGCTAAGTAGGAGGTTATATTCAGTGGTGGCTCCTCTGATCTGTAACACTCTTCCCCTTGTGGCCTGCCAGCACCTAAGCCTGGCTACCTGGAAGCACTGCAAGGCCTTTTCTTGGGCAGGTCTTTGTTAAGTTGGAGTATTGTTTGGGGAGTTTTTCTTATAAATATATATGTTATTTAATATTTTATCTGTTTTATGCTAGTTAGAGTTTAATGTAAATCAACCTTAGCTTTTTTGAACGTGGTATATAATTCTAATAAATATAAATAAACATATAAACATTATAGAGATGGTTAGAGTAGCTCTCTTAAACCTCTATTAATTTTACCAGGTCACTGGTATCCAGAGGACAGTTTTTATACTGGGCCCATTCTCAGCTGAGTTTCATGATGTACATCCTGAACCATTATGTAAACATATATCAGTCAGCAGGCAATACATATTCAAATAATACTCAGAACATTAAAGTAAGTATTATAGGCTCTTTCAGGCTTTCCCTAAGAGTTCATAACTGTTAACCCTGGAATAGCTTGCAGATCTAAAAACCCGTACTCAAAAGTTAAAACCCAGAATTGACACACAAAGAAATTACCATCAGCTGGGACAGTATGGCTGCCTATACATGTGCTCAGGGGTGGGGAGGCTGTTTTAATTAAAGCAGTTCTGAGATAGCCGCTCTAATTAAAATGGTTCACCATCACATGTATTAATGCACGTTTCATAATGGCTGCAGGATCTTTTATCTAAAGCTCATTCAATGAAGATTAGATAAAGCACCCCTACAGCCATTTTGAAATGCACAGGGGCTTAATACATGTGATGATGAGGTGATACTGAAGCATTCTAAGTAGAACGCAGAGCAAACTCAATGCAGAAATACAAAAATCTAGAACTCTTGGTTCAGAGATATCGTCTATTAAACGGAGAAATTGTAAACAAAAAAAAATTCTGCAAGCTTTCGGGCTCACATGCCCTTCATCAGGCTCAGGGAAAGTTAAAGATGGTAAAAAGTCCCCATATATAGGAAATAAACTTCATTTTTTCACATAGGAAGCAGAAGCTGGAAAGCCGGAGTCTGTCCCACTCATTCTAAATAGAATGTAAACGAGCATTTCTTTAGGCACCCAATACATTTCCTCAAAAATGACATCAGATAGATTTCAACAAGAACATATAGAATATGTAGGGCAACCTCTCAAAACATTTCCATGCAACTGACTGACTACAAAATCCTACTACCAAACTTCAAATCAAAAGTGCAAGAATGTTGTCAGAACTTTTGTAGAAACAAGCTAGCATGACTGTTGCACTTGGCTCTGCCTGGAATAAATGGTCTTTCCAGAAAGACGTCTCTTTCCACGCCTCTCTGGGTATTTGCCCTTTACTGTCAACTATTGCAACTTTCAAATAATTTATTATTTAATCAGCAGTTCTCCAATATTGCTACAGTAGCAATTTGTTAATTTACAAAAAGTGGGAAGTGAAACACTTCAAAAAGGGCAACACTGCCTAGCCTGATTGCATTTTCCATATGGAAAAAGAGAGAGAATATGCCATTAACTTTGCAATGATAAAAAGAAAAAACATAACAGGAACTAGAAACACATACCAGCTGGAAAAGAGCGAAAGGTAGTTAGCTCAAACATGGCTGCATACAGACACTGGAGAGGTTAAGGGGAGGTTAGATCATGTTAAACAATGATCCCCTGATGTAACTTAGTTCTCCCAAGTGCTGACCTTGCACTTAGATCCCTAGTTAGGTTGATCTAAGTGAAAACTATACAGAAGTTCAGGAAAGTTAGATCAGTCTAAAAATGATCAACCCAATCTAAGTTAAACCTGCTTCGGAGGTAGTCTAACTTAGCTCTAGCTGGCCATTTTTACACTGGTCTAACCATCCTGAACTTCTGTACAGTTATCAGCACAGCCCTGGGGCTGGGAAAGCCAGCCACTGGCCCTAGCCCTGGTGCTGTGCTTTACCTTACCCACACCCCTGGCACCGGGATATTTTTTATATCCCCATCCCTTGGCCTACCCCCAGATGGACACCCCACAGACCAGGAAGTGCCCCTCCCAGCCCACCAAACCACCCATCCTGTAAGACACTCTCAGGGCCAGTTTTATCAGGGTCCACCATGCCAGGAGCTGAACAAGTAAGTTGGGGTTGGCAAAGGGGCAGAAGAGACAGGCGGCAATTAGGGGCTAGTTGAAGGGGAGTTGTTTGTCTGGGGTGGGGGGCCAGGCAGCTAAAAATAGCCCATACTCACAATGATGGGGGATAGAGCCCTTAAGCTCCCCCATGGACCTTGCAAGCCCCCCTGATCCTGCTCAACCCTCCCAAACCCTACCAACCTCTCCAAGGACCCTGCTTGCCCCCTCAACCCCCAAGCTCCTGCCCACTAGCCCCCCATCCTGACTTACCTTAGATCAAGTGGCTATTTTTAACTGGATTGAACCTCCCCCTAACCTATTTGAATGTCTGTACCTGGCCATGGCAATTCTGGGGCTTCAGTACATAAATCTGCCAAAGTGTAAAGGGCCAGCCCCTAAAAGTAAAATGCCTACTGAGGAAAATTTTCTCTAAGGAGGCAAGTTTAAATGGAGGGAAACAGATAAGAATCAGTAAAAAAGGTGCCTCTGTGTGGGTACATATGTATTTGCATGCTTGTTTTATTTTACAAAAAGAGGACATCTTTAATTATTTTTGTTTTAATAATGTAGGGTGTTTTCTGTATAACAACACTTTTAATTTTTTTTAAATCTGAAAGTACCCCTTTTCACACAAGTCTAAAGCTTGCAGAAAAGCCAGTGGAAAAAATCACTGTTGCTTGTTGTAATTTTTTTTAAAGAAATTAAACTCTGACTTTTGCTCCTTCATTTCACTTGCTAAAATGTGTTAGAATCTGCTAAATAGCAGTGTTGACCATTTTCATGATTTTACTGTGAGACTTGCAATCTTTAGTGTTTGTTTTTTTCTTACAGCCCTCCTCTTAAAGTGTTGCGATTGCATATCAATTTCCATTATTTTTAAAAAAGCTTTTACTTCTCATGAATGAGGGAAAAAACTGGATCCTAATTATTCAAAATCAGAATCTGAAATGTCTAGAATATTGTGATTTGCTTCAAGTGACCAACACTAAAATAAGGATATACTATTAACGCACGACTTTCAAAGAGTCTTTTTGTTCTTTTAAAATAAAAACCTTACATTCAAATCATAGGATCATAGGAAAGTAGGTCTGGAAGTCCAGATCCCTGTTCAAGGCTGAATTATGCCTGACTAAGCCATCCCACCTAAGTGTCTGTCTAACCTGCTCTTGAAAACTTCCAAGGATGGAGATTCCACAATTTCTCTAGGTAGCCTGTCCCAATGCTTAACCACCATCATAGTCAAAACAAACCCTTCTAATCTCCTACCTAAATTTCCTCTGCTGTCACTTGAGACTATTGTTCCTAGTCCTGATTTCTATGGCCACTGCAAAGCCTATCTCTATCCTTTCCAAAATCACCTTTCAGGTGCTATCAAATCCCCTTCAGTCTTCTGTTTGCCAGACTAAATAACCCTAGTTTTTTTCAGCCTTTCCTCATAAGTATTGCCTCCCAGGCCCCTAATCACTTTTGTTGCTCTGTGCTGGATTCTTTCCAAACTGTCCATGTCCTTCTTGACATGTGAGGCCCAAAACTGGACACAGTACTCCAAGTGACCCCTCAGCAGCACTGATTTGCAAGTGATACTCCTGTTAAGACAACCTAGTATGCTGTTGGTTCTTTTTTGCAACAAGGGCACACTGTTGGCTCATATACAACTTATGATCTACTGTAAGCCCCATATACTTTTCTGCAATACTACAGCCTAGCCATTTTCCAGTCTGTATTTGTGTATGCAATTATTCTATCCCAAGTGCAGGATTTTGAACTTGGCCTTGTTAAATTTCATGTGGTTGACTGTGGACCATTTTCCCAGCATAACTAGGTTGGTGCAATAAAATAACCATCCTGGATGCCAACTTGTGAGGGGGTGAAGAAAAGTGCTGGCTGCCAGCAATTATGTGTTCATATTTGCAAACCAGCAGTCACTGCTTCTTCTTTGCCCTGGATACCCAGCCATATCCCTGCACTGCTGATATCCAGGTCATTTTGGATGAGAGTGCCTACAACTCCACCCAACTCAGCGTCTTCCACAAATTTCCTAAGTGTGCACTCAATCTCACTGTCCAAATCATTAATGAAGAATAGACTGCCTAGGGAAGCTGTGGACTCTCCATCACTGGAGATGTTCAAGAAGAGGCTGAAGAGCCAGTGTTCAGGGACAATATAGTTGTAGATATGTCCACACTACTGGTTGTCACATGGGGATGGGAAGAAATTATTCCACCCCCGCCCCCTTCTGCTACATGTGTTGGGGTTTGGTTTGGTTTTGTTAAGCATTCCTCAGAGGCACTAGGTATTGGCTGCAGTCAAAGCTGGGGATTTTGACTGGGGTCTGCCAGTGCTTCTGCTGGCACTTAAAGCTAGAGGTCCCTGGCTAGAGGGTCTTTCCACTTCACTCAGGATCAGACTGATCACCATATCTGGAGTCAGGAAAGAATTCTATTCCACAGTCAAGTGGCATGGACTTTGTGAGGTTTTGTCTTCTTCTGTAGCAGGGAGCTTGGCCCTCTACCTGGGATCTCCTGAGTATCTATTAATAACTTTTATAGATATTGGCTGCCATAGTCCCCCTGCTTCACCTGCGGCAGGTTGTGTCAGGGTTGATGGTAGTTTTACTAAGAGATCAGATTATGGATTTGGATAGGAAGGTTCATATAAGGATGATCCTGTCTCAGGCAGAGGGTCGGACTAAATGACCTAGCCCCTTCCAGCCCTACCTCTCTATGATTCGATGTTATTAAACAATACCAGACCCCTGGATAAGCCCACTTGATACCTCCTCCCCCCTAGACTTTGAGCTATTAATAACTACTCATTGAAGACAATGGTCAAACCAGTTACAGTACTTTCATCTAGTCTTTATTTTCTTTGCTTCTTAAAGAGAATGTTGTGGGAGACAGTGTCAAAAACCTTGCTAAAATGAAGGTATATCACATCCACTGCTCTTCCCTATCCACAGAGCCTGTCACTTTATCATAGAAGGAAATCAGGTTGGTCAAGCATGACTTGCTCTTGGTGAATCCATGATGGCTGTGCTTAATTACTTTGTTCTCCTCTAGGTGCCTCACAATACCAGTACATTTCTTGAGTACCTGCCCGTTGATCTTACCAGGTATCAAGGTCAGACTCACTGGTCTGTAAATTTCCAGATCCCCCTCCTTTCCTGTCTTAAAGAAGAGAAGTTATTTGCCCTTTTCCAATCTTTGCTCACATGAGAATTCCCACATTTTAAGTGTGTGTAGCAGAGTTTATAAAATCATTGTCTGCATTATCATCTCCTGCATCTCTATAAGTCACTCTCATTTCAATGGACCAGTTGTTTATTTTAACAAAACTTGTCCTATTTATTTATCTTATTTCAAAGTTAAAACCTGAAGTTAAACTGACTCATGAAATCCTGTGGATGTTAAGATTTCCTAAACATTTCTTATCACACATACCATCCACTTACCTTTGCAATTCAAACACTTTTCATGACTCCATCCTTCCAGCATACTCAAGCCCTATCAGCAGAATACTTTAACGGATAGAAAACACCTCTGCAATATAAGCTAGCGCTAGGAATGTGTAGTATAACAACAGGATTTACAACCACTTGCACAATGCAGAAATTATTAATACATAATAACCTTGAGAACCTACACTGAATAAACAAATAAGAATTCCAAATCAGGAAGCTGAGAGGGGGGGCTTTGGTATAGAAGAAAATCTATTTTTCTTTCACTAGCAAAGAACAATACCTGAATCTGAAACAGAGCCATATGCTTTTGCTAGAAAGTTTGTTTTGCCTTGAAGATATAGATACAAATATAATCTTGAAGGAAAAAGTAAAATTGTCTGCCAGATCCTGAATCCAAGTCTCTGACTGCATGTGTCATTCATTTGAAAGCTGAACAATAAACTTGCATTCCTCCAACACTATTTTATCCATAGGTTTATGTCCACTTCTGATTACACCCAGAGGGTGCATCTACATGTATGCTTTAGTGCAAAGTAGACTATTACATCCTATGCATTAAAGCATCAGGTAAAAAACTGTGATATTACACTTAATACATAGTAAAATAGTCTATTGCGCATTAAACATCACAAAAAAAATACAGATGCACTACTGCAGACTAATGATGCGCATTAATTTAGTTGCATTGGAGGTACTAAATTTAATATGCATTAGAAAAGGTGCATTAATGCACATGTAGACATGCCCAGATATAACAACATACCTTCTGTAAGGGGCAACAAAAAGTGCTTGAAACAGAAAGGACTGAAGATATGTCTTTGTGAAGAAAGTTCTACTAATTGAAACAATAATGTCAAAATATATCACATAGAAATATGGATTGTTTTGGGGGAATCTCCTTTTCCAAATTTGCTGTTCAGTTTGCTGTTATGCAGTAGCAGCCACCATCATCTGTGCACACCTCCAGAATATTAGTGCTACACTTGGCAATGGAATATGAAAGCAAAATAATCTCACAATATGACACAGCAAGTGGTCAAGCATTTCTGGCAGCTCTTACAGTGAAAGTCTAATGTTGTTGTAGTATTGGGTGGGTAAGCTAAGCTACAAGTGGAAAGTTAGAACAATGGCTATATGCACCAAAGCTATAACAATTTTAGTACTCATTAATGTTCATGAACAGCAACTGGGACTCTCCTTTTTCCCCCTTTCCCTCAAAAGCTTAGTAAAAATAAATCTGATTATGTTAAAAATATTTTCAAATAGTTCAGTATATTTTTTTCTTGCAGAGAAAGTTTAAAGGTGATATTTTCAAAAGCTCCTAAGAGATTTGGGAGTCTGTCCAGTTTTCAGAAGTGACTTGGGCATATAGCCTGAGTCCTCTTGATTTTCATAATAGGTTTCATACTAATTTTCATAATGCAAAAATATGTGCTTTTATATTGAGATACCTATCTCAGGTTAGTTGTCTTGATCAGACACTATCATTTTTTTTAACCTAAACGTGGCTATCCTATGTAAATCTAGATGAGGAACTATAAGGTTGGCTTCAACTAACTGCAGTGAAGTAAAAACTGTCCACACATTCTCTCTAGTAGGATTCTAGATCAAGGCAGCTGTTTTGAGTTAGTTATCTTGATGAAAAAAATCAAGTCTGGAAAAGTACTGTAGTTTCCCTCGTAGGCGTAGCTACTACATATAAACCCACATGAGAGAATATAGGGTTGACATTAACTACTTACAGGTTGCATCTACATGTGCAATTGATGTGCCTGAAACTTCAGGTGCATTAACTGGGCCCCCACATGCACCTGAATGCATGCCCATCAGTAGCAAATTTGCTCCCAAAGGGAGGAGTTAAGTTTAGGACTGCTCCTGTCCTGCTCTGCTCCCCTGCAGTAGCCTGGGGGAGCTCCAGGCTCCCCTGAGAGCCAGACCTCAGCTGGCAGGGGACACAATCCCCACGTGGTTCCAATCTCCATGAGGCAGGAAAGAGCTGACCCAGCTGCCTCCCAGCCACATGGAGATCAGGACCCATCCTGTTCTCCACGTGGTTGGGAAGAAGCTGCCCAGCAGCCAGGACAGCTCTCCCCACCCCCTGTTGCTTACGTCCTCTATTGCCTAGGCTGACCAGGAGCTATTTGCTCCCAGTCAGCATCTAGACATGTGCTTCAGTACATTAGTTTTATGCACTGATTTCTAGTATCTACAGATACCATAAGCAGAGGACGAAAACAAGTTGGGGGTGGGGGTGCTGAGTGCACATCAATGTGCACACCCCCATCCTCCACAGGAAAGTCTGCAGGGGAAGGAGCAGGGAAAGGGGGAAGGGCCAAGGGGAGGGGAGTGGGGCTGCGCTGGGCTGCACTCAGGCCAGGCCGGGTCATGGGGCAATTAGATGCCGGCAGCTCCTCCAGAGACATGGGTGGGTGGCTCCTGCTGCTGCATGCACTGGAGGAGAGCAGGGGGATGGGGAGGGGGAGGCATGTTCCCCCCCACTTGGCTCCCCTGCACCATGCCCCTGGATAAGCTGCTGGACCAAGCTGTGGGACATCGGAGCCCAGCAGCTCCTCCAGAGGTATGGCGTGGCACCGGAGAGCCAAGTGGGGGGCACGTGGCCCCCTGATCTTTGCACAGGGCATGGGCAGGCTGTAGCTGCAAGCTGGGCTCTGCCTGCTCCCAGGCTCCATGCCTCAATGCTGCCTTTGAAAGCAGCACAGCATGGCATCGTATGTCCTACTGCTGCAGCAAGGCACATGGTGCCACGCCATGCTGCTTTCAAAAGCAGCAGTGAGCTGCAGAGTGTAGGAGCAGGCAGAGCCCAGCTCACAGCTGCAGCTTACCCTTGCACCATGCAAAGATCATGGGGGCCCCTTGGCTCCCTGGCACCACGCCATGCCTCTGGAGGAGCCACCAGGCTCAGATTGTTGCCCGACCCAGCCCAGCCGGAGCCCCATTCACAGTGAATTGGGCCCCAGCTGGGCTGGGTCATGGGACAAACCCCGCAGTGCAGCAGGGAGCAGGGCAAGGGCAGGGACAAATGATTCAACCCTACCCCACTGCCTTCTGCACTGTGGGGGGAGGGTCTGACTTGCCCCCCCCCCCAAGCCCAGGTAAAGAAATAAACTTACCTACCTGCTGGGCCAGCTGCAACCCTGGCTGCACAAGGTATCAGAGAGTGCATGCCCCTTCCCACTGCTGCAGCAGCCTGTGTCCAGGCTGCCCTCCAGCCATACCTGCTACCCCCTGTGTTTGGGGGGGCTGAGCCTGGTTAGCCTCCCACTTCTGACATCTATGACAGGTACTAGAAAATGGCACATCAGACTAATCTACTGTGCAGTAATTGCTCCGCATGTGCTTTACTATGCATTAGATGAGTCTAATGTTTAGTAAAGCATCTCATGTAGTATCTCAATTTAAAACACCATTTTTTTTCTTTTCTTCCTTTTCTTTCTTTTATACAGTGAAGACATAGTCACAGACATCTTTGGATATGTTGCCCAGAAGGAGCCCTTGGAAGTCTTGTGGTTTTTTGTCGTATATACTCATGCAGGAGATCTGAGTTTAAATCTATTTAGATCTTGCTCAGAGGTTATCAGCTTTTAAGATTAGAAATAGTATTCACTAGCACTAATCCCACCAGGTGACTAAGCAGCAGAAATAATGGGCTCCTAAATTGGGAAGACTGTAGCCATGACCCAGAAATGTAATGGCTGTGAAATAAAGTAGGTATAGGATGAAGGCAAAATTTCCTTCACACATGCTTTCTCCTCAGGAAAAAAAATGGATCCTTCTAAATACTCAGAGTCAACTAAATGTGTAGTACTCATATTTCTAAGTTCAAATATCATCCTCTAAGCCACTGTAGATCAGGTATGAAGAAATGTTTGGCTTTATTTCCTGCCAAATTAATAAGTATGACTAGAATAAATGTCCATATATGAAAAATAAATTAAGTTTTAATGCTCTATTAAGATACAATCAGAAGGTTCTGACCAGGGGTGTTTTGATAAAGATTTTCTTGGCCAATAATGACAGCCAATTATTAACAAGCCATATTGGCCAATACCAATCTGATAGCCAATTTACAGGAATTCAGCTGCACAGCATGGAAAGCAGCACCCTGCAGGTAAGTCTGTGGAGGGGAAGGGATGTGGGGGATGGAAGGGGCCTGGAGGTGGGGGAGATTGAGCTCCCTATGGTGAGAGAGGCAGTGGGACTGGGAGAGGGGCAGACACTGCCCAGCCAGGGCAGTAAATGCTGCTACCTGCCCCAGTCACAAAGCAAGAAAACTTGTTTACTGGAAAATTTCCAAGCAGCTCTACCCACCACAACTAAGAAAAAATGAAGTGCCAAATGTATACTCATCAGTCCTCAAACCAGGCAAGACCCTGAGATAAATTAGACCAGTCTCTTCAAATTGCCCTCTTTTATTATATTCTATTGTATCCCTTTTATTGTAAACAACAGCTTACAATAGGTGTAAATAAAAGAAGAAATGAAGACAATGATGTATGTCTAGCAAGCCTATATCATGGTTTCTGACATACCAGAGTTTTCACTATCCTTATATTGGCACAGGTTTCATGCCACTGCAATTCCATTGACTTCAATGGACAGTTTCCTTCACAACAGAGTCCCAAACCATTCCCAAAGTACAGTCTTTCCTGAGCATTAACTGAGGAAAGGGTACTGTGAGCACATAAGCAATAACTGTCTAATACAAATGGACAAAGGAGTCAAATTCAGGTTGTATATGCAACCATAATTCTGGCATTCCAGGTACTTGAATCTTCTATATGTCTGTCAAGTCATAAAGAGAAGGCAGGGTAAAATTGCATCTTTTAGATTAACTAAATCAGAGAGGCAGAACATAACCTTTCATAAGCAGCGGGCTTTCTTCATCAGATGTTGTAAAAGGTTCTAAAGAGTCCAGAATAAATTCTTATATTCTTTTACTGTGGGCTTTAGGAAGTTTATGTAATTAGTACTGATACATCCTTTGTGACCTAGGGGCTAAGTACAGGCAGTCAAAAAAGCCTGAAGCTAAATTGATTCAATCTTTACAGGTTAGTTTAACTTCATAGATTGAACAGACATTCACTTTTGATTCTGGAAATGCAGCCACGTACCCACACCAACCCAGGCCAGAAGCCTGGGAGCACTAGAGCACACCTCCCTGCTCAGCTGGAGCAGACAGCTTGGGCCAAGGCTAGCCAACCCACCCTGTGAGGGGTGATTTGCGGGGGAGGTACAAAGAATTCTGGGTTGCTGAGGGACTATGAGTTAACTTGAAACTGGAGGGGATCTAGAACAGAACTTCAATAAACCAATGTAACCTAAATCAGTTAAGTCTGATACTACATCCATCCAGGTGTACCTTAAACTGATGTTGGCCGTTTTGAAAGCAGTTTATGCACACTAAACTTCTTTTGTGTTACAAATTTGAACTGGTATAAGTGATTGGAAACCAATTTATGTGTAATTTCTGTCCCTGGCCAGGATGTTCTGTAAAACCATTAATGATGGATTAAATCAGAACATATTTTACTTCTAATTTATGGGACTAGTTGATTTACCTATAAGACAAAAATCACAAAATGAAGAGTAATTCTAGAGAAACAAATCTCCATACTCTGAACTCCAAAAGTATGAAGCCTATGAAAATCTTCCAGCTAAATGAATTTTGATAACAAATTAAATTATTCCTAATGATACAGTTCACTTAAAGCCCTCACCCTGCAGAAGGTTGTTGCCATTCCCTTTGCAGAACCCAGACATTGTGTACTCAAATTCAGCTGTTTAATGTATGCAATACAAGCTGAAGTTTAGTACCAAGTTTTCTACAGTTTACTTCCGTATCTAGGGTTACAAATTCCTAATGAGAAAAGCAAACCTTCTAGCAACAGCCCTAACACTAGAATTGCCAAGACTTCTGAAACTGGAGAGATCATAATATGCCAGGTGTAAGGTCTTTACAAGCACACAGAAAAGACCCACCCCACTAAAAAGGGATCCAATATTCTTCAGGTCACACAACCCATAAAGATGACAGTCAGGATTGTCTTTAACTGATGCTTAAATATGTACCTTGGAGGGAAAATAATGTCTAAAAGTTATTCAGCTCCATGCTTCTAAAAACACAATAATCAGAACATACTTTTATTACTTTACTAATAGATTTTTTCATTCTTATTTTTTTATGCTGATGACAAAGAAGGCACTGCTTTATTATAACAATACTTTTCTACATGTCTGTCAAGTTGTAAACACTATCAGGCACAAACTTCATAGGGATGCTAGGCAAATTTGTTGATTGCACAAAGAGGTCTGAGATAGAAGTAGGAAAATATACTGGGCCAAATTTAGTAGGGATACACCAGGGATGAACTCTTCTCAGACACTAACAAACAACTACGGCCATGATGGCTACATGACCTTTGTATATGCAAATATGAAGTTGATGAGGACAGTGGGGACTATTTTGCCCTCAGTTCACACTGATTGCTCCCATTAGCGTCAAAGGCAGGTGTATATGCGTAGTAGGGGGAGAACAGATACCATTATAGAATGTGCTTCCTTAGCCATTATGGAAACACTAGAAGTGGCTATGCTTGTACCCCATGGATTTTTAAACCTCAGCTGTTATCATTACACTGTACAATGCTTGTTACAGAAAAATGAAAAATGCCATTCAGATTTAGAAGCCACATCCTGGCAATAGAATCAACTTGCAGTACTATTGCCAATCCCCACCTGCCTAGTATAACCTCCATTTGCCTATTGGCAAATATTTTTTATCAAGGTAGGATCTCAAAAACACATTATAACCATTAACTAAGGAGCTTGATAATGGACTCATGACATTCACTGGCCTAATGTGAGCTTTCAGCTCTGGAGTGGATCCTTTCATACTACGCAAGTTTAAGACACTAAATGAAGACCTGTTTTCATATAGCAGAAATAGTGTTCTAATCAGAGACTGGGATTGTTTGTTTGCTGGTAGCCTTCTTTTTTTGTTCTTGTGGTAAGTATCAACCTATGTATTAGGATACTCGAGCTTATCATATTTTGGACCACTTCTCACACAGAAATTTTCCTACAGACCACTGTCATTCCTACCCTCCCAATACCACAGCTCTTCCAGATAAAATGTTTCATTTTTTTCTATCATCAAGTACTACACTACCATAATAAACATACAAGATGAAAACAAAATCACTTCAAATGTAGGTGCAACCACAAGGTAACAACCATATTGAGTTTGTACTATTGATTTCCTCTCCCTGAAGGTAGACTTCCACTATCAGGTCTCCCTTATATTAGCAATGGGCACTGCAGAAAATTTCTTCAGCTCAAGGTAGAGGATCTCTCTTTTATCTAGTGTTGTACATAGGCTGATATAAGACTTCTGTCTTGAATGAATCACCAGGAAAAAGTGCATAGTCAACAATGTCTTCCCTTACAGTTAGTTTTTAAAGAAAGTAAAATACATTTAATCAGAAAATAAAAAGGTCCCTTCATATGGTTAACACAACTCTATGTTCCCATGTAGAACTCTCACTTTTCAAAAAAGGACCTGCAAAGTGAACACAAGAAACCTGAGATTAATTATATGTCTATTGTGGACTGGGTAGTATTCTCATGTATTTCATCAGTTTACTTACAAAAATGTAAGAGATAGGAGCAAGGGGAGAGAAGGGAAGGAAAAAGATGGTGAAAGAGAAATAGCCCTGCATAATACAAAACTGTATTTTTACCTTGTTTATATAGGTTTTAAGCCTCCAGTGAATTACACCCTAAAAAGACCTCCAAGATTGCTTTTATACAGGTTTGACCATTCACACACCCACATACAGTTGGGTTTGCTTTTGGTTGTATATTGTGGGGACGGTTTTGAGACTGAAAGAGAACCACCCCCAGCCCCAGTGTCCAGACCATTGTCTTAAGATTCCTTAAAAGAACCCATAAAAACAAATGTAAGTCAGGCCCTTGCCAAGGTAGGCCTGGCCCCTTTTTGTTGTTTCATAGCTGTTAGGTCTCAGCATAACAGTGTAGCTGAGACTAAATGTCCAGGCCACAGCCAAATAGATCTGGCACTCTCTTGTTGTATGTCCAGGCCCTGGTGCAGGGCGGGCCTGAGTCCCCCTTTTATTGTTTTACAGCTATTGTGTCTCAGCATAGCTGTGTCACTGAGCCCCGATACATGTTTGCTGCATGCTTGGGCCTGGCTTTGGGCCTGGCACATGTTGTTGCTTTTGTAGCTCTTTGTCCTGACCAAGCAGCATGGTTGGCGCTAGTTGCAGTTCAGGCTCTTTTGCCGTTTGGCTGGCTTTTCTTTGAGTTCTCTTGCAGTTTCCTGCTCCAGCGGAGCTGGGATTGGGACTGGAAACTTTGGGGTGAGATATGCTGATGAAAGCTGCAACTAACCCCTCAAAGCCACCAGGTGGAAGTGGAGATTAGCACTGCAGCTTTGCAGGGAGCAATGAGGGGGCCCTTGCAATGCAGAAGGACCTATGCTCTCCAGCAGCCCCCTGCAGTGTAGTGAACACATGAAGCTGCTCATAGGACTCACCGGTGTGGGCCCCCCTCTCCAGCCCATTGCTAAAGGGCAGGTTTAGGGGTGTGGGCCCCCAGAACTACCCCTTGGGGAACCCGAAGTCCCAGATGGCCTGAATATAGGTAACGCATCCCCAAGGAGTTGCCACCTGTAGACTTTGTTTTGTAGTTTATAGTGTTTTAAAATTATAGTTAGTGTTTTGTTTTGTTTTGTTTTATTCTTTATAATACATTTGGATTTTGTGTTTGCACTACTTGCATGGGAAGGGTTGTTAGTTTTATTAGACACCCTAGTAATTCATTTAGTGCTTTCCAGGTATCTGGGTGGGGGTTCGAGCCAAGGTAAAATATGTTTAGTACCCCAAAATTTAACCCAGCCCTTGTTGTTGCTGACAGGGGCCCAGCAGAAGGGTTACACATGTGGCGTCAGACCTGAATTAATTCAGGTTCAGGACCATGTGACCCTTGAGGTCCCTTCCAACCCTATGAATCTATGACTTTCCTGTAGAAAGTTTTAATAGGCAATATAGATTTTATCAGTTTAAAGCACTAGACCTGTGTAAATCTGAGTGTTTACCTGGCAGGGAGGGGCTCCCATGAATGTCATCATTTTATTTTTTTTAAACTATAGATTTGAATCCATTGTTCTCACTTTGCCCATCATTCTTGGCAAAGTGAATAATGTCTTGACTTGACTCTGATCCAAGTTTATGCCATTTTGTCAGTGATGTAGCTCCATTGATTTTAAGAGAATTACTCCTGATCGGGGCAGATCCAGAGTTTGGCAAAGCGAGGGGTGTGGGAACAGCCACCCATGCTGCAGGGGTACCTGCACCCCTTGTTATCGCCTCCTCCCCCCCCACCCACTAGTTCAGTGCCTCTGGGGGCTTTTTTAAAATTCTCAGTGCCAGGCTGCTGGGTGGGAAGAGGGACAGCGGTAGCAGCAATGGGCAGGGAGGTTCTTTCTCCCCACACTTCTCCTAGGGGATGGGGAAGGTGGGAGAACCCACCACCCCACCCATCACCGCTGCTGTCTCTGTTGCTGTTCCCACGGAGCCTGACTGGAGCAGGCAGGAGCAGTTTTGAAGCTTCCCCCATCACTGCAACAGCAAGGAAATCAGTAGCAGCTAATGGGAGAGAGAGGAATGGGGAAAGGGGGGAATTCATCTTTGAGCATGGAGAGGAAGGGTGGGGGGATTCTTATGTGCACTGGGGATTTTAAAAAAGGCTCCCATAGTATGGTCCAGTCCAAAGGGGAGTGCAGCTGTGCTACTGCTTCCCCTCTGGATCTACTCCCTAGTTCTGATTAACATTTGTGTGACCAAATTCTTCATTTCATTACAAAATTCAGTTAGAACTTTTGGATTTCACCTGGCTAGAATTATTCGTAGGATTATGATGTGGAAAAAAAGACCCATAATTTTCACAATTACAAGTGGATTTTTCCTTTTTTTTTTCATTCCTTTACTGGCTAGTACTTATTAGCAAGTCAGACGCATTATATTATTATGAAAAAGGCAGCATGTTACAGTTGGCAGCACGTGGGAGAATAAATGATTTAATTCTGAAATGCTCTTGTCAGATATTTAAGCTACGTTAAGACACTTTCCATTACAATAATTTCTCTCTCATACATTTAGCAACATGATTTTCTAACACAATGCCAGCGTAATAAAAGTAATTTGTAAGAACCACTCCCTCCCCAAAGTGACATGCAATTTAGTTTCCTCTTTATACAGAGATCTATTATTGCCTATTTCAGGACTTACAATCTTCCATACACTGTTATTGATGTCTATGGTGTCTAGAGAGTGAGTAATTTGCAGAGTGGGAGGAAAAACAGCTTACTAGGATGTCTGGAAAATCTTCCCCCAGAACACTGTTTGTTTGTATTGTATTGAAACAAGTTGATGCATTCCAAAGGCACAAAAATGCTTAGAAATATCTTCAAGTAGGGTTAATCTTCAAGTCATCCTAGAAGAGATGATTTAGCAATATCCAGAGAGGAAGCAACACTCCCATGTCCCCTCCTGTTTCACACTCTAGTTAGAATCATAGAATCATAGAAAATGATGGTTGGAGGGGACCTCAAAGTTACCCCTTCCAGCCCCTTCTCAAAGCAGGACTGTCCTCAACTATACCATCCCAGCAAAGGTTTTGTCTAGCTGGGTCTTAAAAACCTCCAAGAATGGAGATTTCACAGCCTCTCTGGATAACCTGTTTCAGTGCTTTACTAGTTCTTGGACTGAAAGCTATATCTGAACCACCCCCCCCCCCCAAATCAATAGGGTTGCACAAGGCACAAGTTAAGACAGAATTTGACCCTGGCTGCTTAGAGACAAGAATATTCCCTAAAACCTTCCATAGTATTCTTAAGCAGAGACAGGTAGTTAGGTATGTTAGTCTTCAGTCAGGCAGAAGACAAGATAGAGGTGCGCCTTATAGACTAACTGAATTTAAAGCAGAAGGCAAAGTAGAGGTTAGTTAATTAAAGAGTAGTTCTTCAGTTAGCTTATAACTATAAGGTATATTTCCACCTTGCCTTGTACCGTACTACTCTTGTTCAGAACACGATTGAAGGATAGGATGATCTACGGCATTGTACGGTTAGTACTGGCAACAGCAGAAAAAGAAGGTATACTGCCCATATGATTGACCTTGTATTCATCTAGTCTGTACCACAAGCCCCTGTGTGCCCCACTTTCATCCCCCTCTGTTTTAGGGAATACCTCACAATCCTACATCATAAGCCCTCATTCCAAGGGTCTCATGTCTTCGTCTTCCCTAACCAGGGGCTGATCCTTTCCAAGTCCAGGGCCTCCAAATCCTCCCCCAGACCACAGGTTTTGTGCAGCTCCCTTATAGTCCCATCTAGTGAGTAGCTATGCCCCCAACTCCCTCCATCCCTCCCAGGGGCTCTGAATGATCCCCCTTTCTACCCAGGCTTTTCTCATTTCTTCATTCTACACAGTACTAATTCTTTTCTCCCTTGGATAAATGACTCTGTGAGTCCACTGTGTTGTATTGTCTCGGGAAGGTGGACAGAGTTGACTGGGTCATGTCATAATGCACTCCATGGGTGCATCCAGATGAGCGAACACATGCCTCTTGCCCCATCTCAAACCCCTTTGAGGTGGGGCAAGAGGCATGTGTGGGAACAGAAAAGGTTCCCTGTGCTGCAAGCCTGCAGCATGGGGAGAAAATTAGACCCCTGGATATCCAGGGGTCTAAAAACACTACTCCACAGAAGAGCAGAGCAAGGCATGGTCCCAGACTGTGTCAGGGAGTCAGTCCTCCAAAAGAGATGCTCAGGTGTCAACCAGAGCATCTCTTTTGTTTTCCTGCTGCCTCCAGCCCCGGCACTGTCCAAGGTAAGTGGGGGGGTTCATGGGTGTGGGTGGCAGGGGGATGTGGGGGGCAGGGTTGGAGAGTGGCAGGAGGGATCTCCCTGGGGCTGCGGGGGGTATGGATCCGGCCCAGCCCCATTTGGCTTTCTAGTCTGGCTTTGCACCAGAGCGGGTCACAGGGCTCCAGGACACATGGACAAGTCCTATGCCTCCCAGAGCCCTGTGACCCACCCCCATGCAAAGCCGGACTAGCAAGCCACACAGGGCTGGCCCAGGTCCTGCTGTGCACCCCCCACAAGCACAGTGGGGCAGAGGCAGGACCTGGCATGGTGCATGGGGATGACACACCATGCCCAGCCAGGTCCTGCTGGCCCTGGGGCTCCTCTGCTGCCCAGCCAGGCTAGGCCCTTGGTGCTAGGACCCAACACGGCACATGGGGACCACTTGCTGGGTCATACCTGGTCCTGCCGCCCTTGGGGCCCCTCTGCTGCCTGGCTGGGCTAGGCTGGGCCATGGTGACAGGACCCCGCATGTTGCACGGGGACCATGTACCGCACCCAGCCAGGTCCTGCCGGCCCTGGAGCTGCTCCTACTGCCTGGCTGGCCCAGCCAGGCAGCAGAGGGGCCCTGAGGGGGCCCGGCGCATGGTCCCCACGTGCCACACTGCGTCCTGCTGCCATGGCTCAGAGCACCCCAGTCCTGCTGCTGCTGCTAAAGGTAAATTATGGGCCCTGGGTGAGTGGACAGGCTGTGGCCCTCCAGGCTGCCTGGGACCCTGGGTGGTTGGGCTCTGCCCTTGAGGGGGAGCTGGGACCCTGGGTAGGAGGGCTGTGGCCCTTCAGGATGCCTGGGACCCTGGGCAGGGGGGCTGGGGCCCTCCAGGGTGGAGATGGGGCCCTGTGGGGAGGCGTTCCATGTGGTGTGTTGGGGGGCTGCACCCTGTGGGGGCCAAGGGACCCACCTTTCCTGAGCATCTCCCCACAAGGTCCTCCACACCCGCAGTCTCCCCAGTAATCACCCCATACTTACCCACACACCAACCCACATCCCTCCACACACTCACACCTGCCTTCCCCCATACCCCTTCCTACCTCCTTCCTGCAAACACCGCATCCTCCCATCACATACCCATCATGTGTGAAGAAAACTAAAAGTACACATCAACACATATAGGTTTTTAGAATTTATTTTATCATGATGATAGAGACACTGGTAGGCTACCACATTGCTTTAACATTGTAAATATACCTATAAAACATTGCCCAACTGATTGCTAGCTCTCTCGCTCTCTCTCTCTCTCTCTCTCTCTCTCTCTCTCTGTGTGTGTGTGTGTGTGTGTGTGTGTGTGTGTAGACTGGTCTTTTGTTTTAACTGTGGCAGAACATGGATT
>NW_017728886.1:85141616-85149761 GCF_001723895.1 Crocodylus porosus
AGAGAGAGAGAGAGAGAGAGAGACAGAGAGAGAGCAATCAGTTGGGCAATGTTTTATAGGTATATTTACAATGTTAAAGCAACGTGGTAGCCTACCAGTGTCTCTATCATGATAAAATAAATTCTGAATAGCTATATGTGTTGATGTGTACTTTTGGTTTTCTTCACACATGATGGGTGTGTGATTGGGGGATGCAGTGTTTGCAGAAAGGAGGTGGGAAGAGGTATGGGGGAAGGCAGGTGGGTGTGTATGGAGGGATGTGGGTTGGTGTGTGGGTAGGTGTGGGGCAATTGCTGGGGAGACCCGGTGTGGCATGTGAGGACCATGTGCCAGGCCCAGCTGCCCCTGGGACCTTTCTGCCAGCCGGCCAGGCTAGGCCCTTGGTGGCAGGACCCAGTGCGGCACATGGGGACTGCATGCCAGGCCCAGCCAGGTCCTGCTGCCCTTGAGGCCCTCTCTGCTGCCTGGCCAGGCCATTCCCATGATGGCAGGGCCCAGCACAGTGTGCAGGGACCACGTTCCATGCCCAGAAGAGGCCTGTGGGCCCTGGGGCTGCTCCTGCCACCTGGGCTGGCAGGACAGCAGGAGCAGCCCCACTGGCAGGACCCATCTGGGCATGGCGTGCGGTCCTCATGTACCATGACAGGTCCTGCCTGTGCCTTGCTGTGCTTGGGGGGGGGGGAGGAGGAGGTGGCACATGGTGGGACCTGGGCCAGCCCCATGTAACTCACTAAGCTTTGCACCGGAGTGGGTCACAGGGCTCTGGGAGGCATGGGTCCTGTCCATGCCTCCCAGAGCCCTGTGACACGCTCCAGCGCAAAGTCGGATTAGCGAGCCGCACAGGGCTGGTCTGGGCCCATACAACCTGCAGCCCCAGGGACATCCCCCCTGCCACTCCCCAAACCCCCCCACATCACCCTGCCACCCATCACCCACCTACACCCATCAACCCCCGCCTCCCCCACTTACCTTGGACAGCACCAGGGGCCGAGGCAGCAGGAAAACTAAAGAGACACTCTGGCTAGCATCTCTTTTGGAGGACTGACTCCCTGGCAGAGTCTGGAACTGTGCCTTGCTCTGCTCTTCTGCAAAGCAGTGTTTTTAGACCCCTGGATATCCAGGGGTCTAATTTTCTCCCCACGCTGCAAGTTTGCAGCATGGGGAAACTTTTTTCATTCTGCACGTGCCTCTTGCCCCACCTCAAAGGGGTTTGAGATGGGGCAAGAGGCACGCATGCGCTCGTCTGGACACATGTCCCTATGTGCACTTTCTAGTTTTCAGTTTAACCCAAATCAGTAGTTCTGCCCATTGATGCCTAGAACATTTCCTTCTCCCCCATGAGTCATTCCATCACCTTTCAACATAATTTGCAGTTTTGTAGCAGTTCAATGACTAGCATCTATTTGTAACCAATCTTTAATGTTCAGAGCTGAGCAGCTCTTTATAACATATACTTAGCAGCAACAGCCAGGAAAACAATTATACAATGGTAGGGAGGAATTTTCAGATAACAAAAAACTCTAATAATAATTAGATGAAGACACAACTTTCTTGCAGAGAGTTTTGTCTCTGGGTCATTGGGTCAATTAATTTTTTTAAATGCCAAGATAGGGAACTTTCTAAATATGACTACTTTTATTAAACACATATCATCTGTCACTCAAAGAAAACAAAAGGGAACCTGACATTTATTAACTTAGTTTTATTTTCTGTGTCATCCTTTGATTTTCAGGATTTTGTTGACCCCAAAGGCCTATTATAGTCAACAACTTCTATACACTTTGTTATTTTCAGTCAAAGTAATATCATTGCTGTCTCCCTGATATTGATTTCCCTTAAGATTTCTATAAAACCAAAGTTTCCCTGTTTATCATATTAAACCATGCTATTCAGAATCATCTAAGTTAATTAGAATATTAATTGGAGTTTACAGAGTGTTTTGAGCTTTACCTTCCCCTGCTGGCAATAGGCCCTGAAGCTTTTTAAAGAACATTTCTACTCCCGGTAATTTTATGTTTTTAAACACTGAGAACCAGAACACAAAATGTGTCACAAGAAAGGCCCTTACATCTTGTTGGTTTGAGAAAAAATTCACTATAATTAAGAGCAGGTAGATATTACATCTAGCTCTTATATAATGATGAATAGCAGTATAAAATCCTAAGATGAAGACACAGTGAGGAAGAGCTCCCCAGCTTTTCTTGGCTCCACTCTTCTTGAATCCCTCACTGCATCTGCCCCCTCGTGCTGGGAATGCAGCTCCTTTTATACACTCCAGGGCTCCGCCCCTGAAGTCTTCTAGACCTGGCAGTTTACAGTCTTCAGTCAGGTCCAGGGGAGCTCTTCTCCCCTTCCCCTCAGGAAAGAAGCATGACTTTATTTCTCCTGCTGCCTCCTGATTGGTGGATGGGCTCCACCAATCAAAACAGCAGGATCTCAAGTCTGGGACTCAACCTAAGCTCTGAAAGGTGAGCGTGCTACACTCTCCCCTGTGGAACCCTTCACCATTTTGGTGAAGGGCTGGCCCCTTGCAGTTATTGAGTCCAGGGGGCAGAGATGGGTACCTCACTTTGCAAGACAGGGCAAAGGTGTTCAACTGGCCTCCTTTTATGCTGGGCTCAAGGAGTGGGCTTCTGAGCCCCATGGGGACTTAGGGGCATTTTCTTCATCCCTGCTATCAGGGCTTTCAACCGTAGGGGTGGACAGTCTGGCAGCAGGGCTGGTCATCCTGGGAGACTGCAATGATCGTGGTTCTTCTGTTGGGCCATTGTGGGGTTTTGGAGCCTCTTCTGCTCTTTCAGCCCGAGCATCCCCAGGAGCAGTCGACAGTAGGCTGGAATGGAACTGTGAGGGGTCCGAGTTAGAGTCTTTTTGATTCACTGGAGCAGGAGGAAGAACTTGTTCTGTCCTGGGCCTACCCCATCTCTCAGACCCAGGGGGTCTGTGGTGGAGCTCAGCTGGTGGGGACCCTGTTACTAAATTCCTTAGTAACACCCAGTCTCCAGGTCTCAGTTCCTGCTTCCTTACTCAGGCATTATAATTTTGCTTGTGCCTCAGCTGGTTGCAGTTTGCTAGATTTCCAGCCAGGCAGTAGGCCCGCCTCAGTCTGTCTTTCAGTTGCTAGGCTTACTGGCCATGTGACAAGTGCTGCCGATATGCCTTTTTCACTCCGAAACAGAGATTTATAGGAAGCCATGGCTGCCACCCAAACATGAGGAAGTATGGGCTTACCCCAGTGGCATCATTCCTTGTTGAATTCTAGGCATGTACAAGAAAAGACAGAGGTTGGCCCCATGATGCCTTTTGCTCCTGTCTTAGGGTCCCCAACATGTTCAATAGCATTGTGTTGAAACGCTCAGGTTGGGGATTCCCTTGTGGATGATAGGGAGTAGTACGAGATTTCCGTATCCACATTACAGTTAGTAACTTTTTGAGTAACTTGCTCTTAAAATTCCTGCCCTGATCAGAATGCAAGCAGGCGGGCAGTCCAAAAACAGAAAAGTACTTCTCCCATAACACTTTAGCCACCATTCGGGCAGTCTGGTTACAGGCCACAAAAGCCTGAGCATATCATGTAAAATGATCTGTTGTTACCAGGACATTGCTCTTTTAGTTTTCATCTCCCTCTATAGTAAGAAATTTTATGCAGACAAGTTCAAGTAGCTGTGAGCTCTGAATATTATGTAGCTAAGCGGTATGTGATGAAAGGGTTTTTTGCTTCACACAGCGTTCACAGGTTTGGCATTCGGTTTTAATGTCCTCGGCTATGCGAGGCCAGAAAAATTTTTCTCACACTAAAACCAAAGTCCACTCTATTCCCATATGGCCAAAGTTATCATGAAGGGCCAGCAGCGCTAGGGCCCGCTGTTCTTTAGGGAGGACCAGCTGCAGGTCCTCTTGTCTTTCAGGTTCTTGTACTACCCAATACAGCACGCCATCTATTAATCACAGCTTTCCCCACTCCCTGAGCAGAAGCTGGCCAGTTGAAGTGCCCACTTGCTCAGGAGAAGGCATAACAGTCCCTCCCTCCCAAGCCCGCAGCACATCTCGGATATCAGGATCCTGCTTCTGGCTGGCTCGCCACTCGGCCACTGTAATTTGGGGTAGCACTGAAGGAGTCAACAGGTGGAATGGCTTCAGGCCTGAGGAATTCCTTCGGGAGGTACCCCCAGCACTTCAGACAAGCAAGCTTCATCATGTCCTTTTCCTGATGAGTTTCTCATGGGGAGATCACAGAGAGCTTGAACAGCCTGTCTGCAGCACTTCTGGAGCCTGAGCAGGAGTCATCTGGGATGAGGTGTTGGTATCAGTATTTTTACATCCAGCCCGATAGTGGAGGCTGAATGAAAAGTCTGCTAAAGCAGCAACCCATCGATGCCCGGTGGCATCCAGCTTGGGACTGGTCAGAATGTATGTTAATGGGTTATTATCAGTTCATACTTAAAATGTTGTTTCATACAAATAGTTCCAGAACTTTTCAGTACTGGCCCATTTAAAGGCCCAAAACTCTAATTTATGAGCTGGATATTGAGTTTTGCTGGGCACGAGGCTGTGGCTGGCAAATGCCACAGAGCGTTTTTGTCCCTCATGTATTTGGTAAAGCACTGTCCCCAGTCCAGATAAGCTGTCATCAGTGTGAAGGACAAAGGGCCTGTTAGGATTTGGATAGGCCAACACAGGGGCATTAGTGAGACACCTAATAAGCTCTTGGAAAGCTTCCTCACACTGCTCATTCCATTTGGGTCTGAAAGGCTGAGTAGGACTCTTCACCTTCCCTCTTCTTTTGAAGTGCTCTGGTATCCTATGGTTGCAGGAAGCTTTTCCTGTCTGATATCCCCAACTATGGTGGCATAGTTTTTTAAAAACTTTTTGTAAAACCCTGCAAATCCCAAAAATCTTTTTAGCTCGTGATAGTTCATGGGTCTGGGCCAAGTGGTCACAGTGGTCACAGTTACCTTGTCTGGGTTGGTACTGATCCCCTGTTGGGATACAATGTGCCATACATATTTTCTTAAGGCCTGGCAAAACTGGTACTTGTCATAGCCAGCTTAAGGCCTGCAGCTTCCAACCAGTCCAGCACTCAGAGGAGTCTTTTATTATGTTCCTCTAGGGTTCTCCCAAACACAATAAGATCATCCAGGAATATGAGCACTTGGGTGAGATGCATATCCCTAACCACCTTTTCCATCAATCTTTGCAAAGTGGCTGGAGCACCTGAAATGCCTTGGGGCATCTTTTCAAACTGAAAGAAACCCAACGGGCAAATGAATGCGGCTTTTTCTTTGTCTGCTTCTCTGAGGGGAATCTGGTAATATCTGCTCCTCAGGTCCAACACAGAAAACCATTTACTACCCCAAGGCAGTCCAGTGCCTCTTGTACCCTAGGGACCACATACTGTACAACTGTCCGTGCATTTAACATGCGAATTTTTCCATTCTTCCTTACAATGACAATGGGTGAAGCATAGGGGCTTTTTGGCTAAGTAATTATCCCATGGTCAAGCAGGTGTTGCAGATGGCACTGGACCTCTCCCATTTCAGACAGTGGGACATGGTGAAACCATTCCTGAAATGGCCAGGGATTACCAAGACAAATTTGGTGTTCCACCCCCTCAGCCTTCCCCACATCCCATTCATGGAGAAAGAAAACCCCAGTTCAGCGTTGCAGCTTCTCCCACAGCTGCTTCTTCCAAGATTCCGGTGCAGGGGAATTCACAAAATAAAACCACTTGGGATCTATTGGGGTGGACCCAGGCTGGTTAGTTGAAGCTACTACCTCTGCTTCCCTAAAAGTGGCTAACTTTTGGCCAGGGCAAAACACTACTTCTTGCATCAAGGGTTTACCACCATGACAGTGCCGCACTCTTGGGCCAGTCCCTCAGGAGTAAACAATCCATCGGGCACCTCCAATACTTCCAATACCCAAGATCCCTTCCCACAGGGGAGAGCTTCAACTACCACAGCCTCAGCCTTTGAGGGCCCTTCAGCCCAACTGCAGGCAACACGTAGGGCTCTCTGTCCCTTATGGTTGAAAACACAAGTCCCACAATGTTGAAACACAAAAGACAAATCAAAAGGCAAATAATTACAATATCATAGGGATAACAGAGACCTAGTGGGACTCCACCCATGACTGGACCATGGGTATAGACAGCTATACCCTGTACAGGAGAGATCGAGTAGATAAAAGGGGTGGGGGTGTAGCTTTCTATGTTAAGGAAAGCTACACGTCCCTGAAAGCTGATATTGGTGACCAGGGTGGACAACTGGAAACCCTCTGGGTTAAAATACATGAGGAACATGGCACAGGGGACACAATTGTGGGAGTTTACTACAGACCTCCCACCCAAAGTCAAGAGCTTGAACAGGAGTTCACCCGGGAACTGGCTGAGGCTGCATGCTCCAGGACCATGATTATCATGGGTGACTTCAACTACCCAGACATCTCGTGGGAGGATCACTCAGCAAAATTCAAGTGGTCGCAAAGTTTCCTATCGCGCATGGATGACCTCTACCTGACTCAAGAAGTCTACAGGCCAACAAGAGGTAAAGCGCTACTTGACCTAGTACTGTCAACTAGGGATGACCTAATCAGTGACCTAGTGATTGATGGGAAGCTGAGTGACAGCAACCACAAGCTGATCACCTTCACTATCTGCCGTAAAGCTAGCAAGTCAGTCAGCAACACGGAAGTCCTTGACTTCAGGAAAACAGACTTTGACAAGCTCAGGAGGCTTGTCAGTGAGGCCCTAAGGGT
This sequence comes from Crocodylus porosus, assembly GCF_001723895.1. Lineage (NCBI taxonomy): Eukaryota > Metazoa > Chordata > Crocodylia > Crocodylidae > Crocodylus > Crocodylus porosus. The sequence goes on from NW_017728886.1 coordinate 85,148,373, forward strand.
CTATGACCCCTGGGGGAGGGGACTACAGGAAGAGTAGTTGCTCCTCAAGGAAGCGATCCTCAATGCACAAGCTAATTCTATTCCATCTCAGAGGAAAGGCAGCAAGAGGGCACAGCAGCCCCCCTGGCTCTCCAGGGATCTAGCAGACCTTCTGAGGTTAAAAAGAAAGTCCTACAAGGGATGCAGGATGGGATTCACATCCAAGGAGGAATATGCTGCACTGGTCCAGTCCTGCAGGGAGCAAACCAGGAAAGCCAAGCCTGCAACTGAACTCCAACTAGCTTTGAGCATCAAGGACAATAAAAAGTCCTTTTTCAGATATGTGGGGAGCCAAAGGAAAAGCAAGGACAACATTGGACCCCTGCTGAACTAGATGGGACAGCTGACAACTAACGCCCAGCAAAAAGCCAACTTATTAAATGGGTACTTTGCGTCAGTCTTTCATCAGTCCCATGGGACACCCATGCCCACTACATGACAGGGAGGTCCAGGTGAGGGAGATCCTCTGCCCTCCATCAATGCTGACCTCGTGAAGGAACACCTTGAGAGGCTGGATACCCTCAAGTCAGCTGGCCCTGACAACCTACACCCCAGGGTACTCAAGGAGCTGGCGAGCATCACAGCCCAGCCCCTGGCACAGATCTTTGAGAACTCCTGGTGCTCTGGTGTAGTGCCCAAAGACTGGAAGAATGCCAATGTGGTGCCTATCTTCAAGAAAGGGAGGAAAGTGGATCTGGCAAACTATAGGCCCATCAGCCTGACCTCTATCCCGGGGAAGGTCTTAGAAAAGTTTATTAAAGAGGCCATCCTTACTGGACTGGCCAATGCCAACATCCTGAGGGATAGCCAGCATGGGTTTGTTGTGGGTAGGTCTTGCTTGACCAATCTCATTTCCCTTTACAACCAGGTGACCTATCACCTGGACAAGGGAGAAGAGATTGATGTCATATATCTTGACTTCAGAAAAGCCTTTGATCTGGTATCCCATGATCAACTCTTGGTGAAATTGGCCAACTGTGGCCTTGGGTCCACCACAATCCACTGGCTGGGAAATTGGCTCCGTAGTCGGACCCAGAGGGTGGTAACTGACCGAAGTCAATCATATTGGTGCCCTGTGACCAGTGGGATCTCCCAAGGCTCTGTCCTTGGACCCATATTGTTCAACATCGTCATTAATGATGTGGACATTGGAGTCAGAAGTGGACTGGCCAAGTTCACTGATGACACCAAACTCTGGGGCAAAGCATCTGCACCTGAAGACAGGAGGACAATCCAGGCTGACCTGGACAGGCTCAGCAAATGGGCGGACGAGAACCTGAGGGTGTTTAACACTGAAAAATGCAAGGTTCTCCACCTTGGGAGGAAAAACCTGCAGCATCCTTATAGGCT
>NW_017728886.1:85150776-85174066 GCF_001723895.1 Crocodylus porosus
AAAAGAATTTTCAAAATACTGTTCTTAATAAAAAAAAATCTCATTACTCTAAAGTCAGTCTCGTGACTTTGGGACCTTTGGGGGAAAAAGTCACAGACTGGTTATTAAACTGCTTGTTATAAAGCAACAAGTAGAGATCATCATGAGATGGAGCACATCCTGAATAATATCTTATTGATTTCATGTTTTAATCTTTAGATATCTGATATTTAGGATTTGTAACAATTTTAGAATAATTTGAAATACCCAAATAAAGTTATCATGTCCTTTTACACACCTTTCCTTTGTTTGTTAGTGTAAAATAAATAGAGGAAGATATTAGGATGTGCCTAAAAGTAGCTGAGACTGTCAGTACATGAAGTTAATCATGCCCGGTGAAAATCAGCATCTTAATAGCCTGAATGCCCTTGACTCCTGCTTACATGAATCAGCACCTTCTTGCATTCGATTTTTTCATGCCCAGATAAATGGTCTTTCATGTTCTTTAAGGACTTCTATTGTATTGTATTCTATTGATTCTCCCCCTCTATGCGACACTGGTCAGGCCACAGTTGGAGTATTGTGTTCTGTTCTGGGCACTGCACTTCAGGAGGAATGTGGCCAGCATCGAGCGGGTCCAGAGGAGGGCCACTCACATGATCGGAGGCAGCAAGGCAGGCCCTACGAGTGGAGGCTATGGGACCTGAACCTGTTAAGGCTCCACAAGAGAAGGCTGAGAGGGGATCTGGTGGCCATCTACAAACTGGCCAAGGGGGACCAGCAGGCTATGGGAGAGTCCCTGTTCCCCCAAGCACTACCAGAAGTAACAAGGAACAACAGTCATAAGTTGACGGAGAGTAGATTCAGGCTAGGTATCAGGAGGCACTACTTCATAGCCAGGGCAGCTAGGATCTGGAACCAACTTCCAATGGAAGTGGTGCTTGCCCCTCCCCTGGGAGTCTTCAAAAGGAGGCTGGACCCCCAGCATTTTTTCCTGCCCATGGCAGGGGGTCAGACTTGGTGATCTGCTTAGTTCCCTTCTGACCCTACCAACTATGAAACTATGAATTAAGGTGAGAAGACATTCCAGACCATGAATAATAGCATAACACCCTTATTTAAATCGTTTTACTTTTCAATTGTCTATGGTTTTAAATCATTTTAAAGTACCTTTTATTCTTGGACATTCTGTATTCTAATACAGAAGACTGTGCCTCCATATTCTGTGCCATGACAGCCTCCAGGGTTGTCTGGAGATAATGATGAGAAGGGCTAGTCTATATTTAAAAGATTTTTTAGGAAGAGGTATACAGGTATAAATATTCCTACCATGGCTGTAGACATATCTTGCATCATCAAAAGAATTGCTGGTCTAACTTAAACCATTTCCCCAAGAATCAAGTTACACCAGAAAAAGAACACTTTTTGTCTTTATAACTCCATGTATACTAAGATTTGACAGCATGTCTGTACCAGTTACAGGTGTAATAGTTTCCCATTTCTAACCAACCTTGTCATTCCAGCAACCTTTTAAAAAGTAGACTGCAACAAAGAACGTCCTATGGAAGTACAGGGAGGTCTCATCAGCTTCTAAATCAGGGGCGGGCAATTATTTGGGCAGAGGGCCTCTTACTTAATTTTGGCAAGCCATCAAGGGCACATAAATATTAATTTTCTAAAATTTTTAGGGGCCCTGCGGGCCAGATAGAATGGCCTGGCAGACTGCATCTGGCCCCCAGGCCGCATTTTGCCCACCCCTATTCTAAATATTTCATCTGCATCTATATCAGCCTCCATGTCCTGGTCCTCTGTCCATTTAGGAACTGAAATTTAATGACCCTCTCTCTCTCTCTGCTAATTGATTGTGATAAACTTTGCAAATAGATACCAAAATGTGAGGCAATTCTTCCAGGAATTTATAGAAAAGAGACAGGAAGTCAGAACGAAAGCACAAAGTGAACAAAAGAGGTAACTGGATTAATTTCACACTCCCTTGCACTTTTTGTTGTCCTTAACTTCAGGATAAAGTGAATACAACAGGAATATCTGATGCTACTATTCAGATCAAGCATTTTGCATTGTCTATGCCCAGATGTAAATCACAGTACCTATTGCAAAATGTTGGAAAATCATGATCCTCAGTGTTCATTCAACATGTCTGCCTCAAAAAATGGATAGAATACTTAGAAAAATATAACAAAAAAATTGAAAATGTAGCTTTCTATATAATCCATTTTCCTTAATTAGGTAGGGATGAGTTTACTGTACATTTACTACTTGGGATTTTTTTCACAGTTACTTAAGAGATTATGCAGTCTAGAAAATCATGGTCCAATTTGCTTAAGATATTCTCTGCAGCATTTTATACTATATATTCTTAAAAGTTCACTTTTCTTTAATAGTGGTAAAGAAAGTCACACTTACAGAAAAGCAATTTTACTGTTAAAAGATTGCTGTATTCATTACCAGTCCAAAAAAAAGATTCCATTCTTTCTGAAGGATATGTTAAAACACAATATACGGAGGTAATATCAAAGGTGGGCTCAAACAAATGCAAAAAAAAATGGAATATCATTTTAAACAACTTCTTCAGTGTACACAATTAATTAACACTACAAAAAGCTTTGAAGATCAAGTAAAAGCAGCGCTAACTACTCCTGGCCTCTGTGAGGGTTAGGTGGAAAAGTAATACTCAGACAAATAGAGACCATATCTATTATTCCATTGACTAACATGATTCATTTTCTTCTCTTGGTAAGGACAGGCAAGGTCTCTCATCCACCTTTCCAACAATGTCAATATATATTAACAATTTCTTAGTAAAATTAATCTCCAATCTTTGTTTACCAAGTTAGAGTGTTGGGTTGAAAATACTGCTAAAACTTAAAAATCGTTAGTCTAAATCAAAATGTCAACAATATTGTTAATTCCAAGTGTTCAAAAATCATTAATCACGCACATGTGCACACACATACACACACGCGTGCATGTGCACGTGCACACATACAAACTCAGAAAGGTTTCTTCTAAAACAAATTCAAGGTTCTTTTTACTTTCCTTCTAGTTTATATTTGGTTTACTCTTGGTCATACTTTCCAGCTTTATTCTGACAGTGAGAACTAACAACTTTTTTAAAAAATGAAAGCTTAGATTCTCCTGTAGTCATCCGACTCCGGGAGTGAGGGCTATAAGAAACATATTAAATATTGGGAGATAATATCACAAGAGCTAGTGAAAAACTAATAGCCTACCTCCCACATAACTATTCAAGGCTTGTCTAATGGCTGAGGGGGAAGGGAGGCTATGAATCTTACATTTTCAAATATGCTTTCAGTTTTTGAGCTTGGTCTTTCATGCAGCTGTTTTTTGAACTGGCTAGAAAAACCCAAAATAACTTACCCAGGCCTATGGCTAATTTACTCCTTTTACTATGTATCATCTTGAGGTTACTAAGCCAAATTCTGTCTTTTGATAAGTACACAGCTCTCGAAGACTACAATAAAAACTATACGTATTTATCTGATCAGAATTTAGCTGGCTAAATTCCACCTTAGGTATGTAAAGGAGTTTAGTGCTGTCATTGTTACCTAGGAAACAAGAAGAATTATTCCAAATTAGTGTAATAATTAATGGTTTGATCCTGGAAGGTATGAGCACTCTGGCACTGATCCAGCAAAGGACTTATCTATCTAACCTTCTTTGAGTACTTAAACAGTGAGACTCCATTCATGCTTAAAATTAAGCTCACAGTTCTGTTCTGTTGGATTTGAGTCAAGGAGTTCTCCACACCTTGCAGGATCAAACCTCTAAGAAGGATGAACATTAGCAATTATCAGAAGTGTGGCACCTTTAATTGCTGTGTTTTAGCAAAAATGTAAGAGTGCATGAAATTTATGCTTCTTAACTCACTGCAAACTCTAATTCTTTAAGAAAGAGTTCTTTGCACAAGATTACTCATTTAATGTACAAGACTCAACTGTCAGGCAATGTATACAATTTTTAATGGCTCAATATGTTTGTATGCTTTTCCCCAGAGCCCCAAGAGTCAAGAGCACAGTTGATTACCTTATGTTTTTAAAAACAAGAAAGATAAAGAAAGACAACTAAAGTAGAAATCACTGTCATGAATAGGAGCTGTTAAGAAACAGAGAGCAGGACCTTTAAGTCTTCAGTTGCATGCACTATCAATGGTTATAGAATTTTTCTAGCCAGATTATACATAAGTATATGAAAGATCAAGCTCAAAAACTGCCTATATATTTGAGTATTAAGTCACACCCTTCTCTTATTCAGTTGTCTTCAGTCTCATGCATTACTTATTAGGGCTAAGTACAGACAGTCAAAAAGCCCAAGGCTGAATCGATTCAATCTTTGCAGGTTAGTCTAAGATGCATAGATTGAATGGATAAGCAAGTGAACTGACATTCACTTTTGATTCTGGAAATGCAGCCACATGCCTGCAGTGGCCCAGAGCAGAAGCCGGGGAGCTCTACAGCATGCCTCTCTGCTTGGCTAGAGCAGACAGCTTTGCCAAAGCTAACCTGTTCTCCCTGTGAGGGAGGGCTTGTGGGGGAGATGCAAAGCATCCTGGGATGGTGGGGGACTGTGAGTTAATCTGAATCTGGAGGGGATCTGAGACAGAAGTTCAATAAACTAATTTAACCTAAATCAGTTAAGTCTGATCCTACATCTATCCACATTTATCTTAAACTGGTTTTTGGCCATTTTGAAACCAATTTGTGTGCACTGAACTTTTATTATGTTATAGATATGAACCCTTTTCTGATCACTTACATCAGTTTATGTGTAATTACTGTCCTGAGCCCTAAAGTAGAACATACAGAATCCAAGCTAGCCAGTCTTCCCAAGGTAAAAGTGGCAAAAGTCAAGCTAACACACAAATGGTAGTTATTTAATCTAACCCTGATAACCATGGAAAAAGTCACAACAATAGGAGAATCAAATGAAAAAGTTCACAACTAAGGGGCTGGATCCACCTTCCTTTCTTCCCCTATTCTTGGGGTTTCCTCCCCCCACAAAAAATCCCTTCTGATTTTCCCAACTATCCGTGACAATCTCAACGTCTCTCTATAGACCAGCCCACCTAACCGTCTTCTATCTGTGTTCATAGCTTCCTACCAGTACAGTAAGGAGTCCATACTGAGCCTTCCTGTTCATGTTTCTCAGAAAGATATTACCCAACAAGGGGAAAGAAATATCCAGGAATTGGGATTAGGGACTGTGCTCTCTAGAACTGGTCAACCCTAAAATTTTCCTAATTTTTTAAAAATTAAACAACATTAAAATGTTGCTCAAGTGTAGTTCTCAGATTACCACCAATTATAGCTACCATGATCATAACCCAGATATTTTACTGAATAGAGGCATAGAAGTAGCTTAGCTGGAAGCCACAGGAACATTTTCTCATGGAACAGTTTTTTTGTGTTAAACTCAGCCTACTGATAACTGTGAGTGATTAGTTTTTACTTACCGGTCTGTAGCCAGGCTAAACAGAGGCTATGTTCTCAGTCTTACAGAGGGCTGTCCACATTTTTAAAAGATCAACAGAACAATTAGCACTAATGTTCATAACCCATGTTGGTAATGTTAGCAAAGGAAAAAAAAGGGTTAGCAAAGGACTCAGGGAATTATAGGCCAATCAGTTTGACTTCAGTCCCTGGAAGAATCCTGAAAAAATTATCAAAGAATCCATTAGTGATAAGCTAACTTAAGGCAGTATTCAAGACAGCCAACATGGCTTCATTCTGGGCAGGTCATGCCTGACCAACCTCATTTTCTTCTATGATCAGGTAACTTGTCACCTGGATAAGGGAAATGAGGTTGATTTTATATACTTGGATTTCAAAAAGGCCTTTGACTTAGTCTGCCACAATGTCATCATGGTAAAACTGGGAAATCGCAACCTTGACAACTTTATGGTCTGGTGGCTAGGAAACTAGCTCTGAGGTATGACCCAAAGAGTATTAATAGATGGAACTGAGTCGACATGGCATAAGGTGACCAGTAGCATCCCTCAGGGTTCAGCCCTCAGATGAGTGCTTTTCAACATATTCATCAATTATTTGGATTCAGGTGTTAAAAGCATACTGGCAAAGCTTGTGAACAACACCAAAGCATGGGGAAGCGTGGTCACACTGGAAGACAGTCTGGGGATACAGGCAGACCTGGACAGGTTTACAAGGTAGGTGGATCAAAACCTGATGTTTAACATGGAGAAATGTAAAGTGCTCCATCTGGGGATAAATAATCCTCAACACACTTAGAGGCTCGGTGGTGCTACACTTGCCAACACCACAACTGTAAGAGACCTGGGGGTCTTGATAGACCACAGAATGAGCATAAGCCACCAATGCAATGCTGTAGCACAGAGAATAAAATACTGTCATGCATCTACTGATGCATCTCAAGCAAGACTAAGGATGTCTGTATGAATGCCTGTGGCAAACTAGCCAAAGTTGAAGCCTGGCACTTTTTGCTAGCACGCTCTGGGTCAGGGCTGAGAGCCTGGCATGTTTTAGTTGCTGTTGCAACTTCTTTTGGGTCCAGCATAGCTGTGTCACTGAACCCCAGCTAGGTGTCTTGCTGGCTGTTTTGGCCATGCAGGCCTTGAGTGGGAGGATGCCAGAATGTGGTCCTGGCAGCTACTGGCTGTGCAGGCCTTGGGTGGGATGACACCATGAGTGTATCACTCCCTAACGGAGACTGACCAGGAGACAGGGTCCTGGCAGTCACTGTGTTGGGGATTGCAGTGTTTCAGCATGGTGGTATAGCTAAGACTGCATGTCCAGGCTGCAGCCATAAGCCTGGGCCCTTTTTGCTGTTTTACAGCTGCTGCATTTCAGCCCATCAGTGTGGGGCTGAACCCCAGCCATATGTTGGCTGGCAGACTTGGGCCAGGGTGAAGCCCTGGCAATTCTTGTTGCTTATTCAGGCCTCAGTGGTGTACAGTTTTTGTAGTTTGTAGCGTTTTAAAATTATAGTTAGTAATTACTTTTGTTTTTTTCTTTATGCTTTGTAATAAATATGGGTTTTATTATACTGCTTTGCAAGGAAAGGGATGTGGGTTTTATTGGACACCCTAGTAATCCATTTAGTGTTTCCCAGGTAAACTGCATGGGGCCTCGAGCCAAAGTAAAATATATTTAGTACCCCCAAAATTGAATCCGGCCCTTATTGCTGCTGCCAGGTGCTCAGCAGAAGGGTTACATTTTCATTTGTGTTTAAATACCAGAGGACTGGGTTTTGGCTGTGGGATGGAGAAGGCCACTAAGAAGGGTGCCAGCAGCATTCCAGGTCCTAGACCCTTCTAAGGGTCTAGTGCTGCTGTTAGCAGAAGAACTGTGGAGTCAGACAGAAAAGACTGGGGCCGAGGGGTCCAGAGCTCATGAGGGCGAGACTAGGGGCCAAGAGGCTCAGAGTCCACAAGGGCAAAATAACAGAGTGGGTCCCTAAGAAGCCAAAGGGGGCCAGTAAAGCAGGATCCTGGCAGCTGCCAGGGGGTGACTTTGTTGCCACAGTGCCAGACCAACTGCAACTGGCTAGAATTTTGTGCTTATTCTTTATCCCATTCTGTTCTCTAAAAAAATCCCTATAATGTTGGACTGTCACCTTTTTTCAGCACTGATGAACTCTGTCTAACCACTGAATTTTATTTGCTTCATCTATCTTTAAACAGCAATGTGAAAAAACTAGTAGAACAGCTGGTATTAGGATGGTGAACTATAATTTAATTATCCCTGTTTATGAATTTAATTACTACCACTTTTAAAAAGAAGGGGTCACTAAGGTAAATCAACAGAAAGGGAAAAAAAGAAAAACAGGAAAACCACGGATTAAATCATGCATTTGACAGCATCACTAGCAATTCATTACATTTGAAACAAGAATGACAAGCTGATAAAAGTCTGCACCAGCTGTTATGCAACCAGCTTGCTGCTTCCAGACAAAGAAACATGTTGTGATGGTGGTTGGGGTGTTTTACAGGAATTGATTTAGCTCTAGATTTGTTGTTTTTTAAACAATTTCAGACAAATGGACCTAAAGGACCTGGGCACATCATAAGCCAACATTATGTTAGAAAAGACACGCTGATTGTTATAATTTGGTGGGAGAGAGCCTAATAAAAATTTAGGAGGAGTAGAACAAAACAGATATTGCAGAAATATTTCAGTCGGTCCCAGGTCATTCTTATGTGTTTCACAGATAAACACTAGCACTGGTACAGCAAAATTGTTCCAAGCTAATCCGGTTATAAAACAAACAAAAAAAACCTCCTTAAAAATATCTGAGGCGTGGTACTTGTAGGACAGTCAGGGATCTTGATCCTCCAGCTCTAGCCAAGAGTAGCATAACTGGGGGGAACCTATTGGGGCAGCAGCAGCAGCCATTCCTTTGTGCGGGCATGCAAAAATAGCTGTTGCTGCAGCTGGTGGCTGGATATGCCACTGCCACTGGCAACACAGAGCCTGGCACAAAGAATCTCTGTGAGCCACTGCTGCCCAGGGCACAGTGCTGCCTTCTTACACCTCTGCTAGTCAAATATACCCACACTTGTGTAGCACAGTGACATTTCTAAGTCATCTTATGGGTTGAAGAGTAGATCCAAATTATTCTCATAGATGCCTCCATTTTTTGGCTTCATGCATGTCTAAAATGCAGGGTTCCTGTTCCAGGAGGGTAACACAAATCAAAAGGATTAGGGCACCTAGGATTCCTATACAATCAAGGGAGAGCTAGGTGCCTCCAAAGGCCAATTCAGAGTGCCAAGAGGTCACCAATAGGAAACACTACACACAGAGACATGTCTGAACCCCTGCCCTCCTTAAAGCTTGGGTACTTCTGCTTGGAATTCAAAGCACTCATCGGGTAGGCACCTAATACATGCTGACAGCACTGAGTTCAGCATAAGGCACAGCACTCAGAGCTGCTTTTACATAAGAGTGTAATTGTAGATGGTGGTGAAAGAGTGAAATCATGGGGCAAGAAGGAGAACAAGCAAGAGGGAGCCTGAATCTGTGACCCAGTGACAAGGGCACTCATCCAAGGGGGCAGAAAGAAACTCCCCTGTCAGGAGGCAAAAAGTGTGGGTTTCAAGCCACACAGGCTGAGGAAAGCCTAAAACCCTGGCATCCCTTCCCAGGTGAGTGCTCTGACCCACTGGACTACTAAGCAAAAAGTTCTGCATCACAGCCCCAACCCCACGGATGCAGCACTTTCTGCTGAATTCAACACTGCCACTGTACATTTGGCATGCATTGTGGATGACTCAGAAATCTAGTCTCTTCAAAAAGTTAAGTCATTTTATGACCATGCTCAGAAGCTAAGAGTGCCTGTATGTGTGCTAGGAAGCTGCTCCAATGCACTGTAATTACAGCACATCAGAGCAGATGCAATTTAATTGAGTCCACTGGGCTAGGGAGAGACATTACACATACACTGGTTTAAGTGATCAGAAACTGGTTAAATCCTGTAACAGAACAGAAGTTCAGTGCACATAAACCAGTTTCAAAATGGCTGAAACTGGTTTAAGATAAACCTGGTTGAATGGAGTATCAGACTTAAACTGGTTTGACCCAGATCAGTTATGAAACTTCTGTCCCAGACCCCTTCCTGGTCCAAGTTAAATCACAGCCCCCCAGCATCCCAACCTACTTTGCAGTGCTGGGCTGGGCTGGGCTGAGCTGGGCTGCCTGCTCCAGAAAGCAGGGCTGGCCCTACCCCTCTGCTCCCTAGCTGGACCAGTGAGGGCTCACCAGCTGACTCACTAGTCATCTAGACAAACCCCAGCAGGGATCTGGGGCCAGGGAGGGGGATTAAACTCACCTTCCCCCAAGTACAGAGATGCCCTGCCCTGATGGCTTACTTAGTGCTAGCTGCAACTGTGGACTACAAATCCCAGAGGTACCTGGAAGCAGGAAGAAGTGATGAGCAACCCTGCAGAGTCCTGCTACTGTGATTGTGGACTGCAAATCCCAGAGACCTCAGGGGCAGCAGAAAGAAGTGAACACACAGCCTGTGCTGGCTACATGCCAGAAAGCTGTGTTCTAGTGCCCCTCAGCTTCTGACTTGAGCTACTGCAGGCTGTATTTCCTGAATCAAAAGTGAATGTCTGTTCATTTGCTTATTGGTTCAAACTTTGCAGCCTAGGCTAATATGCAAAGACTGAATCAATTCAGCTTCAGGATTTTTGACTAGCTGTAATTAGCCCTGGAGTGTGCTACTTAGCATGCTTCAGCCAACCTCTGTGTCTCATGTATCAGCATCCTTGTGCTTCCAAATGGCAGTGGTAACACTTTAAAGCTCATTTGTTATTCATCTAAGGCATTTTGCAGGCCTGAAGCAAGTTCACGATGGATTTCTCTTCTGTAACCTTGGCACCCAAATTTTGCCTATATCCTGTTCTGAATCTCATTAACCAATACCACTCCGGTTTTAGATGCTTCCTATAAAGCTGAAGTTCCTTAACTCCCTGTGAGACCAATAGGTAGATAGGGTACAGAAAGTTTAGCAGGTCTGCAGGACATTCAAACTAGTAGCCTTTCCCTGGGCGGAGCTAGTGATCTCCCTCTTTAATTGGACTGCAAATATATATTACTTGCCAATTGCCCATCCAGAAAGATGGGGAGGGGAGGGGGCTGGGATGGAGTGCCACCGCCTAACGCCCCATGCTGCTGCTGTAGTGTTCTGCCTCTTTCAGGGAGCAGGGTGAGGGAGCAGAGGCCAGCAGCGCCACTCCTCAGCGCGGCTTCAGAATCATGGCAGCACTCCCCTATGTTTGGAGCACTCTTATTGGCTGTTTCCATCACCCAATCAGAGTGCAAATAAAGCATTATAGACATACAGATAGACAGACTTAGGCTTTTATAATATTAGAATGGGCCCAATTCTCTTCTCCCTTGCACAGTGTAGTCTAGAGCAACTCTACTGAAGTCAGTAGAGTGATATCAGGGTTAAACTGCTGTAAGTTAAAGGAGAATCAGAGCTTTCATGTCTTAGGTATGCAGTGTTCAAAAAGATTGGTAGTTGCATCCATGTGAATGCACTAGAAAAACCATATTTCATGGCACAGGTTTTCAGCAAATAGTTGCCTGTCTACTCACATCATTGATTGCTTATATCATGAAACATCAATAAAGAATTAGCATTTAAAGAAGAAAAGAATATGCTTAGGATATGCAAGTAACAACTGTGTACAAACACAGTGGACTATTTTCTATTGTGTCAGACAGTCAAAGCACTCAATCATATATTTGCCCTTCTTTTCTTTGGTTATTAAAAAATAGTGACTTTAATAACCTACAAGTCTAGGACTTCCTCATTACTTCCGTCTCCAGGTTGTTTTATTAATGGCCAAGATGCAGGAAATAGTGGGGGTTACGGGAGTGGGAGGAATAGCAATAGAAAAATGTGTAAATGTGCTCCTGTCTTCCAAAGAAACAGCCACACAGCCATCCTACTATATTTTCAACAAGAGATACAACATAAATAAGTCAGCTACTGTGGAGAAGAGAGAGGCACAAGGACTTATTCATTCAAATGATCCTTGGAGATAGAAGTCCACTTGACACATTAGATCTGTTGTTGTGGACTCCCAGTAAAAATATGTTTGATGCTATCCACTGCATCATCTTCATCTCACATTCAAGGGTGGTATCTGGACAATAATAGCTATAGAATTTATCAAACTGCTGAACTACATGAAGTACACTAGTCCTCTTACAGCAGAGTTGAGAGGTACTTACTAGGACTGTGTGAAGCTTTGGATTGTAATTTGATTCAGAGGTGATTCAGACCGATTCAGAGGCTGAATCTCCGAATCCAAATCGAATCGCTAGAAGCTTAAAAGTTTCCGAATCGATTCAGAGCCTCTGAATCGATTCGGAAAAGATTCGGAGGTTCAGAGGGCAGTCTTTCTGAGGAAACAGAAACTTAGAAGAGGGAGGGGAAGCTGGGGGCAGGGAGGACTGACATGACTAGCTGGCCAGCAAGCATGATTTCTCTCTGACTGCCCTTCCAATTACAGTGTCTGGGGGAGGGACATAAAAACAACATAAAAGTCTCTGTCTGCCTGCAGGCTTGCTGTGCCTTTTGTGAGCTGGTTCTGAGTGAGCAACAGCATCAGAAAAGTGCTGTGCTGCCTGGCTTGCTTCATAGTCAGTTGCCTGCTCCTTTTTGTTCTTAGAAAGGATTGGATAGGATTTAGCTTAGCATCTCTCTTTACTCAATGCTATCCAATTAATTTCTTTCAATTAATATTTGCTCTCTTTTTTTTTTCTTTTTTTCTTTTTTTTTTTGCAATACTTTTAAAAAAGAAAGCTCAGTGTTTTCCCTGGCAGTGTGATCCATCACTGTGCAGGGAAGCACACATTACACACACTCACATAGATCATAGAACAAGTCATATATTCATAGAAGAGATTGTATATAGTTAGTTATTACAGACAGCTCATCACAGAAGAGCAACTCACACCACAGTTATCATTCATAATCAATAATCAGATTCATTAACCCACCAAAGTCCACTACACACAACACAAAATAATCTAATAAATCACACAACCCAGAAAACAAGAACCAACATCACAGAAGAACAACACAGAAATTTATTAACACGCAACACAGGCAATCTAATAGTCACACACCCCAGAAAAGAGAACCCAGAAGAAGTCAGACACACACAGTCACACACCTTTTGCAGCACAGGAAAGATTTATATGAAGCGTGCTGGAAAGACAGGTGCCAGGTCTTCTGGCAGGGATGGGAGAGGGGATAGAGGGACACTAGAGCTGGGAGTTCCCCTCCCCCAAACATAGATGCATACTCTTCCCAAGCAGCCATGATGCTTCTGCTGCCAGTGAAAGCAAGTACCTGACGTCCCTGCACATGCACCACCTCTTCTAACTCCAGAAATAGGCACCAGCAGCAGAATGACTGTCTCCTCCACCCCAATGTCATCTCCCAGTGTGAGCCTCCCACTGCCAGAGGAGGAGCTGGAGCTGAAACCAGGGGTCCTGAGCGCCCTGGCTCAAGCAATTCTGGGGACCAAGGGGAAATCAGAGTTTGTGCTCTACACCCCTCAAATTTCCCCTAGACCCAGGTCTCCTCCGGAAAGCAGCACCTCGGAGGAGGTTGAGGTTGTGGAAGCTCAGGGAAGTGGCTCAGCTGAGGCAGCTCCTCCTGCTGTTGTGCCTCAGCTTGCTGAGGAGGGAGATAAGGCAGCATCCCCATCCTCAACCCAGAAGTAGGCAAGTAGTGTTGTATGGGAGCATTTTGAGCTGGCTGATGATCCCAGGTTTGCTATCTGGCGGCACTGCCAAAGGCAGATCAGCTGGGGCAAGGATGTGAAACACTTTGCCACCACGGTGATGCTGCTGCATCTCAGGAGACGGCACCCCCTTGCCTTTCTTCCTGCTTAGCTTGACACCAGTGTGAGCATGCCCAAAGGGAAGTCCCCCACTCACTCCAAAGCCCCCATTCCCCCAAAGCAGAGGCAGACCACCCTGGAACAGAGGGGGAAAGGTGGACAGAAAGCAGGGTGAGTTGCAAAGGTGAGCAAGATCACTCAAAGCATTGGGAAGATGCTTGCTCTGGATGGCCAGCCCTTCTCTCTAGTTGAGCGGCCAGGGTTCAGGCGGCTCATGGCACTTGTGGCCCTATCTTACCAAATGCCTGCATGCGCCACCTTTAGCAGGATGGCGGTGCCCTCCCTGTTTGAGGCATGCAGGGAGTACTTGAGTGAGGAGCTGCACAAGGCAGGTCCACAGGTAGCCTTGCACTTCACCTCAGACATCTAGAGCAGCCAGGGTAGCAATCACGCCTACCTCTCCCTCACAGGGCACTGGGTCAATCAGTCAGGCTGTTGGTGGGCTCTCCTCCAAGCCGAGGTGCTAGATGAGTCCCACACAACAAGGGAAATCATGGTGGCCATGAACTGCATGGTGCAGGGTGGCTTGTTCAGTAGGCCAAGCTCACCTGTGGGTTCATGGTCACCAACAATAGGGCCAATACAGTCAAGGCTGTCTGTGACGCCAACACATCTGCTGTGTGGCTCACAGACTGCACCTCATAGTCAGGGATGCCCTGGAGGGGGACAGGGCTGCTGGTGATGGTGCCACCACCACTACTGCTACAAGCCAGATGATTTCAAAATGCAGGAAGGTGGCAGGCTACTTCCACCGCAGCATCAAGGGGGGCAAGATGCTGTGAGAGAAACAGGCAAAGCTGAGCATCCCACAGCACAGAATCATGCAGGATGTGGAGACTTGGTGGAACTCCACATACCTGATGCTCAAAAGGCTGGTGGAGCAACAGAAGGCCATCCATGAGATGGCCTTGTTTGGGGAGATCGGGATCAGTGGCCCCCTGAACAGAGCTGAGTGGGGTACCATCTCCCAGATCTTGGTGGTCCTCAAGCCCTTCCTAGAGGCCACTGAGACTATTCATGGAATGCCCTCCTTAGCCAGGTGATCCCCATAGTGAGGAAACTTGAGAACCAAATGGAGAAGTTTCAGGGGATCAGTGTTCCTAGATGAGGCAGGCCACGGTCACCAGACATGCAGGCAGTGGTGAGGCAGCTGAAGGAGATCATCAGGAGATGGCTGGATCCCTTGTGGTCCAGTATGGTCCACATGTTGGTAGGCATGTGCGACCCAAGGGTGAAGGGGAGCATGTTCATTGGCAACACCAAAACCCTCGATTACTGGATGCAGGTGCTGGTCAACAAAGTCAGGGAGGCCGAAGGACAGAGGCAAGGGGATGTGGAAGAGGGAGATCCAGTTTCCCATGCCAGCACTCCCAGCACCAGCACTAGCACCAGCCAGTCTCCTCCACGCCAGCCACTGCCAATGTGGGCCATGGTATAGCTTCAATGCTGGGGTCCAAATGCACTAGACCCCAGCCTCAGGCAGGTAACGCCAAAGCTTCAGTGGCTACCTATCTCACTGAGGATGTGGAGCCACTGGACTGTGGCCCCCTGGCCTACTAGGCAAGCCACAGCCAGATGTGGCAGGATCTGGCCATAGTTGCTGGCAACACCTGTCCTGTCCACCAACCAGTGTTCCAAGTGAGAGGGTGTTCAGCATTGCTGGGGATCTTGTGACACCCAACCGCACGTGCTTGGATCCTGGTTTGGTGGAGCAGCTGATGTTCTTAAAGGTGAACCTCCTGCTGCTGGAGTTCCCCAAGCTCCACCTGCAGATGTGACTGAGTGCCACCCTCCTCACTCTGTCTGCACCGATTTACTTCTTTCATTTTTTTTAAAAAACAGGTAATGCCCCGCTCTTAACTGGAGGGGGCACTCACTGCATCACCAGCCAGCAGGGGAAAAACATGTTCCTGCTGAGCTTGTTCCCCTGCCAGGATGAACTTGGAGGTATGCGATGGGGCTATGGGGGAGGAGGTGGCCCCACGTCATGGGCATGACCACTAAAACTGCACCCTGCCAAGGTAGGGAGGCCTGGTGGGATAGCTGGTGGCACAGCAGCCCCATAAATGCCAGAATCAATGATCCCCTGGTGAAAGATGGGTAGGAGGTGCCATAACCTCCAGCTAATGTACACACACACACAGTCCTGGCTGGGGAAAGCCCAGACCTGTCACATCTTTGACAGGCCTGATGCTTGCTGTGCAGTTGTGAGGCTCCCAGTGAGCTCAGCTTAGCTGCCCAGGATGCCAGCTTTTGCAATGAAAAACCCTTTGTCAGGCTGAGGAAGTACCTGCAGTTGGTGTGTCTCCTGGTCCTGGATGCAAGGAGTAGTAAAGAAGCCAGAGGCCAGCCTGGCATGCAATGCAGGCAAGAAAGCCAGTCAGTGATAATAGAAATGGAGGCATCAGGGGGTGAGAGACAGGCTGGGGTGGAGGGTGGGGGGGAAAGGGAGAATGTAGCAGCTCAGGTGAAAGTGCAGAGGTACCTGGGGAGTCAGATGTCCAGCAGGTTGCAATGTGTCAGAATTCCACTGTGTATATTGAGTCCATGAGTTTCTGTACCTAGGAGGCTGATACAGTGAAGTTCATAGGCCCAGTTGTGAAAAGTGGTTTGTAATTTGTTCCCTCTCGAGATCAGGCCTGAGAGACTGGAGGCAGAGTGGCTTTTTGGTGAGGAATGTGCCCCCACAGGTAGTTTGGTATTGTTGTCTTTGATAGATTCTGGTGTGCAGTTTGTGGGGGTACTGGAGATAGTTGGCAGGTTCTGTGTTTTGAAATGTAGGAAGTTGGTTTCAGTTTTGATGACAAGGTTAGGTGCTTGTTTGAATGTACAAGCCACTTTTCAGAGCTGGGCCTATGAACTGCACTTCATCAGCCTGGCCTAGATGATATCCCGAGGTCCCTTCCAGCCCTAATGTCTATGAAATCTATGCTGCCAACAGATCTACCACTGCTATAGAGAAGTAACTTCTCCGTGACTGTACAGATTACTCACTGGTGACTAATCATAGAAACATTGAACATGGCTTGTTCTGAGGTTTTTATCAAGTGCTAGAGGAAGAAGCCAAGTTTAAAGAGTGAGTACTCAGTAGTTTTGAAGCTATGAATCATTAAAATGAGGGTAACCATTGTGACGGGCTCGCTGGCAGTGACCTAGCCCAGGGGTTTTGAAAGGACAAAAGATGATTGGAGGACTTGGGATTCCCTTTCCTCACCAGTCTGGTAATGATTTGGCCCAGGGGTTTTGAAGGGGTAAAAGATGATTGGAGGACTTGGGATTCTCATTCCGCACCAATCAGGCCCCAGAGACTTACCCCCCATGTCCCGATTGGCCCCTTGGGTCACCTGGAGGGGGATAAAAGGGGCAGTGTGGGCTGACTCAGGAGAGAGACCAGTGAGGGACAACAAGGAAGGAACTTCACAGAGCTGGCAAGAGCTGAGCCAGTGGGGCAGGAGCAGTGCCCCAGAAGACCCTGAAAGAGCAGGACCTGCAGGCAGCAGTGGGACCCTCAGCAGCATGGCCTGTGGCTGGCAGGAGAGGCTCCCCACTGGGCTCCAGGATCCCCTATGAGAGGCTGCAGCAAGCAGGAGAGGCTCCCCCCACTCCAAGAAGGATCTGAGCAGTGACCTGAGAGGTTCCCAGCTCTGCTTCCAGCTCCTCCCATCAGAGGTCAGGCAGCTTGACATGAGGCTGGGGGTCCAGGAAGGTCAAGACCCCTAGCAGGGAGGACTGGCACTACCAGTGGTAGTTGTTTGGTAGTGTTCCTGCCTACCACATGAGAGATCTTGGTTCAAGTCCCAGCTGAGGTGACTTGGGGTGAGGGAAGCAAGTCTTCTTGCAGTGGAAAGAGGCCATTATATTTTCTCCCCCTCCAGGTACCAAGGCCCTATATTTCCTTGTCATTTGACATTTTGCATTTTGTGCCTTTTTATATTTCACCAACCCATATTGTTTGTTCTGCTGTTTGTGTTTTATATTTTGTTAACCCTGTTTTTTGTCAATGATTGTAAATGTCTAACATTTGTTGAATCCCTTGGGGCATTGTAGTGTCCACTATACCCTCCAATTTATGCCTGTTATGTTCCCAGTATTAATAGGTATATGGTTAAGGCCCCATTGGTGGTCTGGTTCTGCTCTATAGGGGGAGGAGAGTCCCTATACCTCCCACAACATCTATACAATGTTAGTTTAGCATGACCAATATCCAGAAACCCTCCTCATCCAGGTCAAAATTTATACATGCAGTACAGAGACTTCCTCAATTATGTTGTTCTATGATACAGTAGAGACAGTAATATGATAATAGAGAAGTTAATAAAGTAAGACATATACTGGGCTAGATCCTCAGCTTCACCAGCTCCACTAAATGTAGCACAAAACATGGTTCATCAGGGAGGTGGTTCCCTGGCCCTTTGTCCATAGCTAGCACAGGCTAGAGCACCTGATGACAAGACCCAGACCCCAGTACTTCCTTCCACCCCTAACACACCCACAGCACTATGTGCAGTGAAGGAGCCAGCTGCACTTGCTTGATATCCTCTGGATGTACCCCAGGCAGACAGAAACAGTCAGATTATACCCTCAATAGGCTAGCTGAGCAAGGTAGGAAAGAATCCTAGTATTTTATAAAATGTAACAATTCATTTTGTGGTTAGGTCAATGTTTTCATGGTTTTGTCATCTTCCACTCCAAAATAGTTATTATCTGTGTGTTAAAAAAATTTCAGTTGCAGTTATCTTGGTATACACAGCAACCTCACATGTGCAGATTACTAGTTATGGGAGTTTATTAAAAGAACAAGGTGGTGAGGAGGAGCTGTTTATATATTTTTTTTAATAGGTAGTCTATGTGGGATAGCAAACCCCATTCCATCTGTACCCCTGTTGTCTTCTTACATTGAACCATCTTGAATCTTTGGCCATCTCAAACATTTTGACTGCAAATTGTAGGCGAGTGAGGTGTTAGTGTGTGGGGTATGCCTGTCATCTCATAGTTTTACCCTGTTGCTACAAAACTTGTGAAGTCCAGATTTACTTAGATTTTTCTGGTAATATTTTCTTATGAAAAGGTTAGTCACATTTTGTTCTCTTACATAGTAATGGAAGCTAACACTAAGTGTAAGTTTTCTCCAGAAAAAAGTGTCTACCTTTGTAAAACTATCCAAGCAAATTTAAATACAAAGCAAATTCTTAAATTATGCATTAAAATAATGCCCTTAAGTCTCAACAAAATCTCATATTTTGTAAACAAAATAATTGAAAGGAGTCAATGTCAGCTGTTCTTGTTAATACATGCTTACAGAGCAATCATTAACGTAACTATTATTCTATTTTGCACTATATTGCAAACTAATCTTATATTTAGAAAAGCTGTTTAGCAGGTTCTTTATTTCTAATAATTTAAACATAGCCTAGCAGTTTTGAATTAGCAGCTGTCCACCTCCTTTCAAAATCCAGGAATGTAAATTTCACATTTGCTTAATTCATCACCTATCCTTGATATTTAAACCATAGAGAAAAATCAGATATTAGTAACAATAATGCAAAAATCAACCTGTTTGGCTACAGAAGTGGCAGAAATTGCCTTAAAGAAACAGAGTTAATAGATGTGTCATTTTGCCAATGGCAAGAAGAAACATTTGCAATACAGATACTGACAAAAATACTTGCATAATCACTTCCGAGTTCTGATCAAACCTAGTGTGTGCCGCTGCTAGTTGCCCCTGGAGAACCAAACGTCCACACTCATGTGGACACAGCCTTAGACTGCAGCTCTGTGGGTTAAAAAGAAACTACATGTAGCAACAAGGTTTCATTGCAGGGTATATTTCACCTTTCACTGAAGCATCAAGTACCAGGTCTCAAGATTACACTTTACCCCTAGAGCAAGCTAAGGCACACACCACAGACATCAATGGTTTGTAAGGAAGTCGGTGTGCACAAATGCACTGATGGTATACAGCTTGCTGAGAAGAGAAGTCAACAGCATATCTAACACAGTGCAGTGATCCACAATAAGCCACCAGAATCTCTTATCCTGCCAAAAGTGTAGCTGGTTATGCACCTTTAATAATATCATCGATATTGCCAAATGAGTTCAAATCTAGGTCTATCTAGGCCACTGTCCTGGCTTTAACACTGGACAGCTCAGAGGAATAGCTCAAAAAAAGCTATGCAAAATTCTAAAGTGGCTAGCCAGCTCAAAGGACAGTTTCTTCCTAACTTCCTTGGTAGAAGTGTATCTTGTGACCCGGGACTTGTGTTTATGGTCCTTCCAGATATTTATTTATAAATAATTTTATTTCCAGATAGGATTGAAAAATAAATACTATAACACACCATCCATGAGAAGCCTAATTATATGGGTCTCAATGTCACCTAAATGACCCCTAGTGGCAGTTAATTCCACATAATAATTTTGCACTGTAGTAAAATAAATATTTTTCATAACAATAATACTTGCCATGTCTAGAACATTTGACATACTACAAGCACTGTACAACATTAACTAATCCAACCCCAGTGCAGAAACCTGGACAGGAGTTACTCCTGTTATTCCCAACACAATGTAATCTATAGCATTATGTAAAAGATAAATCAACGTTCATCATATGAACTGCAAAAATATATTTTTTCAAATTGCTCTCTTTAAGACATTGCCCTTTGAAAAATGGGGTCTGCTCAATGAGACAAGGTCATTTTCTGAAGACTCTTTCCACTCACCACCAGCTTTTTAATTAGCTAAACAGTTTCCCAAATTCTACTAATTAAAAGAGTATTTGAAACTGTCTTATTATTGGCGATGGAATGGACAGAGTTTACGAATTAACATAAAAAGGGGAAAATGTGCATCTAAAATTCTGCATATTAGCCTTTCCAAGCATGATCAACACACTCAGCACCCTTGCTATCTAATTGTCACATTTTTCAACCAGGAGAAAAAGACATACAGTTGGGCTACGAGATGAAACTAAAATTGCAGAAACTATCCGGGCAGTATTCTAATCACATGCCAAAAAGAAGTTAAAGAAAAAATGTAATGAGTTGTTAAAAAATAAAAGGCCAGATAGCTCAATCAAATTAATGAGTTTTTATGAATATTATTCAGCAAAATTTAACTCCCTTAAGCAATTAATTTTAACATATGCCAAAAGGAGAAACACACACATACACACACACTCACACACACACACCCCTGCAAACCATTACAATTGCCCAAAAGAAAAGATTAGCTAACATGACCTTTTCATAAAACCAATTATTCAATTTAATTCTTTATAAAATGATGTCTGAAAAGCTGTATTAAGACCTGCATAGCTTAACGCCCACACAAAATAATATCATTGTTTTTATCCAAGAGTATAGTGAATGGCCCAAATACTTTTTATTTAGGTATTTTCTTTGTGCATAATGGTATCAGAATCTAGGTTGTGAATAATTGATGTTTTTTGTTTGGTGGTCAAGTCAAAAAAAAAAAAAAAAAAATCAGATATACCAGAACTTCAGGTCTGAGAGAGAGAGAAGTATTTTTTCAACTACTTGAGGGGGGGAAATTACAAAAGAAAAATAGTACAGTGAAATGTATTACTTTTCATTCATTTAAAAATCTGTTTTTAAAATAAAAGCAGGAAATACTGGAAATGCCGACTAATTTAAATCCCTTCAATACCTGGGTCAGTAGAAACTTCAATGTGGCCTTTAGGGAGGAAGAGAGAAGTAAGAATGATTTTATAGCCTGGGGGTTAACACCCCAGGGGAGAAAGATGAATATCTGGGTCCAAGTCTTCACTCCAATAAATATTTGTAGTACAGCAACGTCCGCGGGAGAAACAGAGACTCATTTCAAAATAGGCCCATTGGCTAGTATGGAAAAACAGTCACTGCCCTGAACCTAGCTGAGAACCCAGTTTCCCATATTGTGAAGTTAGCGTGCACAAGAGGGACATTAACACTTCCTCCACCTCTTTCACCCCCCCTTTCACCTCCCTCCCCTCCCCCATACAACTTAACTCACTTTGTGAATCTAACCTGAAAAATCTAAATCTTTGGAAATTCTACAATGAACCATTTCAACTTCTTTGAGGGGTTTCCCCCATATTTTTAGCAGAAACTACTCATGGAATTCAGCTCGAATTCACAGATAGTTTTAGCTGGTTCAAAACTGCATTTTTGGCAAATAAATGATTTATCAAAATTAAGTTATTCATACCTAATCAGAGCTCTATATAGCCTAATATTGAAGTGCATAGAGCTATCCAGACCTTTAAATCAGTGACTCCCAGAATTACCTAGATAATCAAAATGAAACTAAGGCTGTCTATAGACGTGATCAGAGGTGGAGAGATGAAGTTTTATTAGCGTGGTTCCCGGGCAACTACTCTAATTAAAACACTGAAGCGTCACATGTATTAAGCCCCCACATTTTTTTTAATGGCCATGAGATGCTTTATCTAAACCAGGGGTTCCAAAACTGTGGTACACATACCCTTGGGGATATGCAAGACATCTCTGGGGGTACATGGGAGAAATTGTGTAATGGGGGATTTAATTTTCATTATAATAATTGGCATTTAAGGGGTTAAAACACAAACCATATGCTGCTACGGTATGTGGGCACTGGTAAATCTGGAAGAGATATGCAATAAGCAAAAGCTAGGGAACAACATTTAGCTAAAGCAGTCCACGGACATTTTTAAACATGCAGGGGGTTAATACACGTGAAGCTGCAGCAACACTGCAGCGTTCTAATTAGAACGCGAAGCAGATTCGATTAATCAAGTCTGTGCCAATGTATTCTAATTAGAATGCCAGCAAGCACCTGTATTGGCAGCCTAGGAGTCTAGTTTAAAGATTTTGAAATCAATACAAAACTTCCTATTGACTTTGGAGTCACATCTTTGGATCAGGCTTTGAATACAATTTAGCTCCTGGTGCTAATTTTGAATTTCCAGAGATTTGCAATAGTCTCCTATGCTAGTATCCCTGTTTACCTGGGGAACAGAGTTCTTTCTGGTACTGGGCTAGCAGCTCCTCTCGTAATGAGTACTGTACATACAGATGCCCCAAGCTTCTTCAGCAAACTCCCATTCCAATCCTCTTACTTCAACTACATGAAAGCTTCCACAGTCCTGTCAACCTGCTTCTAATGTGTGCATCATGGCCTTGATTTTTGCCTCCAGCCACATTGCTCAGTGCAGCTTAGGTGGATGGGAGGTAGTCACAGGTATTTTTGTGATGGAGAAGTCCATTATGTAAATGAATGCAATAATACTCAATAGCCATTGAAGCATTCAAGAATAGGCAGAGTACAGGGCACTACAATCACATTCCCATAGGACTACATTAATATTTATACTACCTTAGATTCTTCTAATGTAGTGGCAACATGTATAGGGTGCACGGGGTTGCATGTGCACCCCGTCACAGCAGCATTCCCCACTTAGACAGTGGGAAGGGGAGGCAGACAGGAGTGCTGGTACCCCCCCTGAGAGCACCAGCCAGAAAATGGGGGCACCAGGGTGTATCCCTGGCCCTTCCAGGTGCACCACTGGCACTTACAGGCAGCATTCCATCTTAGAGCCAGCTTTGAGGGAACTCTGCTTCCGGGTCAGCATGTGCAACCAGCCACAGGCAGACCCCGCCCCTCCAGTTGCTGACTGGCCACTGGGGGGGGCAAGTGCCCCCCCGACTCAGGAGCAGCAGTCATAGATTTCATAGACATCAGGGCTGGAAAGGACCTCGGGAGATCATCAAGTCCAGCCCCCTGCCCAAAGGGCAGGAAGTCACCTGGGGTCATAGGATCCCAGCAAGATAAGCATCCAATTTACTCTTGAAGGTGTTCAGTGTAGGTGCTTGAACCACCTCCGCT
>NW_017728886.1:85174366-85247530 GCF_001723895.1 Crocodylus porosus
ACAAGGGGAGAATGACGTCCCGGGATTTGCTCGAGAAGCATCTATGGATGCAAGCCAGCATTTTGGTCGCTTTATTAGCCGCAGCATCGCATTGCAGGCTCACATTCATCTTGTGGTCAATGATGACCCCCAAGTCACCCTTGTTCTAATGTATGGTATTCACTGGAGGGGCTGGCAAATCTCTATATTGATTCCACCACTATTACAGTAGGACCAGATCCTGCAAACACAACTGGGTGTTACCATCCATTAACTTCAATGGAACTGTGGTCAATGATGGGTACTAGGCCCCATATAAGAATTTGCATACTACAGCCGGTGGCAAAAATCCTTTCAGATTTGATGGGCAAAGGATAATATGAAAACA
Source organism: Crocodylus porosus (assembly GCF_001723895.1). Taxonomy (NCBI): domain Eukaryota; kingdom Metazoa; phylum Chordata; order Crocodylia; family Crocodylidae; genus Crocodylus; species Crocodylus porosus. The sequence goes on from NW_017728886.1 coordinate 85,174,734, forward strand.
GTATTCAGCCCCTGAAATTTTCCCCTTCCCTTCCCATCCATATTTTTACCATAGTTTTCACCATGCCTAAAACAGCATTTCACTTGTACAGGCACCTTGGTGAAGAACCAACACATTTTTCCCCCTTGGCCCACAAAGGTTAACAAGTGCTTTGGGACATAAATAAGCCCATTTATTCTTTTTAAACATGTTTTTAACCTGATAGTGCCTCTCTCAACAACATTATTTCATCATTGTATTTCCTAGGAGCTAAGGTCCACTATACTTTAAATCAATTACACTTTTTCAATTTGGCTACTTGAGAGAACTTTCAGGTTTCCATAAATATAGTTCTTTAGCATTCCTCACACTGTTTTTGTTATATAACAAGTGCATATATTAATTATTCTATAAATAGATGCTGGTCGAAGAAGACACCTTTTGTTCCGAAGTACAGGCATTATGTTCTCCAATATATTTCTTAAAGTAAAGCTATCTATTAAAGCATATGTGATTCTGAAGCCAAGATTTAAAAATTATCATCTTCCACAGAAGGGGGCAAAAGAAAATGATACTTTTTGTTGTTTGTATATCTTTTTTTAAAGAAGACTGCATAGGAACCTTGTTCTATTGTTGCTGCAGGAAAGGTGCTAGATGCCAAAACCTGTCATTTACAAAATTACTTCTGTAAAAGAGAGAGTTTATTCATTTACCTCCAAATAAGTGGTGTTTCAGCTGTGTGTGTATTGAGCAATATCAATATGTAAGTAAATAAATGACACACTATCCTATTTAAAACTGAAAATCTAGAAGTGAGATAGCGGAATAGACAGAAGAGGTTGGATCAGTAGCTTAAATGAGGGAGGTGACAAGGACAGCAGCACCAGGCACTCTCTTGAGGTAGAGGGGAAGGGCAGGGAAAAAAGCCATCACCACACCTGGGGACTGGCCATGCCACTGCACTGCCCAGGGTGAAGATCTGCCCTGCTATGCCTCTGGGGGTTATATAATCATTGGTGAGTTATGATCTAGGAGTTGAAATGCCTGAAGTGTGCCATGAAAACCAACAGTTGGAGGCCTAGGAACTCCTTCCTTTCCCCCACACCCCTCCCCATCTCACACACATATGCACAGATTGCTGGGAGATCATGAGAAGAGCTCTCTACCCCAGAGCAGGTGGATATTGTAGAAGACCATGCTCAACAGCAGGAGAATGAAGCAGACTCCCACAACTGGCAGTTATGAACAAAAAATAAAACAGATGGGATATATTTAAGGGGGGGATGAGATGACAGAAAGGGGAGTTCTGGCTCTCCCTTTAGGGTGTGTGATATGTGGAGTTGTTTGCAGTCCTCAGGTTACAGTTATCAGTGGAAGTTGTTTGGTTTTCCCCATGCTTCTGAGCTCTGCTGATTGTCCCATAGGGCCAGGAAACATTTTTCTCTCCTTGTGTTGTTACTGGTTTCAGGGAAGAGAGGGTCACCTTCTTCAGAAGCACCGAGTGTTGTCTGCATGCAAGGCTGGAAATTGACTGAGGTGTGCCAATGCTTCTGCTAGGACTAAAAAACCCAGCAGTCCTGGTTAGAGGTCCTTGCCCTCCCTCAGGGTCAGGCCAATAACTATATTTGGGATCAGGAAAGAATTTTACCCTGTAGTCAAACCGACACAGACTGTGGGGCAGGATGGAGGAGGGGCTGCCTTCCTCTGTAGCCGAGGGTAGGGTCCTCTTCCTTAGAGTTCTCAAGCGTATTTTAACAATCACTTCCTTTTTTGCATGACATGGACAGTACATTTGTGCCCTTGATTTACCGGTAGCAGCTTAAATGACTGGGGCTGGCTACCTGCAGGGGCTGCCTGCCTGCTACATAATCCCTCACTGTAGCACCCTCATGCCCCAGCCAGCCTTCCACAGCATGCTGAGCCAGGATGAAACAGCTCCAGGCTGGCAGGCTGACCACTCCCCCGCCCTGAAACCCTCTGCCAGCTGGGGCTACACTACCACAGCTCAACATGCTGTGGTTCAGGGGGCATGTATAAACACTGCACCCAGAAGCAATAAACTCCAGCACATACTGTACCAGAGTGTATTCAGCCATGCTAATTTCACATGTATATGCACCCAGCAGAATCTGCTCCAGCATGGATAAGTCCTTAAGCTTGAAATATTTTGGTATGCAGATTTCTACTAGGGACAGAGATATACACATAGACAAATATGTTAGCAATATTAGAACAACTAAATGCTATATCTGAATATATATGTGTCATCTGAATATATGTCAAAGTGAATATATGAAAACTGTAATTGAAAGTATAACATTGAATGTATTTGTTCTAGTCCTCACATATATCACCAGCTGTATACCGTAAAAGTGCATAAAACATCAAAGATCACAAAAGTTATATTTAGGCAGGAAGATTTTCATTATTGAAAGGAAAAACACAATTAAGTAGACTGTAGAGATGTTACATGGATCTGTTTATGATACTGCAAGGAACGGCTGTAGTAGGACACATAGAGTGAAAATAAATCATTCAATTCCTTAGCAATATCAAGAACTTTGCCCATTTTATTAGCCTGGATAATAATAAATGTATTCTGGTATGATTTATTTATTTTTTTTAGTGTAGGCCAGGGTAGTTTCTTTGTCACAAATATTTATATGCAAAGCTTTTGCTATATGTTGAAACACACATGCAACCGATGAATGCTTTTACTTCGAACGATCCAGCTATACATTATAACAATTTTACAAAAAAGTATGCTTATGCAAGCTGTGTATGAGCTTTCTTCACTGAGTATCAATTGTAGGAAGTTGTCCTTTACATCTATATTCAAATAACAGAATAACAGATCAGTTGTGTTTACTGTTAAACTACCGAGATGGAAACTACAATACCATATACTTACTGAAATGTTCCATTATACTGACAGCTTGTTTATACCTGCATAATTATACCAGGTTAATACTACCAGCAGAGTTATAAGAGCGTAACTTCAGCATGGATATTCTTATTCCAAAATAATAGCATCTCTTTTCCAGTGTAGCTTATATTACTTCCTAAACAATTTCTCTCTGGTTGGTCACTGAAGTGCTGAAGAACTCCACCTTACTTTTGGAAAATTTAGGCTATGACTTTTAGAAGTATTAATTAGTCTTTCTTCTGTCTGTTCTTGTAACTTAGGATTTGTTCTTTTTTTAGAATCAACCATTTATACAGCAAACTTATTCCTGGCTGTGTATTAGGGACATTAAGTAAATAATTGATAAAGACATTCTTTTTTTAAAAAGCAGCTCTAAATCAAGCATGAATTTAGTTTCTAGTTTAACTGCGATCCTCTCAAGTTCCATTCCTACCACTGACAAAAGTTTAACATAAAAATGCAGCCAGTAACATAAGAGGATGAAAATCCGTTTAAGAACCTGACATTTTATTAAATCATAAGGAATGATCTGCTGTATAGAATAACAGAAATACCAGATCATGTGTTATCCTGTGTGTACTGTAGAAAAATTCCAATTTGTTACTGGACCACCAGGGGGAGACAAGACATTGGCTATAGAAGTATATCCTATTACTGAATCAACATTGTATCTACAACTGGTCTCATTAAAAAAAAAAAAAAAAAAGCATCCAGCTACTTATTAACTAAAGTACAGGTTTTATAGATTTTTACCCACAGTGATTTTTAACCAGCGATTCCAACCAGAGTTGTTGCCTAGCAGTTTGGGGGCAGGGGAGGAAGGAACATTTATTTATTTTAGGACATGGCAACAGGACTAGTTCAATCAATGCTGATAAACCTGAGCTGGGAAAAGCCCCCATGTAATTATGTCCCAATCATAACCATGTCATGCAAATATAATACTGCTTATTCTCCAGGTGTCATGCCTGAACTACAAGTGCCTCTTTCCTTTCTTATTACTTAAAAAGAAATAAGGGCAAAATGCGTGAAGGACCACAAATTCGTATGGAATTTAAGTTACACTGAGAAGGGACTACTTAACCTTACTAAAAGAATATCAAGATGTGTTATATCAAATATGGTATGTATATTTGTCTAATACATGTTATCACAGTTAGAGGCTACTTTACAATACTCTTGCAGCTGGACATTGATTTATTTATTTTTTGTATTTATTTCTTTACTTCATTCCATGCATTAGCTAAATTAAAGCTCAAGAAGAATATAATAAACACTTTACACTAAAGCTTCCTGAGCTTTAGAAATGTTGCAATTGAAAAGTACAGTACCTGGTAAGGATTATAATGTTTTACACAAGGATCTAAAAGGCAAGGTCCAAGTGTGGGAGCTAATAGTTTTAATCTGCTCACCAGCTGCTTTAATTTTAAGCAGCATGAACCGTATAAAGTTTCTTTTTCTAATTTATTTAAACAAATCTAATCTAGCTGCAACAATTTCTTCCAGCTCAGAATAGGTCCAGGTCTGTGTCATGCAGCACACAGGCAATGCTTTACTGGATGAGAGCCCAAGCAAATAAAATAAATGAGAGTGAGGATGCTGGAGTGGCACCTTGTTCATGCCATATTTACTCCAGTCCAAGACAAGGTTATTTTCCCCATTCAAACTGGTGGGGGCAGGTGCCCCTCATCTTGGATCTGAATACAAGGCAGAGTTTAGGCGGGGCAGGCAGATGGCTGCAGCAGCCCCAGCCTGGGGCTGGAGCTGCTGCTACCACAAACATTGCTGCCTGGCCAGACGGGCCAAAACCAGCATGTACCCCATGCCCCACAACAGAGGGTGAGAAGCGGTGGAGGGGCAGGCAGGAAGGAGGGTCAAGGAAGGGGAGTCAAATGGCAGGGGTGTGCAAGCTGGGGGTGCAAAAAGCAGGTGCCAGGCAGGCACCAGGTGGGGTGAAGGCAGCAGAGAGGGCAAAAGCATGGGGTGGCGTAGGTGATGGAAAGGCAGGCACCAGGGGGTACAGGCACTACAGTGAGGCAGGTGGTAAGAGCACCAACACAGGGGGAGTAAATGGTGGGTGGGGACAGATGGCAGAGGAACAATGGGCAGAAGTCAGATTGTTCGACTCCTCCACCACTTGCTCCCTTTGCCCAACTGTCTGCCCCCTCCCACTGCTTACCACCCTGCTCTGCTGCTGATGGCCATCCATTAATTAGATCCTATACATGGAAAATTATAAGACATTTATTTTCTAGGTATAGCATCTAATTACTGGGGAGTCATCAGATTAACTTTATGGGGAAAATAAATAATTCCTCCATTGTCTCCTCTGTTAAAGGTGTCAGAATAATGGTTAAAGGATGTCATTTCCACTATACTAACCATAAAATGAACTACATGCTAATAAATATAAACCTTTGAAAAATGTGTGTATGTCTTTCTGTTTCTAGGTGTCACTTTTCCTATAACACTTAAAGCTAATTCTGTCTCTCTAACCCACAAACAAAATACAAGGAAGCTACTGTTCCTTAAAAACATACAAACACAAAAAATGTTAGCAAGACACTTAGGTTGTTCAAGATAATGTCGTAATAACTCTGTCCCTAGAACTGGCAGCAGTCATCAAATACTGCCACATAAACATTCAGGCCAACCTCAGTGCACAATCATCTCCAGGGAAATTACCTGTGATTTCCAACATAAAACTATCCACAATGCACATACCCAGTTCCACTCATGCACACTTTATTTCTGACTGTAGATTTACTTCCAACAAAACAACAGATTCAAGTTAAGGGGCTGGATCACCAACTATTGTAAACCATCTCATTATCAGCTGTGGAGCTCCACTAATTTCATCAGATAGTATTTGACCTGAAGTCTGCCTAGGTCAAATAGGGAGCATTGTGCCTAAGTGATTTGGAGAAACTGGATGAATGGATGAATACATCAGAAAAATGGAATTAAGTTTGCTGCAGCCATGGGGAGCAGTAGGGTTTCAACAGAAGTGGACAAGAAAATTAAAACTGTTGTGATTCAAAGAGAGCCGAATAGAAAGAGAAGCAAATAAGGTATCTTCTTTACAAACCATTTGTTACTACTGCTTTTATAGTTTGTTTCAGGAGTGGAATTTTTACATCAACATAGTTACATCTGCATAACCTTTACAGTAGATATACCTATGGGAGTACAGAAATACTTCATATTGGTATAGAAACACCTTCAAGAATGGAAAATAAATTCATTCAAAGTGAGGGATGCACTGTTTCAACTGTACCAATATAATTAGAGTAATACAACATTTATATTTAGACAGACCTAAACGCAATACTGCTCCTATGCTTTCCTTCCTAAATCATCCACAGTCTATCCAGTGCAGGATTGTGGTAGTAAGACTATTCAGACTGAAGCAAAAGCAAGCCCCTAGCCTTGCAATATGCCATTGCAAACGCATATAAATTTAAAAACAGACCAGCCTGACAAAGCAGCAGCACACATTACTCTTTTTCTAGATACTAAAAACCATAGTTCAAACACTTTTAATGTCATTGTTTATAAATATTAATATAAATGCATTGAAGTGAATTTTTCTATTCTGGAAAAAACCCTTAAAATATTATTTTGAAGTCAAGTATTTTGACTTAATTTCAGCTGAGAATGGAACGCCTTTTAGAACTGCAGATACAAATAAGTTTCAAAATGTTTCAGCAGTCTTCTGACAGTACCAGAGCTAACATCAAAAACTACAGGGCATCTTTTATCAGGTGAGTAATTAAACTCCTGGTTGTATGAAGTAGCTGATACTTTATTAATTTAATTTATTGCATATTCCAACTGCCTGTTCAGTTGTGTAATTACCTAGATTTCCTTTTAGATATCCACTCTATCTTATTAGCTTTTCATATTGAAAACTATTTTTTAAATTTAACTATGAATGTAGTTTATTTTTGGACTCATTTTCATACCTAAGAAGTGGAAATATTCAACAGTGACTTAGAAAAAACAATAATTTAGTTGGGAAGGAAACAGTGGATGAAACTGCAAATGATTCTGTGAAAATAGCTAAATGAAATTACATCCTATATTGTTTTCTTCTATTTCTTACAGTCCTCATCCAAATTAATGTATGTAACCTTTTTATTCAATAACTTTATAGAGGCTTTTGAAAAGTTCTTGAGTGATTTCGTAGCACATTCCTGGGATTTTTAATGGGACTTGTTCTACTAAATCACTTGAACACTTCTGGTAATCTTTCTCAATGTTTAGCGTGATGTATGTGGTGTAAAGATAGGTTACTTTAACAAAATATGTTCATCTACTTCAGTTTGGAGAATCCCAATACACCCGAACAACCCTTTAAACAGCAAGTCTATGTAAATATTATATAAATATAAAATATGGCTCTGCTTCATCTTATGCTAATCAGAACATATCTTTGTTTTGATTTAAAAGACAATGCATATCAGAAGTATGCCACTTTTTAATGTTCTCAACAAGAAGGTGAGGAGTAAAACTACAGGGTCAGACAGAAGTAGGGTAACCATACATCCTGGATTGGCCAGGACAGTCCTGGATTTCATAGGCTGTCTTAGGCTCCTGGCCATTGGAGAAAATTGTAGCAAAAGTCCCAAATTGGTGGGAACCTGCCCACGTATACCCAGCTCCTAACTGACTCTTCTGCTTAAGTGATTCCACTCATAAGCCAGTAGAGTTGGGACCAGGGAGGAGCTGCCTCTGCTGTGGGAGGTGGGGCGGAGGGGAAGGGAGAACTGTCCCAGATTTCCCATAGTCCCATATGGTCACCCAATGCATCAGTCATACAGTTTCAATTATGTCCATCCTAACAACAGGCTGACAGTCTCTTCCTAGTTAAGGAGCTCTCTAATCTACACTCATGTGTACTACAGGGAAGCACAGGAGGCACTTTTATGCTCCTGTACTTCTCTTTTGCTAGAATCTGTGCTGCAAACACTAGTGAAGACAAGCCTGAAAAACAAATTTAAACTGCCATGACCTCAAGGAGGGAAAAAAAATGATGCAAATGAACACCAGAAAAGAAGATGTGCCCTATTTCAAGATCCTATATTTGAATCCACGCTGGAAATGGCAGTGTCCCTTTCATCTAGTTTCTTTTTTTTTACCCATCTAATTGCACATGATGTAGTTACACATCTGATCCCTCCAAATAATCTAGATAGACATCTACATTAACCTTTACTAAGCAGCCTATTCCATAACTGTCAAGTTAGAAATGCTGGTAGACTTCCTCTGGAAAGGTCATATAGTGCTCATAGCCTCTGGCCCCATGGGTCATTCTCCTAAAAGGAAGATGAGTACTCTTATGCAACATCTTTATGTATTTCTGTTAAATGTTAATTTACTTTGTGATCCAGAAGGCATGTAGAAGTGGAATATAATTAGTGAGATGAGAGGCCCCAGTGCAATATATCCATCACTATTTGTTGCTGTGGTTACAGTTATCAAAGGCAGTATTATACACTTTATACCACATTTGAAAAAAACACTGATTGCCCTATCATTTTTCCATCTTCCTCCACAAAAGAGTTCAAACTGGTTTGAAAATTAATGTCATCAGACCTGACATCAAAGGAAGGGAGCATTTTATCACTCAGCATAATTCTTGATGATCAAAATAGTACAGTCAAAGCTCCATGGGGGAAAAAACAAAAAGAGACACTAGATACACTTTCATTCAAGTAAGATATGGCCAAAAGGTGCAGAACACATGCATAATTAATAAGAGCAGTAACTGCAAACCAACCAATATCAAGTGAATTTAGATAAGATGTCTAGGCTTATATGGTATTTAACAGTGATTTATCATCAAAGCTTCAGAGAACCTGAATTTTGTCACCAGACTGCAAGGAGAGGAATGGTGATACATATTGCACTTGCTAAAATGTTATTAGTTTTATTTTGAGTTGTTAGAGTACCCTGACTGAGATCAGGGCACCTATTGTGCTAGTCACTCTACAAACAGTGTTAGGGACAGTATATGTCCCAAATAGACTGCAGCCTAAATGGGCAAGATAAACATAAAGTGTGAAGGGTGAGAGACAGACAGAGAGATAGAGAATTGAAGCGTCTTGTCAAAGGTCACAGAGTTAGCCAATGGAAAAGCCAGAAATGTAACCAAGTCTCCATAATCCTACTTCATTGTTTATCCACTATACTACACTATACCTCCAAGTTTTTACCTAATCTTTTCGATAAATTTTGTTTTCAAACTTTACAAAAATTGTAAATGTAAAAGTACAGTGCCAGTATGAAGAAAAAATGAATATTTCAGTGTATAGTCAAGTATTTAACGCTATCAGAGTCATACAAAGGGCCAGAAGAAATACACAGGATCTGTGGGTCTAATTTTTCTAAGTTTCTTTTCTCTGTGAGGCAGACAAGTTGCCCTTAGACAAAAGAACAAGCAAATGCTATATTGTAGGTTCCACTGTTATTGCATGTATTGTACATAATATTTAGCTATGCACATAATTGGATATTTATTTTTAAACTTAGTTCTTCTGTTTGGAAAATTGCCAGGAAAAGCTTCTTCCTTATTGCAATTGAATGAATATAATGAAGCATTTGACCTGCTGGCAACAGGACATTCCTGACAGGGCTTGCAGAAGTGAGAACTGGATTTAAACAACTGAAGGCCCTAGATACCTCGGGGCGTAAACATAAGACTTACCATATGGGATAAACCAAAAATCCACCAAGCCCAGTATCCTGTTTCCAACAGTGGGAAGGCCCTCCATGACCCCACTTTTGTGCCCCTTCTCCTATGTTGTGGCCCCACTCTCCACTTGGAGAAATTGTAGCAGGAAGTGCAGTCCCCTTCTAGGGAGCATGTCATCATAGAGCCCTTTGCCCCCAGAAACAGCAGCAGACGTAACCCAACACCCTCCAGCAAGGCAGAGGGTGTCAGAAGAGGGAGACATCTCTCAGTAGTTGTCCAAGCAGCTAAAGTGTGTCTTCTTAAGAGGGCAGGCTGGACAAGTTCACCCTTGGCCATATACAGAGATATCTGTTGGGTTGTTGGCTGTAATCCTCCCAGAGCAGTAAGTCTTTAAGTTAACACTGTTTAGTTTCATATGGCAGTTCACAGCTCTCAGAGCTATTGTTTTAGGTGGTTTGCACTCTCAGACATCACTGAGTCACATGCACTCAAGTAAAATTTTCTTTGCAACCAGGTCAACTAAAACTTTTTCTTTTAACGAAAGCTGAAACTGGAGTCCTAGGTACAGGCTTAGAGAGAAAGATCTAGGAAAACCATTTAAGCACCTAAAGTAAAACTTTAGAATTCATGAACTTGTATCCAAAACTGTGATCCTAAAAGGTCTCACAAAGCTACTGCCTAACCTTTAGACCTACCTAAACTCTGTAGATGCTTCAGTTTTAAATGATAAAATTTCCCCAGGTATGTAATTTTCAACTTCCCTGCAAGCCCAGAAGCACCTCAATCTTGAAAGAGCTTAGCACCTAGCTCATGTTTAATCCCCATCAGAATCCAGAAACTAGATAGTCCTCTGCCTATGTCTCCTGAGGGATTCAATCTAGTATGCAGAAAGTCATAATTGGAAGCGGTGGTGGAAAACCCCTTTTACCTAGAACTGTGCTCCAAAGCTTGGTCCCTCTTGCAAGCTCCCTTGCTGTCTTAAAAGAAAAGACTTGATCCCTTCTCAGTTTCAGAAAGAAAGGGCTAAGGTGCTACAAGAAGGTGCTCAGCCTGCAGAAGACTGATGCCTAGTTGAAGGGAGTCAGCAGTGAAGAGTCTGCCTGGCTGGAAGCCTGGAGCCAACTGTGATAGATGATCAGGAAATGAGGATGGAGCTACAGAGACAGTTAAAAGTTCTAGGGGCAGAGAACAAAGGGGAGAGAAGGAGAGCAGGTTGGCAGGCTGAGAGAGAAGCACAGTGCCTGGATTGCCCCTCCGTAGACCTAAAGAAAGACCACAGGTTTTGGTTTTGTTTGTTATTTGCACATTTGCTTTTTTTGCTTGTTTGCTTCATTTGCTGTGGGAACAAGGTTGCATATGTAAAAATAAACTGACTAGAAACCTGTACTTGGAACTGACTGGCCTGGATGAGAAAACTGGGTGAATAACCTACTTAGAGGGCCTACCTTCAGGAGGAGACTTCAGGCCATGAATCCCTAATGGAAGGAGGTACCTCTCAGCTGCTCTGAATAAGATGCCTAAGCCTAGGAGAGCAAAAGAATTTACAGCACACTCCTGTACTCTGTTTCCTTACTGGGTAGCTCTACATGACTTCTTGTTCTGCAGTGTTTCTTCTCTCTCTCTCTCTCTTTTTGTTTTTGGTGGACCCATTTACAGGGCTTGTCTGTGTTGCCTTTTGGCACTAAGAAGGATGCCCTGCCCACTCATTCCTATTCCATGCAAAGCAAATCCTAGAACGGAGGCAATATAGCAGTGTTAGGAGAGATAAGTATGTTTTTCAATGAATAAAAAAGTTGTCATGGTATGAAGAAAATAAGTTATCTTCCAGAGCATAATATTATCCATTCACTTTTGCCCATCTCCTATCTATCCCGATATATCAGTTGCAGAAGTTCTCATTATAGTATGTATAATATTTTTCCAGCCACAGTAACATTTCGTTCCCTGACAATCTCTTCACATAGCCATGTTGCTAAGTTTGAGGTTGCCTCTGGGCCTGTTGTATAATTAACTTATGCTGCCTTATTGAACACAATGCCATTTCCTTGGTTCACCGTCTGACACAAAATGTTTTGTGCATTTTGTTTACTTTTGAACAGAGCAAAGTGAAACATAGGAAGTTTCTGGGTATTAAAATCAAATCCACTTTTCATACTTTCTACTGATTTAGGTGCCTAAAAAATTAAGCACCTCTTACTGAAAGATTAAAAGAAATCTGAAACCATGTCTGAAGATAAGCCAAAGAACTTGGAATCATAGAATCACAGCATTAGAAGGGATCTGGATGTTCAACTAATTCAACCCCCTGCACAAATGATTTATTCCTAACCTTTACCAGACAAATGTCTTTCCAGGCTTTTCGTTGAATACCTCTAAAGAAAAAGACTCCAAAGCTTCCATAGGCAACTTATTCCATTGTCCTACAATATTTAGAGGAAGTACTGCAAACCTTAAAATATTGCATCCTTTTGTGGTTGCACACAGATTTTGTGCTTGCAAAACTCATGTTTGAAGAGGTAAACTAAGTTATTTTTGGTGTCATCAGTGTTTGCAATTCTCTGTGTTACATGCACAAATTAGTTTTATTTGAAAATGTAACTGAAAATCACTGGAAATTAGTCCCAAGTTTTCAACTAGTGTGTATTCATTTATTTGTTCTGTCTTCTCTGGCCCCAAAGTTGTTTAGATCGCTCCATTATACTAGGTTGACAGTTGTGTAATGCCAGAAACCCCAGGCACTTACACAAGACAGAATCTACATTGCCTGTTTCATTTGGTCCAGTGAACAAAGTATGAGCATAGCTTCTGGTGGTTTGTGAGAAGTGCTTGCTGTTGATATTATTTCCCAGTCTTACTACATCAAGCCTTCAAGGTCTTGAGGCCTCTAGTTCATTTGGTGCTGTGTCGCTGTGGTAACATGATGAAATAATAGTGCACTGTTTAATTACTGATCTAGAACAGGACTCTAGTTGCTGTGAAAATGATGTTCAAAAAGCCATATTATCAAGTTAATTCATGGTTGCAGTTATTTTTCAAATGTTATCCTTGCTGCTGCTGATTAGCAAAAAAAAAAATAGAGTATTCCTCTATCTGTTTGGTGCAGAATTTTTTGCATCTTTTGGACCACGTACATTCCACACTGTTTTAAAGCAGAAAATAAAAGGAGATATAAATAGTTGGAAAGGTCAGATTCATATACACCTTGCCTGAGGACTTTCAGAGAATAGTATTTTTAGGTTAGGATCTAGGTAGAAACTTGCCAAAGTGCTTAGATGTTATGAAGTACAACCCAAAGCCCATTGGCCCATAGCATATTGCCTGGATTTAGATAATGGAACACTACAGCTCTATATGAAGGAAAAGGCAAAATCTGATAAAATAAGACATTTTGAATGCATGTGTCATGTTTCCTCTGATGACCCCATTCCCTTTCAAAAACATTATGTCTGCCTTGGTGAGCTCTCACTGAGTAAATGCACTTCACACAGCTGTAAGCTATGGCCTATGCTTTAAAGGAGTGGAACAAGATTTTCAGAAACAGCTTAAAGTTAGGTGCCTAAATACTGAAGTACCTAAAGAAGTAGTCTGAATATCAAAAGTTTTGAGCTCCACAAACACACAGCAGTGGAAATTCTACTTTCACTAGACCCTGGAACAGGATAGGAGCTTCCCTGCAGATGAGTGGGGAGCTGGGGGCTCAGGGGTTGAATGCAGTATCAGATTTAACTGATTTGGGTCAAACCGCTTTATGCAATGACTGTCCCAGACCCTTTGCTGGTTTAAGTTAAACCAGACTCCCCCTTGCATGCTCTCTGAGCTGGGCAGGGCTCTCTGCTCTACAGCAGGGCTGGCCCCTTCCCTCTGCCTCCTGGCTGCAGCTCTGGCAGACTGCAAGCATCTGCCTGGCTCCCCCCTGCTCCCCACCTCCTCTACCCACTCCCTCCTGAAATACCTGTCTGACTCTGGTAGATGATTTAGCTCAAGCATGCTCATTTAAGAGTGCAACACTATAAAACTCTTGGTTCAGACATGATACCTTTTATTAGTTGGATTACTTGGATTTGTCCTGATTTAAGAGTTAAGTTCAAATGCTCTACTGACAGCACAAAATAAGCAGTGCATACACCTTGGACTGGCCCTCTGCAAAAGGGTAAATTTTTCCCTGACCGAAAGAGATCATGGGTCAGATTAATTTAATCTACACCATTATGATTTCAAAATAGGATTACAAAGAATTACTGATATTTTTATTATGATATGGTCATGGCCTCCTCCTCCTGCTTTACAGGTTCAAGGTACATCTACAAACTGCAGATTCTATGCCGAACCTTTGAAAGTATCCCAGGACCTTTTAAACAGGGAAGTATAGAGTTGGTAGAATGCTATACTGAAAATACTATACCAGATACACATTTCACCACACCATTGCCGCTGCCACACCATGAGTTACATGGTAATAAAAGCCAGTAAACTGGATTCCTGGGTCCTGCTTGTGTCAAATGAGAGTCCTTGTTAAAATAGCTTTATGTTCCCATTTGCCACTGGAGCGCCCTAAATTGACAGAGCCAAGGGCCATGATTTGAACTATTATATTTACAGAGCATGACCAAACACATGCCAAATATGCAAATATCTCAGAAAATAAAGAGGAATGAACTGTGGGAGGACTTAGTATTATGTGATATTGGCAATTATAGAACAGCTGCAGTTGGGTTTAATGTGTCTATGTGTATTCACACTTACAGTTAATAATAACGATCAAGTTGCCTTCAAGATCCACTGCAACAGAATGAACACATAATTATAGTTCAGTACAATAACCTCCAGTCATCTCCTACGTTCTAAAAATCACAGTGTCGGGCTTTCATGTAATTATACCCTTGATAGGCGAATGTGATTTGCAAGCGTTAAGAGCAACTACTAACAATTTAAGCAAGTTCTTCTCCATTGTGACAAGGGCAGGCAGCCCAAAGTGAGCAGTGACATAAATAAGAAAGATAAGTTAATGGAAAAACAAGAGAGAACCATGTCAGTAATTTTCTGCTTATATTGTAACAGTTTCACTTGAATAATTAAAGGGAGAAGCAACATGTAAAGCCGGCATGGACGAAGTAAAGTCACGCTGCTACTCGCACCAAAACCTGTCTCTGGGTCAGACAGATAGTGATTTCTACACTGATACACAGGTGATTAGAAGCATTTAAAGAGTTGATGACTATCATTGTCTTGCTGTCTTGTATCATCAGCTGGCCAGAGAGACTGGAAAGAATAATGACTGTACCACCTAGTTACAAGGGAGCATACTCTGCCTCTCTTTAAGTTTCACAGTGGACATCATGCTATCCTTGCCTGCCAAGAATTCATTACAAAATGCTTAAACATTAAATTTTTAAAAATAAAATGATTGAAAATATATACCACTACATTCAAGATTTCAAAACCTTATGCTGATAAATACTGTTTGGATGCACAAATGTGGCTTTTATGCACACAGTAGCTATACATAAACAACCAACAAGTACCTACATTTCAAAATTTAGCTTATAAACAATCCTTATTTCCACCTAACCACAACTTGAATTGCATATGCTCCAATGACACTCACATGGAGCTATTAAAGTTGGGGTGATTACATGTTGTGTATCTAACAAATCATGTTTCATAAAACCAAAAGATCTTGAAAATAACTGAAGACTGATAGGCCAGGACTGGAACTTAGCCACAGGGAATTTGAGCAGAACATTGATTTTAGTTCTGAAGGGTAACCTCTTTGCATGAGCTCTTCACAAATGGAAGAGAAAAATGCATTCATACAAAAGATTCTCACTTATGCTGACAGGGTCCTTGTAGTTTTTATCCTCAGCCCCTAGCTTCTGGAAATGAATGCAGAGATTTAATTTTAGCTACATTTCTCAAAACTTTGTTAGAAGAGAGTTAGATATGCTCAAAGGTGTCTCATGCCCTTCAAGAGAATGGCTAAACCTAAAACACTGAAAACTATGAAAGGAAGGAGTTAAGAGAAAAATTAATGTAAGGGTTGACCAGGGATTAGGCAGTCAGTCTTAGTGGTTTGAACTTCAATTTACTTAAGTAGAAGCCATGGTCAAAGGTAGTGGCCCAAGTCCCATAATATCAAGGTCAAAATGAGGTCATGGTCAAGGCAAGCAGTTGATAAAAGCCAGGAGACCCACAACAGGAACAAAATCAGGAAGAGGCAGCAATGCTGGTCCTGGAAGAAGTGGGAGAGGTTTTATAGTCCTTCGTCAGGGGCTTGTGGTTCTTATTTGTCAATCCAGGTCACTTTGTCACCCATTGGAAACTATGAGAAGGCCCATACTGAGCAACATACATTCAGCTGGTTCCCTGGTGGTGTTGCAGGTTGGGCTTCTATCTGTCAGCATAGACAGTCTGGGTTTGAGTCCCGCTGGTCCTGAAATTTAATCTCCTAAAACTAGGAAATACAAAAATAAGGTACATTTTTTTCTCCCATAACACAGTCTTAATTATGCCCGGCTTCCTGTTCAGCTTCTTCACAGAATATACACCCAGGTTCTCCAGGTAAGGAAGATGTCGTGGCTCAGCTTGGAAAGATCTGTCCTTCCACCTGTTGATCTGTGATTAAGCATTCCACTGAGCAACCTTAATTCTTTCCCTTTCACTCTGTCCCAAACACCAGTACACACTCCTGCTGCTCAAAAGTCATGTCCTGCCCACAAAAAATCCACTCCCACCTACTTTCCATGCCTGGCAAGATGATGCACAAATGTGCTCCAGGGTGGAAGATGGGGTGGGTGCTTTAATTAGAGTGACTCCAAGAGCTATTCTAATTAAAGCACCTATAGCATCATGTGTATTCAGTATCCCATGCTTCAAAATGGCAGCAGGGGAGCTTTAACTAAAGCATATTGAACAAGCTTTAGTTAAAATGCCCTTGCCACCATTTTGAAATGTGGGACGTTGAATACACATGATGCAAAGGCTGCTGGAGCATGCTAATTAGCACACTCCTGCAAACTCAGTTAATCAAGTGTGCTCCGATGCGTGCTGATTAGCATACATCAGAGCAGATCTCCAGCATATGTATAGGTGCTTTAAATTAGTAGCAACTGGTTTGAGAACAGAGACAGACAATTGATTGATATATTGGCATCATGATGTTTAAAAGAATTTATAATCTGTTTACATGTCTCTAAATCAAATTTTCTTCCTAAGCTCTGCATTGATCAATTAAGAGGACACTGAAAACTCCATTAGGTCTCATTTCATCTGCTTGAATATTTCAACTTTAACTAAATGTGTTAAGAAGTGTTCAACTCCTAGTTCCTCATATGCACTTATTTTTTAAAAACAATACATGAATCAGCCAATAATGGCAGACAGATATGTAGGACCTAATTCTCAGGTAAATTAGGATTGTTTTGACATATTCTGCCAACCTTAAAAGTAGCCTTAAAGACAGCTTTCCCACTGGAAGTTTCCCTACACACAGAAACTGGGTTTCAGATAAGAGGATAAATTGAATTTAAATGAAACATATCAGATAATTAAGGTGGTTAGTGACCCTAAAGGCCTGTGAAACCAAAGAGAGAGAAAGAGAGATACAAATCAGGAGACGCATAATATTTCAGAAAACAAGCACTTTTGAATAACAGGGCTAAGTACAAACGTTCAAGGGCATTAGGGGAAAGTTAAATCAGTTCAAAATGGCTGCCTGATATCAAGTAAGTCAGGATGAGGGAGGCTAGCAGGAGGGTTGGAGGTCCAGCAGACTGGAGGGGATGTGGGGTCCACCAGGAGATGACAAGGGGGCTCAACCCATGAGGGGTGGGAGGCAGGCACAAAGTATGGGTGGAGAGGAGGCATAGGCATAACCCATGGATGGGGTGGGGGGCAAACTTGACCCACAAGGAGTCGGGGGGCAAGCATGAACCAAAAGAGATAGGCATGACCTGCAAGAGGAGGGGAGCAGGTGTGAGCCATGAGGGGTGGGGGGGCCAGGTGTAACCTGTGAGTGGGGTGCGGCAGGAGGCATGACCCGCAGGTGGAAAAGGGACACAGGTTCAACCCACAGGGTTTTTCTGTGGCCCAGGAGTATCTGGCAGGTTCAGGGATAGCTTGGAGGGATTAGGGGCTACTTTTAGCTCCCCAAGCCCCCAGTGAACCTACACCCCTATCCCTTCTGTCCCTCCCCACCACCAGAACATACTTGCTCAGCTCTGGCAGTGTCAAACGCTGATAAAAGTGGGTGCACCCAGAATGACTCATGGGATGGGAATTGAAAGAGATAGCTGGGCCCGGCAGGGCAGGGGAAGGGGGCAAGGATCTGGGGGGGCAAAAAATAGCCCAGTGTGGGGGTGGTGAAAAGAGCAGCCCCAGGGCTGAGGCCAGTGGCTGGGTTTTCCCTGGAGCTGTGCAAGGAAAGCGCACAGAAGTTCCATGCACCAGTTCAACCTAAATCAAATGAGTTTGATACTACATAGATTCAGGTTTATCTAATACCGGGTTCTGCAGTTTCTAGACTGGTTTGTTCACATGGTTCTTCTGTCCAGTTACAGGTTTAGACTGATTGCCAGTCACTGCAAATATCTGTTATCCGTTTTACAAACAATGCAACAGAGTGACTGCACAAGGTCACATGAGGATGAGCCAGGAATAAAATCTGGATCTTTAACAAGCAATACAGGCAGTGGTTTTCAACCTGTGGTCTGCAGACCCCTGGGCGTCCACAAACTATGTCTAAGATGACTATGATCAGTTAAGATATGTGAATACTCATGCTTACAATTCAACATAGTCCTCACCTCCATTCAAAAAATTTTAGGGGTGCACAAAAAGGGTTGAAAAATCACAAAAGCCTCATCCATCCAGTTATCCTGTCAATTGGAATAAAGGTGCCTAATCTACGTACCTGACAAATGTTTTCTACAGTTCTTATTCTAACCACTCTCCCTCACTCAGGTTTCTTGATATCTAACATTGCACTGTCTTACCTATAACTTGTGTTACTCACTGGCAGTCTCTCTTTTATAACATCACAACCTTCTTCTGCTGTGCTTTCAATTACTTCTTTAACTGAAGTTTTAGAGGTCCATGCTGTGCAGTAAGAGGTTCTGGACATGTGAATCCCTAAGTAGAACATTTCTGAAAACCTTTTGTTAACATTTTGGCAACATGACCCTACTTATTCTAAGAAAAGCCAGATATCACCACACTGAAATAATGTCAGGCATTGAACTGCTCCTCCCAACATGACATCTTTGACATATGTCTATTAAAATCACCAAACTAGTTGAGTATATGTTCACTTTTAGATATTAGCATCCACTTGAAGAAAATTCTATTCTGACATTTCCTGCTTGGCAGCAATATCCACATTGTTTGCCAGTAATGAGCGAATTTCACCAGTGCTGCATGCTCTTACCCTTAAATGATCCCTAGGAGCCCAATTTAGAGATGTGCATCTTGCTTGCTTAATATAAACTTAGCATCCTAAATTATTCCTTTTTCCATAAACAGCCTGCCCTGCAGAGCACTAAAGCATCAGACATACGTAATTAATATCTATGTATTTTAGATTATTTTTATACTTGTGGTATTGCCATAAGTCATCCATTTTCTGCAGGCTTGTATTAACTGTATGATACAATGCCAAATGCCTCAGGAATTATCATAAATGAAGGCATAATATGAGAGAAATAACAATCCCCTGGAAAAATTATATGAAATATAAGGGTTGGCATTTGTCTAGCTGAATAATATTTGCAAACAAAAATAAGACTTAAAGTTCAGGTAGCAAAGATTAAAATTTCTCTAGTATAAGCCAGTATAAAATGAATCCTTGACTGTTTTTAATCATTTTAGTTGACATATGGAAAACATGTTCTGTATACACACGTATAGTTTATATATGAAAATGTGTCGATTCACGCCCGTTCAGATTCCTTCCCTTCCTCATTTCTGCTTGCTCTTCCTCCTGGTATCCTTATCCTCTCTCCTTCCCTTTCCTTCCCTCTCAGTTACATTGCAAGCAGGAGCACTCCTCTCCTTGAGTAACACATTGCTGACTGGTGGGGATAATTACATCGCTGGCAGGTAGAGAATGCAAAGCCCTGGGGATGAAATTGTGACATCAGAAGTCTCTTCCTCCTTCCGGTTTCTGGCCTTTCTTGGCCTTCTCTCACTTATTTTCTTCCTCTTTTGCTCCTCTATGGACCAATATGCAAGATGAAGCATTAGTAAAAGATAAATTGCATTGTCAGAGTTCATCCATTCTTTCTTTTTTCTCTTTTCCTCCACTTCCTTACATTTCCAACCTGCAACTAATGCAAAAGTCATATGGAGTTGGGTCTGCTTAAAGTAGAGCAAAATTTAGCCTCAGGAAAATTGAGAATAATATAACAAAAGCAGGAGGTTAAGGCATCTTTATCTTTCACCCTTCTGTTAGTTGTTTTCCTGTTGTCCTGAAGTCCAGTTAGTTTAGGCTCAGCTGTGCAAGCACTCATACATGTGAAGCGGTCTACAGGATATGGGAAATTTCTTATCCCAGCAGCGGTGCCCTCAAGCACATATCATTTCATAAACAAGAAGCAGTGTAGCTACCTCCACACAATCCTTGGCATTAGCTAATTAGCACTACTGAATGACCGGGGCAATTAGTCTGTCCCCAAGCTGCTTAGTACACCCATGTAGCTATACTGCTTCTAATTTAAGAGACCTCCCACCCAGAGCAGTGCAGCATATTTGGGGGCTGGACATGGAAAATTTACCACACAGATGTAGCATAAGTAATTTAAAGTATACCCATAGCGGGGCAGCAGTTTCCTAGCAAGGATATTCCCGAGAAGACCCCACCGCTCCCTTCTTGCTAGCTCTATATCAAGAATTGCAATAGATTCATAGATGTAGGCTCAGAAGGGACCCAAGTAGATCTTCAAGTCTGACCCCCTGCCCTGGGCAGGAGAAAATACTGGGCTCATATGACCCCAGATAGGTAATTGTCAAGCCTCCTCTTAAAGACCCCCAAGGTAGGAGTCAGCACCACTTCCCTTGGAAGTTGGTTCTAGTTCCTAGCTGCCCTGACTGTGAAATAATGTCTTCTAATGTCCAGCCTGAACCTACTCTAACAACTTATAGCTGTTATTCCTTGTTACTCCAGGAGGTGCTTGGGTGAACAGAGTCTCTCACATTCCCCACTGGTCCCTCCTGGTAAGTTTATAGACAGCCTCCAGGTCCCCTCTCAGCCTTCCCTTTGTGAAGGCTGAACAGGTTCAGATCCTGTAGTCTCCCCTTGTAGGGCCTGCCCTGCTGTCCCCGGATCATGAAGGTGGCCCTCCTCTGGACCCTCTTGATGCTGGCCACATCTCTTCTAAAGCGGTGCCCAAAACTGGACGCAGTACTCCAACTGTGGCCTGACCAGTGTCGCATAGAGGGGGAGGATCACCTCCTTGGCCCTGCTTGTGATGCATCTGTGGCTGCATGATAAGGTCCGGTTGGCCTTTCTGACTGCGTTCTCACGTTGGCGGCCCATGTTCATTTTGGAATCAATAATGACTCCAAGATCTCTTTCTGCCACTGTGCTTTCGAGAAGGCAGTTCCCCAGCCTTTAGTTTCACAGTAGCTAGGGTCAGGAGAGACCTGAACAGATCATCTAGCCTGGCCCCCTGCCACAGGCAGGAATGAATGCTGGGTTCACATGAATGCAGGTGATCATCCAACCTCCTCTTGAATTTGCCCAAGGTAGGGGCGAGGACCACTTTCCTGAGAAGTTGGTTCCAGATTTTGGCCACCCTAAATGTAAAATATTGCCTCCTGATCTCTAACCTAAAACTATTATTCTCCATCAGCTTATTACCATTGTTCCTTGTCACCCCAGGTGGTGCTGGGGACAAAGGGGCTCTACCTATTTTCTGTTGATCTCCCCTGATGAGTTTGTAGGCAGCCACCAGGTCCCCCCTCAGCCTCCTCTTGCTGAGGCTGAACAGGTTCAGGTACCACAGTCTCTCCTCAGAGGGCCTGTCTTGCTGCCTTCTCAACAAGCCGGTGGCCCTCCTATAGATATCCTGCTGGTTCTTACTGCCCAAGTGCAGCACCCTGCACTTGTCAGTATTGAATCCCATCCTATTCTCATTCACCCACCCCTGTAACATGTCCAGGTCCAGCTATATCCTCTCCCTCCCTTCTATCATGCCCACCTCACCCCAAATCTTGGTGTCATCAGCAAATTTGAACAGGGTGCTTTTCACCCCCCTCATCCAAGTTGCTAATAAAGAGATGGAACAGCGCAGGCCCAAGAACCGAGCCCTGGAGGACCCCGCTGCCCATACCCCGCCAGGTTGAATATGACCTGTCCACAACCACTCTCTGGATGCAGCCCCTCAGCCAATTTGTGACCCATTTGACTGTGTAGGCATCAAAACCACAGTTGCCTAGATGGTAAGGCTTCTCTGGGATCTTTCCCAGGAGCCACTCACAAGCATTCTTAAGCACAAGGTCTTGAAAGCAGACACATAGATATACCCCAGAGTGGCTTCATCAACTTATTTCCAGGTTGGGATCATATGAGCAGGAGCAGGTGAACAGGGTGTGCTCAGAAGCTCCTGGACAGGGCACACTTCCACCATAACATACCCTTAGGGTGCATTCCCACAAGCAGGAACGTGCATTCCCCTTGGGACAAACAGTAGCAGTACAATGTGTGCCGCTGCTATTTGTCCCTAGGGAACACCCGTGCATGTGCACTCTAGCACACAGCACATTGCCCTGGGTGGGGTAGGGGAGGCTGGGGCCAGCACCTGGGGGCCTTTGATGGCTGCATCTGTGGCAATGCTGCAGCAGGGAGCCTGGTTGGCAGCCAGCCCATGGGCAGTGCATGCAGCTGCTATGTGCACCGCTCTGCTTTTTATGGGCATGCGTGTTTGGATACCAGGATCTCCCAGTGTCAAAAAACCCTCCTGCTCTGCAAATTAGCAGCGCAAGGAATGCCTGCATGTGCAGCACATGCAGTGCCGCATACAGATCTGCAATGCCACATATCACACATTCCTGCTCATCTGGACGCATCCTTAGAGTTTAAAGCAGTTATTCACACACATAAGCATTTGCAGACATTTTCAATTGGTTTGGATTGCTTTAATGCTGGTTTGTCTCTACTTTAAAAAATATTATGTATATTAGAAACCATTTATTTTGTTATACTTAATTTAACCTTTTAAAAATGTATTAAGTGCAAATACATCATTTCTTGAGCACAGACGAACTACAGATAACATATTCTCAAGAACTCTATAATTTCCATAGAGCCTTACTCCATTGAGCTAGTAAAAGCTTGTCATTGTTATACTCCCACAATGAGCAAAACAAAGGATAACTACAACAGAACCTTGCTAACTAGTGATTTTAAATACTGGGATGGCATATGGCACCTGTGCAGGGACACAAACACATTCACAGAGCTGTCTCACCCTACTTACCAATAGTAGAGAATGTTAGGTAATTCATAGATTCATAGATGTTAGGGTTGGAAGGGACCTCAATAGATCATCGAGTCTGACCCCCTGCAAAGGCAGGAAAGAGTGCTGGGTTCAGATGACCCCAGCTGGATGCCTATCTAACCTCCTCTTGAAGATCCCCAGGGTAGGGGAGAGCACCACCTACCTTGGGAGCCTATTCCAGATTTTGGCCACTCTAACTGTGAAGAAGTTCTTCCTAATGTCCAGTCTAAATCTGCTCTCTGCTAGCTATGGCCATTATTTCTTGTAACCCCCAGGGGTGTCTTAGTGAGTACAGCCTCACCAGTTCCCTTCTGCGCCCCCATGATGAATTTATAGGCAGCCATAAGGTAGCCTCTCAGCCTTCTCTTGCAGAGGTTGAAGAGGTCCAGGTGCCCTAATCTCTCCTCGTAGGACTTGGCCTGCTGTCCCTTAACCATACGAGTGGCCCTCCTCTGGACCCTCTCTAGGTTATCCACATCCCTCTTGAAGTGTAGCACCCAAAACTGCATGCAGTATTCCAACTGCGGTCTGACCAGTGCCCAATAGAGGGGAAGTATCATCTCCTTGGTTCTGTTTGTCATGCATCTGCTGATGCATGATAAAGTGCCGTTAGCTTTTCTGATGACTTCGTCACACTGACGACTCATGTTTATCTTGGAGTCCACTAGGACTCCGAGATCCCTTTCCGCTTCCATGCTACCAAGCAGGTCATTTCCTAGGCAATAGGTGTGCTAGACATTTTTCCTCCCTAGGTGCAGCACTTTGCATTTCTCCTTGTTAAATCACATTCTATTGTTTTCTGCCTGTTTGTCCAACCTGTCCAGGTCTGCCTGTAGTTGTTCCCTGCCCTCCGGTGTGTCCACTTCTCCCCACAGTTTTGTATCATCTGCAAACTCGGGCAGAGTACACTTCATTCCCTTGTCCAAGTCACTGATGAAGACATTGAAGAGTATTGGTCCAAGGACCAAGCCCTGCGGGACCCCACTACCCACTCCCTTCCAGGTCAATACCAACCCATCCACGACCACTCTCTGGGTATGACCCTCTAGCCAATTTCCCACCCACTGGACTGTGTAATCATCCAGGTCACAGCCTCTTAACTTGTTCCCCAGTATGGGGTGGGATACCGTATCGAAGGCCTTCCTGAAGTCTAAGTAAATGTTATCAACCCCTACTCCTGTGTCGAGGTGTTTTGTAACCTGGTCATAAAAGGAGACTAGATTAGTCAGGCATGATCTACCCACTCCGAACCCATGCTGATTTCCCCTCAGCATAATTTTTCCTTCTGGGCTCTCACATATATGAGCCTTAATAATCTTTTCAAAGACTTTGCCAAGGATGGAGGTGAGACTGACTGGCCTCTAGTTGCCTGGATCCTCTTTCCTCCCCTTCTTAAAAATAGGGACCACATTGGCCCTTTTCCAGTCCTCCAGGACCTGTCCCATGTGCCACGAGTGCTCAAATATTCTTGCCAGTGGCTGTGCAGTGATATCGGCCAGTGTTCAGTACCCTCAGATGCAGCTCATCCAGGCCTGCCGATTTAAACACATCCAGTCCTTCCAAGTGACTCTGCAACATCTCAGGGTCAACGCTTGGTAGTCTGGTGCCCAGCTGTTGCCTCTCTACTGTGTGAGACTTGTCTTGCCTCTTGTTTAGGAAGACTGAGGCAAAGAACTCCTTGAGGAGTTCAGCCTTGTCTTCCCTGTCTGTCACCAATTGCTTTTGCCCATTCAGTAGTGGTCCTATTCCACCCTGAGCCTTCCTTTTACTCCCTATATATCTGAAAAACAATTTTTTGTTATCCTTAACTTGGGATGCCATGCTCAGCTCTGTGGTAGCTTTGGCCTTTCTAACTGCCTCCCTACAACTGTGAGCTGAGGAGGCATACTCCTCTTTAGTAATCTCTCCCTGTTTCCACTGCTTATATGCCCCCCTTTTTGTCCTTAGGCTGCTCTGGATTTCTCTGGTCAGCCAAGGAAGCCTCTTGGCCCCTTTCCCCCCACATTGGAATCACCTCATTCTGTGCCCAAAGGATCGTTTCCTGAGTTCGCTGAAGTCGGCCTTCCTGAAGTCTAGCACTTCCACCCTACTAGTTACCTTACCCACTCTACGCCTTATGATGAATTCTATTATTTGGTGGTCACTGTCCCCCAGGTGACCACTGATCTGTAGATCCCCTATCATGTCATCCCCTGTTGCCAATACCAGGTTCAATAAGGCATTCCCCCTAGTGGGACCATGTACCTCCTGCATCAGGTGGAGGTCCTGTACACAGGATAGGAACCTGCGTGAATGGTGGTGAATTTGCTGTCTGCATCTCCCAGCAGATGTCAGGGTAGTTTAGGTCCCCCATGACTACCACCTCCCTAGCCTTTATGGTTCCCGAGAGCTGCTTCAGGAGTTCCAAATCTAGTTCTTCCCCTTGGTGTGGGGGTCTGTAGCAGACCCCTACCACCAATTCCCTTTCTCCTTGACCTCCATGTATCCTAACCCATAATTCTTCTACTTTCTCCTCCTCTGATTCCATTTTCATAAAGGTCAATATATAATGTAATGAATTAAGATGTAGGGACTGTAGGAAGTGAAACCTGTGACAGTGTTTTAACATCTGAGGACTCTGTAAAGGCATATTTAGTTTCTAGAGGGCAAATATTTGTTCTCATGCCAAAGTCTGAGTTAGGACCAGCAGAAGAGGAATTTGTTTCTTGCTGGCTACAGGTAGTACTTTTGGGACCTTGTTGAAAATGCCAAGAGAGGACACTCATGATACCAGAGGACAGTGAGAAAAAAGTCAGAACAGGAATTGGCAGCAAGAATTTCCTACATTGAAAGAGCAAGATCAAGGCCCCCCATGTGGAGGGGAGGGTGTGGGTGTGGGTGTGGGGCTGGGGCAGGGGCTGTCCAGCCAGGGCCAGGGCTGGCATGAGATGAAGGCACAGCTCATTGGTAGGTGGCATGGGAGGGGAGGGGTGGCTCCCACTGCTGCACTTGGCTTGTCTGGTGCTCATCTGGCAGCTCCCACCACTGCTCTTGCTGCTTGTTCAGAAGGGCATGGGGTTGGGGTGAGGGGGCGTGTTTCCCCAGGTGTGTGTGGGGCAGGGCAGGGCAGGCTGGGGCTAGGCTTTTCCTGGCCGAGCAGATCTGGAGGCACACGCCCCTGCATGCCCTCCCCCTCCCGGACAAGTGGCAGGAGCGGCAATGGGACCTGCCAGACCAGCATCAGACGAGCCACACGCAGAGGCAGGAGCCTTTTTAGACTCAAAGCACCCCTTGTTAGGCACCCCTCAGAAAATGCCAGCTCTTAGCTTTTACTCATTTTTTGACTATGAGAAAATAATAGATCTACTCTTCTGTTGCAAAGAACTCAGAAAGACCATACCAGATCACAATGTTTTTGACACTATGAATTTCTATTTGAGATCTTTGGGTTTATCATTTGAATAATGTGTATGTGTTTGCATGCCTAACAGTGCTAATATTTAGTAGTAGCCTGAAGCATCCTTAAAAGGATATTACAATACCCCAGCGTGCTGTGACATCCTGGTCAAGAATCACTGCAGTAACCTACAACAGAAAAGCATCTATGGGAAAGCAGAGTGGTGGCCCTGGAAGGCAGACTGGGAGAATGGGGAATAACAGTGATCCAGAAGAGCTGCCTGCTTGTAAACCAGAAGCCCTGAAATACCATTGTTTGGAGTAATGGAAAAGGCAAAAGAAAGGAGAGACACATCCACTGCAGAGGCACTGAACTCCCCCTCTCACCATATGTCAACATTAGTGGCTGGCAAACAATGCCTGCAGAAAAAACAGCTCTGGAGAAGGTGAGGGATGTGGCTTCCAAGGATTGTAAGCCCCAGCATCAGAGGGCCACAATGGAAGGTTTATGTGAGAGAAGAACTCCTATACTAAGAATGTGTTTCCCTTGAGGAAAGGCAAATTTATGGACTACAGAATAAGTTAGTGGTTACCAAATATATTGAGTTCAATTACTGGCTCATGATACTCTATCCAGAGGGCATATGGGGGTTACCTAAGCTAAGCAAAGATTACTACAGTGATTTTTCTTAGCCAAGAAACAATAGACAGAGCTCTTTAGAGGGTAGCTGTTCACATTTCACACAACTCTAAGTAGAACTACCAGAGCAGGGAAAAAAACCCAAATTCATCCTATTGTTTACTTTGCCATCCACTATTCAGAAGCAGTTGTGTTGTCATCAATCAAAGCACATAAAGTAGCAAATGCTCTGTTAGGATTTTTTTTTATAGACTGAATTCCACCCCACAAAATTGTACCAGATAGAGGCAAACTTCAACTGATTGTAAGCTGAGCTGGGGGGCAAAATATGGGATTGTTTTATTATAGCCTTCCCCTATTATCAGATATAAATGGCTTGGTGGAAGAGATTCACTGGTACCTTAAAAACCAAGCTAACTCATATTGTATCAACACACATCCATATGAATGGGATATGACATGTACCCTGCCTAATGTTCACTTATCAAGAGGTATCCCAGAATTCACAGGAGTCTCCCTTTTTAAACTTGTGCATAGGAGGAAGGTCAGAGAACTTTTCGATTTGGCAACGGCAGAGCAGGAGGTAGGGATGGCCTTGGAGGGCAAGTCAGTAGTCAGGCCCATATTATGTAATCAAGAAAGGCTCCAAAGAATCTATAGACCTGGCTAGAAACAAATTGGCAAAGGCATAGAGGAAGGAAACAACATGGTATAACTGAGCTAGATGAGGTACAGCTCAGGAAGAAATTACGATATTTCTCTCCCTTGATACAAATACTGAAGGATGTACAGGAGGTTCTGATGAAGATTCTTAAGCAACTGAACAATGTGGTATATGTGATAGGATGATTTAATTTGGACCAGTGAGCTCATGCTTGCCATGTAAACATGGTGAAGTGCTACTATGAGATCAATAATTACTTTCTTATGAAAGCAGACAGTTGGAAAAAAAGTGAGGGAATACTTCCTTGGACTGGGTAGTAGGATTAATGTCTGCTCAGAGATGAAGCTAGAGACATATCCAACAAGCTACCCCAGGAATAAGACTTATGGGGCCCATCCCCATGAGCATGCACATGAGGCTTGTGGCACCTCAAAGCCATATGAAGCACCACAAACCACATGTGGTGCATGTGCACCCATATGTCACACTGCTAATTTGCAGCACAGTGGGGGGTTTTTGATGCCAGGAGATCCTGCTGTTAAAACAAAATGTTGCTAAAAGTATGGTATGGTGCACATTGCAGCAGTGTACACTGCCAGAAACCAAAGCCTAGCCAACCAGAGTCATGCTTTGCCTACCAACCAGGCTCTGAGCAGCCAGCTCAGTGCTACTGCTGCCCTGGGAGGTCCCCAGGACCCCAAGTAAGGCTGATGGGGCCACCACAAGTGCTGACCCCAGGCTCCCCTACCTCACCTGGGTCCCTTTTCTATGAGCTGGAGCATGCATGCATGGGCATGCTCAGGGACAAATAGCAGCAGCACAAAGATGTGTCGCTGCTATGTTTCTAATGGGAAACACATGCCCTTGCACATGTGTGCTCATGGGGATGCACCTATGAGGTGCAATACACACACAGATGGTATTTTCCTTTGATAAACCTGGCTGTTGCAAAGGTAGATACTGGAAAATCTGTTCCTCCAAAGCTATTCTGTACAGAGCTCCAGAAAAAGTAGCAAAGGATATGAACAAAAAAATTCAAGATACTCTAGAGTTGGGACTGTTATGACCCTTTTGCAGCCTAAGGGTATCTCACATTACGTTGATTCTAAAACTGAACAAAACAATTAGATTTTGCATAGATTATCCAAAGCTGAGGATGTGCACAATGTCAGAATCTTACCCCATATTTAGGCCTGTAAAATGATCACAAATCTGTCAACTGTAGACCTCAACAAGGATACTGGTAAATACCCTTTGATAAAGATACATGAATAATATGCAGTGGGTTTGTGTAAGTTTTTAGTGTTGCCTTGCATGATGAAGAAGCCACGAACCAACTTGCACCATATAGTCAATCGCATGCTCGAGGGAAGAGGGAGTTTTGCCTTGGTTTATACTGATGCTATTGCTATGCAGTGTGTAGGAGCAGTATTACCTAATATTTAGAATACTGGGTTACAAGTCAAGAAAATATAAAGTGGAGATGGCTGAAGTAAACTGCCTAAGAGACAGAGTCAGTAAAGCTGGGGCTACAATGCAGTACCACACCTAAAATAGAAAAACAGGCTCATTTTTAGCTCTTACATGGAAACTGTTTATTTGCCAAAGAAGGACAATCAGGGTAGCGTGTGCCTAAAAGAGCCAGATGTTCCCAAAATTCTCCATATACCCCATGAGCCCACCATCTCAATTTTCTTTGTAAATGAGAGGTATGTGATGAATGTTTGCAGTGTGCTGAATTATCTGGTGACTTATGTATGGAAGTGTGGAAAGTAAAACATGTGGTTGGGCATGAGATAATAAATTAACACCTGAGGAACACTGTAATGAACCCTTTGCATGCCTGAAGTCTCCAGGGAATGCTGATTCAAATATCAGCATTTGGGTAAGGATGAGTGGTAGAGAGTTGAGGCTGCAGGATTGGATTTTTTGGAACCTTGCTTTAGTCACTCAAGTTCATCAGGGACTATAGCAGCCTGGGACAACAGACAGGTAACATAAGGGGGCACCCCTAGATGAACAATAAATTAGCTTGTTTATCTCAGAATTAGGCTGAGATTTCATTATCCAAGTCTAGACCCGGGGCTGGATCCTGCAGAAGTCTTTGTATCACAGCCACCTTGCACTTGGGACAGAGTCCCTGGAATAAGTAAGCAAGCTGAGGGGTGACCTGATACAAAATCTCTACATGAGAAGCTGAGTTGTGACAGCAGTTATCCTAGTTCACAGGCTAGGAAATACAAGCCCCTGACATACATGTTACATATATTATGTAATTAACTGATTAATTATGGAATAAATAATGACCAGCTGCATGTGCCAAGTAATTATCGGTCCATAAAAATGGCCATCCGGGTATAAACAGAGCCAACCAGTTAAAAAATTAGTTCTTGGAAAATGTATAACAGTTTTACAGCTGGTTTCTATCCAGCTTTAATTTGAACATATGAGAGGAAACATATTGGGTGATAGGTATCTTCCGGGTCCTCCAGCTTCCCAGGGTGCACTGTTTTCTCCAGTTAGTATAAACTTAGCTGTAAAAGCACCCCAACTTCAAACAAAAACCATGATTGGTGTAAACATACATGTTTCCAGTTTGGGAGGGATTCCCTGCCCACTCACCACCCACTTGGACAAAACAGGAGATAGCCCTCCCCAGCAGCTAAACATTCCCTCTACCACACTGGGCAAAGGGTGGGAAATAACTCACAAAACATGAAGCCAGTTGCAGGGAACCTCCCACTCCAACAGAGCTCAGCCCAGGGTTTGCTCTCCCTCCCCCACAACAGCAAGCACAGGGGGAAGGTGTAACACTTCTGGCTGGGTCAGCTCTATAAGGCTCAGACTCCTGCTCTGCCACCCTCCTTATGTGCACTGACCCAGTTACTACCAATCAAGGTCAGCTGACCCTCAGCCCCTTCCCTCTAATTGGTTCTGGAGCTTCATTTGAGGAACTCCTCCTGAAACACCTGGACTTTGCCGCACAGCACACTGGTCTTCAGCCTCTGAGCAGCTTCTGTCCCAGGAACATCTTTGGCTTCCCTGGTTCCTGACCCTGTTTTTGGCTTGGTCCTAGATTCTGGCTTTTGGATTCTCCCTGCTGACCTATTTCCTGACTCGCCTAGCTTATTCTTGGACTTTGCTATGTGGATTATCCTTTGGACTTGGTAGCTAGGTTTTTTATTCTTGGCTTCTGACCCTGGCTTGACATTATAGCTCCAGACTTGTGGTTTCTGACCCTTATCCCTGCAATCCCCAGCTCTGTGCCTGGATCTGTACCAGTTAGGCTGGACAGCCTGGTGGACAATGCCAGAGGGAAAATACCCCTTACCCTTGGCTTTGTTCTTTACAGGGATGGGGAGAGAGCTCAGGGCTGAGCTCTAGCCCAGCAAGATTTTTCCCCACTTCTTAGGCTCCTTATTTGGGAGTAATTTCCATCTTCCTACCTGCTACATATGTACCCTGACTTTGAGTACCAGGGGGGTTTTATTTGGTCTACCTCTTCCTTGGTGGGGGAGGAGGGGGAAATTACCAGTATGCCTGGCTCATCAGAGGACAGGGATATCCCCCATCACCTCCTCCCTTACCTGGCTGGGGTTCTGGGGAATTAATCTGTAGTAGGTTCATTTAGCTCCTTCAGTGATGCTGTTGACCAGAGAGTTTCCCCGAGCTGGTCAGCAGCAGAGCACAAGCTGTCAGGCCACTTTTTCATCCTCCTGACAGCCTGCCTGATGCACATGTAATCATGCACATGGTGTGATGTTTTCATCACATGAAAAAGTTGTACTACAATTGAAATAACATCTGCCGGGGCCTTGAGGTAACAACACTCATCCAATGATACCAAACACAACTGGATCCTAGGATCCAGATGTTCAGGCACATGCAGTTTGTGGTGCTGCAAACTTCTTTGTGGTGCCACAAAATGCACATCTGGAACAAAATGTGCCCCATGCTGCAAATTTGCAGGAAATCCCATTAGCAAACAAAAATGGTGAGGGGGAAAAAAAAACGTGATAGGTGCACGCACCAGCAGATACAAAGGCTTGGTCCTCCAGGGAAACACTCTGGCTGCCAGAAGAAGTGGGGAAAGGGCAGTTTGCCATAAGCAGGCCAATTTGCCCCATATCAAAGCACACATGCAGAAGCATGTTCTGCGGCAAAACGTAGCAACACAAATTTGTGCTGTTGTAAGTGCATGCCCCTACATGTGGGGAGGCGCCCTAAGATATGCAGATCAAGGATGCTGTATCCCAATATGCAGTTTGATAATTGCATTTTTAGATGCTGTATAATGTTTTGGTAAATGTTCTATGCAATATATTGAAAAAATATTAAACAGCATGAGACTTCATGACAGAGGTATTCTGCTAAACCCTTCCTAAGCAGAGAGAGACCACCATCTTGGTATGAGGTATACAGTGCACACAAATTAATGTTACTCTAAAATCTCAATTTTACTCTGTCTTACTAGACATAATAATTTTTTGCCTTGTCTTCATTCAATCCTCCATCAGGCTTTTCTTTTACTCAGAAAATATAAAAATAGTGTTAAAAATATATAGGACCTCATTCTCCATCAGTTTTATGCTAGAATAATCCCACACTGTTATATTAGCATAATGCCAGTCAAGTCAAGAAAAAGGTCCATGTTGTCTGCATTAAACTGCATAATACAGTATCTAAGCTTATCTTATTTAAGGATCCATACTTAAGAAGTGATCTGTACATGAGGTGGTTGTAGGAACTGGTGCCCTCTATCAGCATAAATATTTGTTTCTGTGTTATAATATTGCCATAGATAATTCAGTAAAATAGTGAAACCTTCATGTATTTACATATTTCAACTCATCATGATTTTAAATACACACATTGCCTATAGTCATAGAGCCTGATTCAGCAGAACTTACTTAATTAGTGTCTTGGCAAGTACCAGGCTCCTAAGTTAATAGGAACTATTGGAAACTTCCTTCCAAACAACAGCAAAGTTTTCACTAATAGAATAGGAAAAAACAATATTTTTTAATCCTAATATCTCCAACACAAGTGTTGCTTAGGGTCATATAATGCCAGGCCCTTTAGCACACAGAATGAAAGAGAGCAAAAAGAGGGCTTTCCATTCTCCACGCCCTTCTGTCACCCCATTCTCCAGAGCCATCGGCACCATCTGGTCCATTTTAGACACAGCAGGTGCATCTGCATGAGGTACTATGTCACCATAGCAACAATCTAGGTTGACATAGCTCATCACTGTGGTGTCATAGCATTGGCAGGCACTACCCATGATACTGCCACTACTGCGCAGTAGCACCAGGGTTGAAAACAACCCATGAGCCACTGGAACTGCTCACTATCAATGGGTACTGCACAGTCAGGGACATGTGTAGACACGCCATGTGACTTGTAGGACAATACACCTCTGGAATAATACTATTGCCTGTCATATGGGATTATGCTGCAACTAGACCCTTAAGATTAATTCAGACAAGATCAAGTCTAATTCCAACTGAAGTCAAGGAGCATCTTTCCACTAATTTCAATGGAACAAAATCATCCTCAGAGGAGGAAGTAAAGCTCATTTGTTTCATTAAGCAATTAACCCCAGGCTTAATTAATGGGTTTAATTATATTAGTTTACTAATTAACTGCAGAGTCTGAGTTTATTTTATATTTAATTTGACACTGGTCAGTTGGCTTTTGTACATGCCCCTAAAACAAGTGTGACAGATATTTTACGAATACGTTATTGTAACAAAAAATGAAGCAAGACAAGAGCTGAGAATAAAGTCAGAGAAATATTTAAATCTAGAATGGCTGATCAATATATTATCTAAGATCTCTTTATGAAATTATCATTCAGCAAGTCTCACTAGTAATCAGTTCCTCCAAGCCTAACACAGCACTCGCAAACAAACTGAAAGATGAACTGACTTTACCCTTGGTCATAAACCAAACACTGCTAGGAATATTTTAAAATATATTTCAAGTCCACAACCTATGAATCACTCAATGGAAAAAAATAATTTGTTATAATGGATTTATTTTAATGAGATCACACTGAATAAATAGGGTGATTCTACTTTCAGAACAATTTTATCCCAGCACAATGCCTTTAATTTCAACTCCAATGAAGCTGGATCTCATCTACACTGCTCCAGGTTAAGTAAGATAGTTCTAATTACTGTGCAAACCCAGTGATATACATATGTGTAGATATATATGTATTTGTATATTGTCTCCTCAGGCAAGGAGGGAGAGTTAGGGAAGGTTCAGAGAGCAATACATGCTAGCCGGAAGATGTCAGCTAGGATCTGCATTGGTTACATTTATTTCAATGAACTACAGTAGCTACAGTAGCTAAGGATTTGGCTTGAGGTTTTTATTGAATTTGTGGTGTGGAGTTGGCATAGCTTATGGGACTGATCATAAATCAATCTACATGGCATGGAAGGTGAAATTGCACATTTTGGTGTACTCTACCAGGCATGGTAAGAGATTGCTGTGGAAATGTTAAATCAGAAAACACAAGAAATTCCACAGGACGCACAAAGCCTTGACCCACCTCCATTCATCCCAAATTTGTGACATCAAAAAATAAAAGGAAAGGAGATGCAATATAAATAGAAAATAGGTGGACATGCTTTCTTGTTCTAGACTAATGGTTCTCAACCCCTTTAGACTTAAGACACCCCTCAGCAACCGACAGCTCTTATTTTTTTCACATTTTAACAGAAAAACACTAGAGCAATTCCTCTGTTGCAAAAAAACTCAGAAAGACCACAACAGTTGAGAATGTTCTTAACACTATGGATTCCTATTCGAAATCTCTAGTTTCTCTAACAAATCATGTTTGCTTATCTAACAATATGCCAGCATTGTATGGTAGCTAGTGACATCCTTGAAAGGATTTCAAGGCACTTCAGAGTGCTGTGGCACCCTGGTTGAGAATCACTGAGCAAGGATGTACACCTTACAATGAAACAATAAATTTTGCATTTAGCTGAACTAATGCACTTAACCTTAGTTAAATCCACTAACTTCACTGGACTACTCCTGATTATCAGTGGAATAAATGACAGGAGAATTAACTTCCTATGGAACTGCACAGTAGATGTTTACACAGTGGCAGACTTACATCAGTATAACTGAGAGCAGAATTGTAGACTGTGAATAGGCCTGTGCAGTATAAGTCATGTGCATGTTGTTGCCAGAGACCTAATCCAAAATTGCAGAATTGTAGCTAAAGCAGGCAGCCTCAAAAGCCCATGTCTGAGTAACCATAGTATGACCCTTTACAGATGCAGCAACTATCTTGGTCAGCAAAGCAAAGGAAATGCATTCATATATTTAATTAGACACAATCAAACATAGCACAAGACTTAAAAAGGAACACCATAAGAAAGATCCATAATCCAATAATCCAAATACTCAATATTGTATTTCATCTTAAAATAATTAGAAGTAGTAATTGATGTAACCAATTCAATGTTATTTTGCTATAACAGATGTATTTTTGTTAGAATGCTTAGATAAGTTGTAAAACAAAGCAGCCTTTTTGGACCATAAACTAAGGTGAAAAAGTAACAAACCAGCGTGAAGCAATATTCCACAGTAGGAAGGGAAAGACAATAAGGAAGCCTCCCTTTTCTTCCTTTTGCTTTCTCAGGAATATAAATCCCAACTAACTAACACCTTCCAGATCCATGAGAAATATAGTATAATCTGGTTCTAAAGTTTCAGTGAGACAAAGAAATTTAAATAAAACTGATCAGAGATCATTCATTAGAATATTAAAACCAGCCATCTATAAATATTGGGCATAGGCTGGAGGGAAATTTAGATTTCTACATTTTGGACTTCAAAACTTGGACTTATCAGGAGCCCAGCAAACCAACTCAAGTCCCCAAAGGAACAGAGAGGCTTGACCCATGGACCTGTTTCTTCCCTGGATCCAAGGCTATGTAAGCATTGTCTTTATTGATACAAATAAACCTTTGCTATTGTGCATCCTAATAAAGCTTTCAAGTTTTGACTGGACTGGTCTCACTGGTCAGTTAATCTCTTGATCACAGTTAAAATTTTAAGAGAATGTAGCCCCAAGGGTGGTATGCAGTGGACATTCTGCTACCTGGATGCCCTGCATAGCTTCATACACCTGGACATGTTTACCTGGTGGTAAGTAGCAGGAATAGTCAATACTTATCTGAGTATGTATGTTTGTCTGCTTCCTCCTTTCTTACCTGAGACTGGTACAGGATCCCATTCTACCTTTTCATAGCTCATGACTCAAAACACATAGTGTTTAGATATGTTTAAATCTTAAAGGTGTGATTCTTTTCAGAAACTGAGGGGAATAAGGGGGGAAAAAAATCCACTTCTGTGTGTGTGCATGTGTACATGCACACACTCAAGCTCACACAGGTGGCTTACAACAGGGAGACTGTATGCAGAGCAAGTGCTAGCATCCTGAAAGCCTTTCCAAGTCACCAGCCAGTGGCTCTGAGTTTTTAGGAATATTTCTAAATGGGCTCTGAGGAATATTTCAGCAGGTGTGGGAGGGAACCAGCCATCTATGAATATTGGTATAGATGGGGAGTGGGGTTATCCAAGACCTTTGTTTTCTTTGGGTTTGTTTTTTTTTTTGCTAAAGCTACACTTGGAGGATTAGCTGCGGGAATGGGGAATGCATTACAAAGTTGCTTAGGACTTGCTTCCCTGCACTTAGCCCTTATTCCCACGTCGGTCTAGTTTTGGAGGGCTGTTGTGTAGTAAACGGCCCTGTCACTGAGGGGGTGAGACTCCCTCAGGTAAAGCGGAAGTAACTCTGAAGATCACTCGGGCTTGTCAGGGGGTGTAGCTCGGCGTGGACAGCTGCTGAAACACGACTCTCCCGGAGCCTCCCTCCCCCCCACTCCAGGGCTGCGTGGTGCGGAGAGCAGCGGTGGTATCAACCACGTTGTGAAGCCAGCTCCAACGACCGGTTGGTCAAAGGTGGGTGGGAGCTGGGTCAGGCCCCAGAGAAAGAGGCTGGGACCGGAGGGAGGGGGGGGCGGCACGGGGTGGAGCCAGGGGGCAGGAGGGGAAGGGGCACGACACTCACAGGCGCTGCGGCTGCGGCGGGGCACGGGCAGGAGGGCCAGGCTGCCCGCGCGCGGCTCCTCGCCTCGACCCTTCAGCACCGCGGCCAGCTCCTGCTCTCGCCCCGACGGAACCGCGGACAGCTCCCGCCGCGGCTCCCAGGCTCCGGGGGCTGCCGGGGAGCGCCCGGGGGCTGCGGCTGGGGGCGGCGGCGCGGGCGCGGCTGCTGCTGCTTTGCCCGCTTTGCTCCGGCCCTTGCTGCCCCGGGCTTTGCCGGGCTTTGCCGGGCCCGCCGTGCGGGGCTCGGAGCCGACCTGCACCACGGTGTTCCTGGAGCGGCTGAGCGCCGACGTGACCGAGCCCATGGCCGCGGCTCCGAGCGCCCACTCGGCCCAGGTGAGTTGCCGCGCCCCTGCTAGCTCCTCCTCCTCGTCCTCCCGCCGCCTCGGCCCGGCGCCCGCGGGAAGCTGCGCCCGGGCAAACTTGTCTGCGGGTCTCCTCAGCCCGCGAGGCGCTCGCACGTCGCTCAGCCGCGTGCTCCGCCTGGAGGGGCTGGCTCCTCTCCTGCCCCACGGTGGGTGGAGTCAGTCAGGAGGTGGCTGCGCCGCCCCCAGCCCCAGAGCTCTGCTCCCCTCCTAGGAGCGGGCAGGCGTTCCGCTTCGCTGCAGGGAGGGGGGTTTGTCCCTGGCAGGCTACAGACCCCTCATCCCGGCCCGTCCGGACCTCTCAGGCCTTCAGCACCCCTCTGAGAGGGGGATTCAACATCGACGGTACTTGAAAACCTCCTTTGTCCCTTTAATGGCAGCGAGGTGGGTCTCACTCCCAAAGAAGAGAGGTAACTGGCACGTGATGGGGGGGGTCTTTGTCTTTCCACGTCAGGAAGAATAAGAGACAGCAAACTGTGTCTTAAAAAAAAAAGATCTTCCCTGTTCCAGGCAACCTTAGGGGTTAGTGCACCAGCCTGGGTCTTGAGAGAGCTGGGATCAATGATCTGCTCCGCTCTAGGCTTCGCATGTGACCCATGGCCAGTCACTTAGGCTCTGAGTTCCTCAGCTAGAAAAAGTAGAGAATTCTACTTCCCTACTTGGCAGGGGTCTTGCAAAGTTGCAGGTGCTAGGTTATTATGGTAAGAAAGGGTCATAAAAACTCCTTCGATTTGTCTAAAATGGCCATAGTAATCCAGGCACCTTGTCAATACCTTGTTTCATTACACCTGATCAAGTGTATCCCTTAGGTAGCCTTGCTTTGATATAGTTAAGCAGACAAGCAAATCATGCAATTACACAACAAACATGACGTTCACTGCAGCTCATCAGCCCCATCCACAATCTTCCCCCTTGTCTCTCCATGAAAGATTCCACCCCAAAACATCTTCACCTCTTCTCTCCCCCAGAACTGAGAGCAATTGGCTCATTTCTCTCCTCTGTTGTTATGCTGTTATGGTTGAGCATAAGGTTCCCAAGCCAACTCATCACTGACGTAGATAGCTGTCAGTGGGAATTTCCTTCACTAGCTAGTCCCCATTATCTGAATGAAAAGAGTGTTTCCAACGGGTTAAAAAGTGACAAATGCAGAAGAAAGATTAAGCAGATGCACCCTTTCATTTCTTTGCTCTTTGAATTATTTAGACAGTTCTTTTCCTCTCTGTCTTGAGATGTTGTCCTTGGGTCTCCCTGCAGGGAGGAAAGCCTCAACACAGCAACAGAGGTGAAGAAAATATCTCTCTCCCTGAGGATATTTCTTCATCAGGAGTAACTATATTTTCTATAAGCATATAAAGAGTGAAATAAAACTAAGTATTCCTTCTAAAGTAGAAATCACACTCCCTTTGTTTTAGATTGGAGTGAAAGGAAGTTGATTTTAAGGTACATTTATCTCACCCTATTCACTTAGGACAAAACCTGTATAAATATGAGTGAGGCGGAAAAGGAGAAAATAAATAGGCTAGTCATTGTAAAGAACAGTATCAGATTAATAACTCCAGAACACTTACACTTAAGGCTGCAAAATTGAGCTTTCAAAAACTGTCAGAACTAAATTTGTCAAAATTAACTTTAAATCTGCTCACATATGTATAATATAATTCATTTTTTTAATTCCATGATCTCATACTATATTTTTTTTCTTGCTTAGGTGGGCACTGGGTCTGAATTCAGTACTTCTGTGTCACCTCCACTTTTTTACCTCAGAGACATGATAGCACAGCTAGAGGAACAGCATTTAGCTGCTATCCTCTCTGTGGACCAGGATGCATGGCAAATGCTTTATACAACTAATTTTTAATGCAGCTGTTTAATGTTAGGTCTCATGCTTACTGGGTTCCATTACTAGTTCTAGCACAGTTTAGTACCTAGAGCTGGCATTTTTGTCAGCATATCCAAGTCCATACATTTGGCATCTCCATTCTGAAAGGCAGCACAGCAAAGTGGATGAAACCTGAATCTATCACAGTACTAGACTGGGGTTTATTTCAAACTAGCATAAAAAATTGCCAAAAATGATGGGCAAAAATAGGCTACTTGTTATAGGGTACCACATTTCTGTTACCCATTGTGTCATTACTAGTTTGAGCTTTTCTGCCTGGTCTTCTTCTATACAACGGGTATCCATTAACATTTCCAAGCGTCTGCTCTTTAAACTCCTTTGGATATTTCTTCAGACATTGATGATTTTCCATGCGTGGTGCATTTGGATTCAATCTTCCACACAGTCTGTGAGTCGTACATCTCATCACAATGAACTTTGCTCAAGAGGCAATGCACTGTTGTACAATCGAATGTTTGTTTTAAAGTTCTGGTAATGCTCATTGTTCTGATTAGTCATCAAATCCCGCAAATACTCCGAAAATGGTCTTCTTGGAGGCAGAATCATTTTATCCTTACGACAATAACTCCGGAATTCACCATGTGACCATCTTTCAGCTTGGAAGTTTAAAGAGTACAAAATTGGCATACTACATTCATCAGTCCACAACTATGTTCCTCAGTCTCATCTTCAGTGAATCTATTGTTGTCTACTCTTTCAGCCTGCCTTCTATTGCTTCTGCAAACCCTTTGCCTTTCCATTGCATCTCTTCTAGGACTTCCTCTTTGCTCATCCATTTCATTGTCATCTATTTTCTGCTTCACCCATCATCTCTGTGAACCCCTTGACTTTCCATTGCATCTCTTCTATGACATCCTGTTTGCTCATTTGTTTTGTTTCGTCTTACTCTTGCCATTCTTTCTGCATTCAACTGGCGTCTATTCTCTGCTTCACCTTGATAAGGGTGTTATGGGTTAAAGTTAAAGTATAGGTGTTAAGGGCCATTTTTCCTTAGATACCAGGAGTACACCATAACTAATGGAAATCATATCACTAAAAGTCCAGAAAAGTGAGCACAAATACAGTTTTTGAGTGACAGACAGAATAACAAAGAAACAAAGCAAATTATTATAGAGCATTCTGCATAAAGTGATCTTCTGCAGTCAGTCTTTTATATTTTAAACCACTTAAAATATCTTTCACTGAATTAAAGGGTAAGGAGCCTTGATCAGTTTTAAGGTTGTGAAATACCAAAAAATATTAACACAAGGCAGCAAAAATATGAGACAAGAATAAACAGTATGTGGAGAGAACAGCTCTCATTAAGCATAAGAATTTTTAACCAAGGAGCAGGCAGACATGTCACTTGTGAAATTTTGTTAATACTGTATGGAAACAGGAGAGAATAGGACAGCCACAGAGGAAAAACAATCACAGAAGAAAAAAATAATGGAGCTAGGACTTGAGTATTCCTCCAGGAATGGTCCCATAATTAGCCAACTGTTAGTAGGACTGACCTGTGAAAATGAGTAAGCGGTACAGGGAGGAGCTTCTGGGCACAGAGTTAGGCCTCAAACTCTTACTCCATCTGCTGCTCTCAGTTCATTCTTTAGTCCCTTCAGAGAAGCAGAAAGGAAGTCAAAAGGGAATTTAAGTGCAGAGCCCAGTCCTAGTCAATCCTCTTTTGTTGGTTATGAACAGGTCTAATAGTAAATCTAGAAATGTGGCATGTGAAGAAAAAAAACCCTTTGCCCTCAAACTTTATTGAACTGTAGACACTATGGAGTGTCTTTCAAATTTTGTAAAGGAATTTAGCATAACTTCCCTAATTAGTTAACATGGTCATAATGCAAAACACCACACTACAACTATAGTGTGGCTGCAAATATATTAATAAAAATAATTATAAGCCTCAGTGACTGTGAAGAGGTACACATAATAATATGTAGTCTAACATCAACCATACCATCTAGCTCCCATTATACTTCAGTTATAAGAGCCTTTTAACTCAAAAATTAAGCTATGCTAAATTACACTAAAATTTAAGTTGATTTTTTTATTTTAATTTGTTTCTTGCTTGAAACAGTAAAAATTGCCGTTCACAAACTTCAGACTCTCAATGCATTTCTTAGTCCCAATTAATTCTGCCAGACGAAGGGCATAAAATTACATCCACATCAGTAAAAGCTGAAAAATTTAACAAAAAGCAAACATTCTTTAAAGAATCAAATGCATTCTTTGGGGAAAAATAGCATTAATTGGCCTTTCCCCACCTGCTCTAAAGTTCAGACATTGGGGGTCTGTCTACATATGTGCTTTACTGTGGAGTAGACTGATTAGCTGCAGAGTAAAGCATCACCATCTACACATGTAATGCTATTAGGCTGCAGTAAGCTAATTAACACCACCATAAGATAGTATTGTCTTACAGCAGAGTAATTAATGGTCCCCAACAGTACTATTTTACAGCAGAGTAATTAACTGTGATTAAGTGCACATGTAGATACTGACCACAGGTATAAATTGCACTAGGTCAGCCCAGTCAGTGGGAGGCCAAACTCCTGCCTGCCACCTAGCTCCATACTTTCAGCCCCCTTGTGATCCAGCCAGCCCCTCTGCTGCCCAATGCTGCCACCCAGAGCCCAGGACAGAGCAGAGGAGGGAGTGGTCCTGGCTTGCTGCACCCTGTCACAAACTGCTGCTGTTCCTGGTGCACATGTAGATGCTGTTCCCTGAAGTACTTTACTCTGGTTCATACTGCTCTGGAGTTTACTGCTTCTAATTAACTGCATGTATAGATACATCCTAGGCATGAGTTGCTTACTGGCCTAATAACACTGCACAGTAGTGTGTCAAAACAAAAACCATCCTAATAGCTTACTACACAGTGTTATTAGGCTAATCCGCAGGAAGCATCACTAAATAACTGTATACCAGAGCTACTGTGCAGTAACTTTAGGTACTGCACATTTAGTTATTGTTTTATTAAGGAAGTACTAACTAAATGTACAGTATCTAAGGCACATTAATGAATGTGGAGACGTGCAGCCTGGGTAGCATAGAAAAGCAGTTCTGCTTAAGCCTTCTAGCCAGGTTTAGCTGTTCCAAAGGTGCCTAGCTGAGGATCTTACAGCCCACATTAAAATCTGTCAGTTTCTCTAAAAAGACACTCCCCCACACATGTGATTAGTGAATTACTTCACTGGGTCATTGGAACACTAACACTTTCCCAACAGATTAATACCTGCTAATACGAGGAGGGATTTCAAGCAAATAACCTCAGAACAGATTTTGATCTACAATTAAGTACAATTATGGATCTTTAACTGTACTTTGGTATCTAAAGATGAAAATTAATGGGAGTATGGTTTAGTTGCTTTAAAGAAAGATGACTAGTCACCTATCTGAATTTTTAGATAGCCAAATATGCCCCATTGCTTCTGAAAAGGAAGATAATGTATACTCATGCAATTTACATATTTATATAATGCAATATTATGTCTCCATGTGTATGATTACTGTGTTCTACTTACCATAATTAAGAGAAGAGATTATCTGAAATGACAAGAATGACCTGTTGCTATCCTCTAATAGTCAATAGCTGTGGGCTTCTGTCTATGTATCTGCTTCAGTCAGAAGATTAAAACTCCTGAGTTCTTCCTGTGTACACTCCTTACCCTTCTACCTGTAGGCATTTTTCAATCGTTTCCTTATAAAATTTTAAAGATATGGTACACAATACAATATATGCATTGAGGACCTATACCCTAAACAAAAATCACTAAAGAAATAACAACCTGAAGGATCTTACAGGAAATAAATCAATGAGATGAAAAGAAGTAACAAATTAACTGGTCAGAAATGCAAAGATTTATTTTCCATCAGTTACTGTCCTTTTTCTTTCATAGATATTTGCATGTTAATACACACCCTCAGAATAAGAACCAAACTTCTGCTAATCCTAATCCTGCAGTAATGTTATCCTGTGTCATAAACAAAAGAAAATTGTGTCACAAAAGTAGCATTATGATTTGATGGTAGGATCCAGAAGTAGAAGACATTTGTTTGGTGCTTATTTCACAACACCAACATTTGAAAGACAGTGGCTACTCTTTAGTCATTCCTGTTTAAAAATGTTTCAAGGTCAAGTTCATGATATAAGCAGAGATCCTTTCTTTAAACATTTTACAGAATTGCAAGGACTGCACTGAGTTATTTTTCACTTTAAATTTTGCACAAAAAACATACAGCTCTGGTAATTAGCTAACAATGAAGGAAATGTAAATGTTGGATATACCTGTGAACCAAATATACACCTGCCCAACATGAAAGTCACTAA
This sequence comes from Crocodylus porosus, assembly GCF_001723895.1. NCBI lineage: Eukaryota > Metazoa > Chordata > Crocodylia > Crocodylidae > Crocodylus > Crocodylus porosus. The sequence continues at coordinate 85,218,226 of NW_017728886.1, forward strand.
TTAAAGAGAAAATGAATCCATGTATTTTGTAAGCTCTTTAGGACACAGCCATCTACTATTCTGTGTGTATACTATACCTGTCTGTGATGGTGGACCTTGCCTCTCTGTATCCTTTTATAATCTCCCAAAGAGCTGTAAATACGCCGACTTTCTCGCCTGCCACGTCTTGGATGTTATTATAATGTGTTCTGCTTTATGATGTCACTTGTTGGGAGGGTTGTTATATATATATTTGTTGTTTTATTTTGCTCTTTGGGTGTCTCTATTAGGAATCTCGGTATTATAGAGGAAAACTTCACTTGATTATTCCCACACACTCGCCGATATATATATTCACAATCAGATGCAGATTAACACTAGTCTTTATCTTTATAACACTATACAAACTTTCGCTATCTTTAAACAGGAGTGGGCCTTTTTTCTCTCTTTTTATTACAATTATATCAACTTTGTAATTCTATCTACATACTGTTCTTATTTAACCTTTATCACTTTAGTTGGGCTGAACTTGGTGTTAGTAAACGAAGTCCCTTTAACTCTGGTTTGTCCATTTATTTCCTTTTTTTTTTTTTTAGAGCAGTCTTTTCTCTTCAAGCCTTGTTATTTCTCTCTCTTTATTTTTGCTATCCTGAGTATGTACCTTTCATCTGGTGGGTGCCTGAAGCCTTGAATCCTTGTGGTCAGCACTCAGTTTTCACTAAGCTGGTGGAAGCGAGTCAATTCACTCTTCTCTTTTGTTTGTTTGTTTGTTTGTTTACTTTTCAGCATGACTGCCAGCCACGTCCCCGTGCCTCTTTTGGGATCCGCCCCACTTTCTCAGAGCTCTGCTCTCTGCAGCGATGAGAAAATTCCTGAGGTAAGCATCTTATCTCCTGGAGATCTTCTCTCCCTCACTTTCTCCTTCAGACACTCTTTTTTTTCCTCTCCCTTTCTGAGACTCCCTTCTCTTTTTTTTTTTTCCTTTTCCCAGAGTTTCTATCCTAATATGGTAATAACTCCGGAAGCAGTGTTCTCCGGCTCTTTTTGCCATGTCGCTGTTTACTTTTTCACACAGACACAATGGGGCCTTATTTTTTCTTGGTCCCCAAGCATGATCAGAATAAACATCATAATTCACTTAATTGTGCTTGATTCAGAAATCATGGTGAAAATCTTGGGCCTGTATCACTGCAAAAGGTCAGATTAAGTAATGATCCATTTTGGCCTTCAAACCAATAAATCTTTCATTTTTATTTCATTTTTGTCTGGTTACATATGATTTACCCCCTTTTTTTGGGGGGGGGGGGGGGGGACCATTAAAAAGAGGAGTAATTAAACAAAACAGACCTGCCTGCTTTGCCACTTGGAATCATTGCTATAACAAAATGTTCTTTAAAGCTACTGAGCTGAGAAGACGACATAAAATATTTGAATAAAACTGGATATGTTGTGCCTGACTGCTCACCATGCCATCAGGCCTTGGGAGACCATAGCATATTGGGGAAAAAAAACAAAAAGAGTAAATGAAGCAAAGTAAAGACATATAACAAGTCAGGAGCAAGAAAAGCTAGCAATGGTTTGTGTAAGAGGAACAGAGATGACTCCCAAGTTGCTTTTTGGAAATCTAATACTTAACCCTTACGTTGAGTTAAACTTTGTATCATGAACTTGGCCACAACATCTCAGAGAGTTCCCGCAATTTACTCTATGTCCATTTTAAGTTGAACCCGAGATGAGTATAGGAATCAGCCTGCACACCGCTCATTGTTTTAGCTTTGTTTCAGCTAAGGGAAGCATTTCATATCCATTTCCTGTTTATGTTGAGAAATAAACCTCTTTGTATTCTTCACTGAATATACAGAAGCTGTATATCTAAACTAATAGTAAAACAAGTTAGAAAGGATCTTAAAGCTGATATTAATTGACTGCAACATTTTTAAATATAAATCTCTCTCGCTAACAATAAATGGAAGAATATTCTTTTAGCAGTGTAAGGAGGATCTTTTCTTCCAAAGTACAATTAAAGAAACACTAGGTTAGTAATTTATGTTTAAGAATGACATAAATTTCTGGTAGCTCAAGAGATCTACCACCATTAAAGTGACTTTCTAACTTTAGATCTCTTAACCATCAAGTTTCCTTATATTCAGAACAGGAAGGGCAGCTAGATAACTGCTATTCTAAAAAAAATAATAATAATAATTATGTGCAAGTCTTTTTTTTAAAAGAAAGCACAGGATTAGTTTGAAACATTTGCAGAAAATAGTTGTAATATCAATCAGCTTTGCTTTAATTCGATTGTTTTCAAACACTGTCATGTTACTTTGGAGGGCAGGAAAACATTTCTCAGAGTTTGAGGAAGTTCATCATACCTTTAAAGTAGGGGTGTGCAAAGCAGGCTGTATTTGATTCAGATTTGGATTTGGCCTGAAATTGGGGACAGTGATTTGATTTGTTGATTTGGATCATTGTCCCTGGTTCAACTGAATTCAACCGAATCCAAATCTGAAGATTCAATGCTGATTCGGAGAATCAGTAATTCAGACATACACACAACTTTAAATGTTTTTTCTACATACCTCAAGGTACCAGGTGCAGTGCATGAATGCCGAGATGCTTGGGCGGATGGAGCATGCCACAGGTGTGTTGGGGGAGGGGGGGGGGCCACCTGCGTGCTCAGCGACAAACCTGGAAGTGGACCAGAACTAGTTCTGGTCCACTTCCAGGTCTGCTGGGGAGCGTGCTGCTGCCCCCCCCACCATGCCCCTCTGGCTCGGCAATCAGCTGCGGGTAGACCCTGTGCCCCCCCGACCCAGGAGGCACCAGTCACTGAGCTGGGAGGGTATGGAGCAGGGGTCCTTGCTTGCTCCCCAACGGACCTGGAAGTGGATCAAAAGTGCCCCTGATTCACTTTCAGTTCTGCTGGCTAGTGTGTAAGGGCCCCCCCCGCTGCACTCTTATGGGATGCTCCATCCACCCCAGTGTTGCAGCACTGATGAGACACCTGCTACCTTGAGGCAAGTAGAAAAAACATTTAAAGTTGTGTCTGCGTCCAAATCGCTGAATCTTTCCGAATCTCTCCAAATTCACTCGGAGGGTTCTGATTCGATTCAGAGAGATTAAGGGGTCTGCTGATTTGGGCCAAATCTGTGCCGAATTGAATCGGGGACCGAAGCCTCGCACAGCCCTACTTTTAAGTAAAGAAAAAAAAAATCTCAGAAAAATTATCCTAAAGAGAAACTTTGACTCTGGTTTAAAATGTCTTTGTCTCCTTCTAGTTCAGATAGTAGTATGTCCCTATGCAGTATGTTCAATGTAATTAAATCTCCTTGATAATTCATGTATTTATATTAGAACTGTTGAAAAGGACCTCAAGGATCATGTAATCTCTGGGTGTCAAACATGCAGGCCCTAAGGCCAGTACATCTAGCCCACCAGACTACTAACTAGCCAGCTAGAAATTGGGGGAGGGCACCCCACGGCAAGTGGCCTACTATAGAATCTGGGGCCCTTGGGCCCTGGTGGACATTGATCAGTGTTGGGAAGGCAAGCATGGGTTGACAGCACCTGTCACCCTACAGCTGTTTCAGCCATTGCCAGTACAATGAGTCCAGTTCTAGTGCCTCAGCCCCTGAGCCCAGGCTCCACCACCAAGTGCTCTGCACCAGAGGTTCTGGTCCACTTCCGGGTCTGTTGCTGAGCACACGGGGAGGCCCCCGCACTTCCATGGGACACTCCATGAGCCCAGTATTGCAGCACTCACGAGCTACCTGGTACCTTGCAGTAGACACAGCTTTAAATGCTTTTTCTGTATATGTCCAAATCACTGAATCTTTCCAAATCGATTTGGAGAGATTTAAAGGGTCCTCTGATCTGAGTCAGAGTTGCAGATTCAGCCACCGAATTGAAATCAGGGACCAAAGCTTCGCACAGCCCTAATAGAGTGTAGTTGTGTTGGTCTAAGGACATAGGCAGACAAGGTTATTTGGGTAAATCTGATATCTTTTATTAGACCAACTCAAACAGTTGGAAAAAAATTCTTCTTTGCAAGAATTTTTTCCAACTGTTTGAGTTGGTCTAATAAAAGATTGCAGATTTACTAAATGATCTGAGAGAATTCTCCCAAGGTTGTTCTCCTGATAGAAAAAAAAAAAAAAAAAAATACACAGAGATACCTGAACAGACATTCAAATGCTGAGCCCTTGAACAGCAGAGAGCTTGTAGTGCTGATACTGTGGATCCCTTGTGAACACATCTCAGTGTGCTCTGTAGACTCCTTTGGTCTGCATGGTGAGATGTGGCACCAGTGCATAGGGCATCCCCGACTGCCTGACCCAGACACTGCCTTGCAGACTGTCTCCCTGAAGCACAATGTTGGCCTTGTGATGGGGGCATGTTCTGCTCCTTGTCTTAGTGCAGCCTGAATGACACATTGTTTCCCAAGAGGTGGGAGGGGGTAGAAGGGCAGAGCAAAGCACCCTGGGATGTTGGAGGACTGCAGTGCATCTTCTCTCAGAAGAGAATGTGTATGTTGTCACAGGAGAAAATGTCCAGGAAGCAATTTCACCTTGGTTGTTCCAAGTTATTTTTCTCCTGAAGCAACCATTTTTGCTCTGGGAGAAAAATCCGAGACATCTATACACTTCTGTTTCTCCTAGGAGAACAGCGACGGTCCCAGGAGAATCTCAATGTTTATGTGGCCTGTGTCACAAAAAGCAGTAAGGAAGAGCACAACCTTTTGGATTAAAAGTTTTTCAGGAACTCTAGAAGGGTGGAATAGGATCATACATAAATTCCTACTAGGTCAAATAAGACTGGCCCAAAGTGCATCATCACAATGGTGGTGTAAGATTGTCTTTAAAACTGTACATTTGCACTCTGTTTTAAATTTTGCATACAGCTTACTGCTGAACCTCAATACTAGAAAGTTTATGATAAAAACAGCTGGTTATAAATAGCCCTGATTATGAAAGGTGCTGAGCACTCTGGTCCCAACGTGGCCTTGACTCCAAGAGGACTATTCATGAGCTTAAAACTAAGCATGTGTTCAATTGTTTTGTCAGAAATGGCTCAAAATGCTTAATACCTTACAAGAGTAAGCTTCTAATGATTTATTTCACTATCCCACTAAATAGGGACAAAACCAATTAAGACTGGAGTGACAAAAGGAACCAATATGAAAATAAAGCCTTGGGCTAAATAAATGTCAGAGAAAGACGTTTGAGTTCATATTGATTTGGTGGGAAAAGTTGTGTCATGTCAGCACAGTGGCCTTTGTCAAAAGGTTGAAATGAACTGTTAAGTTGTCAGGGTCTTTTATAGCTCTTGCCCTATAATAATTACTGTTGGAAAGGCTCAAAGGTCTGGATGAATTAAGTAGATGCACTCTGGAGCCTGCTGCATCAGAAACATTTTCACCAGAGGGAACAGGGTGAGGGAAGGAGTGGCAGTCACCCACTACAATCCTTCCCTGTATGTTCCCCATACCAGCCACTGAGGGTGTCACCATCCGCAACAGTCCACCTCTTACTATGCCTGCGCTGTTTGCTGTTTCCTCTCATGTGAACCTAGGAAGGCCACCTCAGTGGAAATGGGACCCTCAGACCAACCAAGTCCTTCCTTCCTGCCTGCCTTCCTGCTAATCTCCCCATCCTCTCCCATTTGCCATGAGGATATAATTGTATCCCGTTTGAGATATACAGGTACCTTTAGTACACAAGAAAATGCAGCCACTAGTTAAATCAACCTCATTAGAAAAAATATTTTTATATAACAAGATCCATTTGCAATTCTGTTTGGAATCTGTTAATATTTTTTATGTTGAAAAAAAATATTAGCAGTATGCTTGAAAAGGAAAAACCAAATGCATACTTGACTGAAGTTAAAAGTCAATACAGAGTTTGTATCCTAAGGAAACATTTGGTGTCAATAAACCTGTTGGTAGTGTAGGATATGCTCTTTAATAACCAATGATACTTTAAACATAAGATCACATTTCTTTTGATCTGTTTTCATTCAGTTCAAAACTTATCATGTGAAGTAGGCTAATATTCTAGTATATAAAAAACCCCACTGCCATAAAGTTATGTATCAGATTACTAGCATACAAGGCAACTAAAAAAAATCATGAAGAGAAACATCTTCTGCTGTAAACCTCAACCAAAAAAAAAAAAAAAAATCAGTCTGTAGACCAACATTTTAAACTTAATTTCAAAGCACAAAGGAAGTGAGTTTTTTTCTGCCAAGTTCCTTATGTTCCCAAAAAATTTACCATTTTACACTGTTTTCTGAAAATAATCACAGCCTAGACTAATTAAAAGATCAACATATTTTTTTTCATCTGCTGTTTTCGTATTTTTTCTAATTAGTAATAATGCAGGAAAATTTCTAAGTTGTTTATGTAAATAAAGAAAATGCTTGATACATTTGCACTATGATCAGTAGCACATTTCTTCAAGCAAGCAAACAAGGATTGCCGCCAACTGCTTCATCCATAAAACGTTATGGAATAAGCACAGATCCTACTCTATTAATATACTAATTAGTACTAAACAAATGTAAGGCAGCTTCCTCAGATTCAAAAGCTATGCACACTCTGTAGACTGTAAACTAAATGAATCAAGCCATTCTGGTGTTAGAAGTGTTGCATTTAACTTAAAGTTATACCTTCAAATGTTATTAATAATTTCATTATTTAGCTGGCTATTCTCTCGTTTCTCAAACAGCTCAGTTGCATACGAGAGGTTGACTAGGCTTGAAATGGATAAACATCTTAGCCCAGCCTAACAATCAAATCCTAAAAAGAGAAAGTCACTATGTTCTGATTACTATTACAAAGCTCTGAGCATTATGATTCAACGCACTTCTGACCTGAGGGAACAAATGCTATTTCTCCTTCCAAAGAGAAACTTCACACCTAATTTAGCTCAAATTTAAAAATTAGCCCATGTGACCATGTCAATACCTAGATATCATGTAAGGAAATAAATACATTTCTGTGCTGCAATAGCTAGTTAGAAACTGTTGGCAAATGCTGCACTTATAGCTTGTCTCCTGACATCAGCTAACCATTCTCAAAGGGCCTGTAGGAGGGGTACAAGTACAATAGAAGTGAAGTAAAAGTAAAATACAAGTACAGTAAAAATAGAAAGACCTCTAAGAACAGCGAGTCAATCTGCATGGGTTATACTTTCGTTCCCACTGACTTAAAATGAAACAATATCAGGCATCTAATCCCTCTAGAACAGGGGCGGCCAATTATTTTGGGTGGAGGGCCACTTACTGAGTTTTGGCAAGTCATCAAGGGCCACGACAGGCAGCCAGGGGCAGATGTACATTAATTTTCTAAATTTTTTTTAGGGGCTGCACAGGCCGGATAGAATGGCCTGGCAGGCCACATCCGGCCCCCCAGCCACATTTTCCCCACCCCTGCTCTAGAAATACAGCAGACACCATGTCTATTTTCAACAAGGAAGCTAAAATTCTGTCAACAACAAAAAATGGGAGGAAAAAAACCAAATGGTTTAGACTGATGCCTCTGCTGATATGACACACTAGCTGAATTGCATTAATTAAGTCAATTAAGTCAAAAGTGCCACTAAATGACAACTGTATAATGCAGTTAAAGTGTATTTATCATTTTTCACTCAAGTGTTTTAAATGAAATTTTGCATGGAGTATTACTTGAACTGAACAGGAGGGTTTGTATTATGTCCATCATTATTCTGACAAAAAATCATTTTATAAAAGAGTTAGGGTCACTAGACTGCATGCCTCAATAATGCAAACTATACAAGCAAAAGAAATAAGTTTTAAGTAGGGACCTACCTGGTACCTAACTCATGGCAAGAGAAAGCAATTTTTGTGGCTTGGTTATGACCCAAAGAACCAATTTCACTGTAATTTTGGAACAGTCCCACCCCTGGGCAATGGTGTGGGGAGGCAGCCCCACCCCTCAACACTGATTCACCGAAAGGCACCAGGGAGCAGTCACCATCGTGGCTGCTGCCCTGACAGCCAGCACCTTCCTCTGCCAGGTAGGCTGAAAGGTCAGCCCACAGTGGCATCAAGGATCACTGGCTCCCACTGGGGAGCCAGCATTTTATTTTTACTGGGGTTGGGTGGGGGGGGGAGGGATTTGGTTATTTCCTGGGAAATTGCAACCAATGCTATTTTTGCAGCAATCATAAATATCACCATTTTACTAGGTTTCTGCAAAAAAATTGTGAAATCATGATTTAGTTATAAGGACAATGCTAAGGGCAAACACAGGAATTGAATGCCCAACTCCAATTTATGACTTAAGAAAAATAAATCTTCCCAAGTCATCCTAACTATGCTCTGCTTAAAGACAGATATGCATCTTCTTGACCTCACTTACTTTTCTCTCACCTACCATCTCCATATTTCCATCATCATCAACTGCCAGCATCCCAACATTTTCTTGGCACTACTTACATGACTAGACCCAAGCACAGTAAACATTCCAACATGTCAATATTTTATGGGCTTTATGTATGATATATGAAATTCGAGGGCATTTTTTAATTTGTAGCTGCAAATAGGATATGATCCAGAGGCTTTCTGTAAGTTGTAAAGGTGTCTATGCAATAGAATAAAGTAGCAAAAGATTTAATATGCATACACACTGAATAAGGTAAACCATGAACTCCTTTCTTCATTCAACATTCTGGCATTTGAAATTGCAAGAGACAGCTATTCAATAGTATTTTTCTTACACTCACTGGTCAGTGCGTGGCCACTTCTCACCAACCACCCTATCCACTGCACATCAAACTATGACCTTCCCTGCAACCAGCTCCTCACACTGAAAGATGCACTTTCATCTATCACTGTCTGATATAAGGCAGGAACTACTGAATAAAGCAGGGATAATGAAAAATAGTAAAATGTGACCCTCTAATCATAGGCAAAACTATGCACACCCACAGGAGGGAAAGCTAAGGTTATAGAAATAATCTTAATGTTTCTTTTATAAGGATTTTGTATAGAGTACCTCCATATGCATGATGCAATATATGCAAACACCTGAAATGTAAATACTGGTACATTTTCTGACATGTTCCTGGAGGAGTTGTGGGGAAAAGATGGCCCAGCAGTAAAGGTGCTAATTTGGAAAACAGGAGACTATGGCTCAATTCTCTACCCTGCCACTAATGTCCTGTGCAACTGAGCAAGTCACTTAGACTCTTTTTGTGGGGCCCAGGGAGGAAACATGTGGGCTGTGGGTTCCAGATAACTTACATTTTCCAATGCCTCTAACAGCAAAAGCAGCAGTACGCTGAAATGACAGAAATAGACTGAATGAATAAGCAAGCAATACAACTTCACAGTTCACATTTATTTTGTTGGGTGACTCTTGTACTTCCATATATTTCAAGTATGTTAAAAATAAACTCCAAAAGGAAAAGAAGAGTACAATGCTGACAGCTGTTTACTAGGGCTTCAGGTGAGAATGGTAAAGGGGCATCTGGTAAAAGACTATGAAAAAAAAATCCACATTTATTTTTTGGTAATGACTGATTAAGAATGAATATAGAATTAAGAAGTTAATGGGTAAATTAAATTTATAAAGACCAGTTATAAAATATGACAGTTTCATTAATTGTTTTACATCAGAGTTCCAGTGTCTTCCTTATAACTATTAGGGTGTGAACCTCAACATTTTTGGACAGCTAATAAAGCCTACAAGATTACAGATGCTCATCCCAATATTTTGAGCTTTCAGAATCTGCAAGCTAAATTAAGAACTTCCTATAAGCACTGGCTCTTATTTGATCTGATAGTTGTCAGTTCCAGGTTAAATAAGTCATTGGCCATCTAAAAGTGAAAGAGTCAGTTTCCTAAACTCAGAAGGTTTTAAAAGATTTGGGTTGGCCTTTCTCCCATCTCTGAAGAGGTTTCTCAGTCTAATAGGTGGCAAATCTGCAGCACATCCCACAAGTGGCGCACAACAGATCTGGAGAAAGTATGGTAGAGAATAAAAAGCACAGGGAAGGGAGCAGAAAGCAGAGCAGAAGATCAGATAAAAGAAAGGGATCAAAGTGCCACTCAGGATGAATATGGGCTTAATTTATGGCATACCATTGCTCTATCTGCATTTGTTCACTCTAATGAGTTTAAACACTTCCATTACCTATTGAAATACATATTAGTTTAACACAAAGGTATCAAAAACACAGCCTGCAGAATTCTTGGTGGACCAGGAAAGTCAAAGGCAGAGCTACCAGAGGCTAGAACCTGTCACAATCTGTCACAGGGCCGCAAGGAGTATGACTGTTGATGGCAGGGGAGGAGAACAAGGACTGTGCTGCCACAGTTCTGCCACTTCTGTCACTGGTCCTGGCCTCACACCTGAATCCAGCTTGTGAGGATCCCATGGTCTGCATCCGGTTTGTGGGGTGGAGCAATTTTGAAAAGGAAGCCAAGATTTCAGGTACTGATCACTCTTGAAATTCTGGCTCTACAGATTCTTGATTTCAGCATTTTGGCTTTCATGTTTAAAGAACACTTTTGCAAAACACCCTCCTTTAAATAAACATTCCTCAGTATAATTCATTATGAAACTCTTGTGATTCTTTTGGACAGAAAAGACAAGAAGGAAATGGAACATATTTTACATGAACAATCAGGTGCTGACAAATGTTGAATGAAATGCTGGATTGACAAAAATAGCTATAAGATCTTTTGTTTAACTGACTGATAAACTATTTCCTCTCAGCAGCTGAGAAGAACTGAGAATGGGGAGTATGCACCACTATTTTCATACCCTTGTTGATGAAGCAGGGATGCAAGAGGCAGGGCTGGTGTCCTCTATAGGTACTGCTAAGGTAAGAAGTCTCTGGTTAAAGACTAAAGAATACATGTGTGATCGAGACTAGACATTTCATTAAAAAAACCCAACAAAATACAAAACAAAAAGAAGACCAAAAAAACAAAACAAAACTGTATACAAGCCACTCATTCATAACACTATGAATTCGTGCACAGTCCCACCAGGGGGAATGCCTTGCTGGACCTGGTCCTGGCCACAGGCAATGACCTGGCGAGGACTCTGCGGAGTTTCGACTACCTGGGCGACAGCGATCATCACCTACTGGAATTCACCATCCAGCGCAGGGTGTCAAAGGCCTGCAGCAAGGCAATAGCCCTGGACTTCAGGAAGGCTGATTTCAATGAATTAAGGAGTTTAGTCAGGGAGGCACTGAGGTCCCAGAGGAGAGGAGAGTTGGGAATCCAAGAAGTGCGGTCGTTCCTTAAGGAAACGATCCTCCGAGCCCAAAGGGCAACAATCCCAATGCGAGTCAAAGGGGCCAGAGTGCTCAAAAGCCTCCACAGCACAAAGGCATTCAGGATCATATGAAAGCTAGCAAGGAGGTGTACACCTGATGGAAGGGAGGGGCCATTACCAAGGAGGATTATACCTCCATTGCTCGAGACTGTAGGGAGGCTGTTAGGAAGGCTAAGACAGACATGGCACTGGGACTAGCGACCCAGATCAAAGTTCTTTTTAAATGCATAAGGAGTACAAAGAAGGCACCGGGTAACATGGGGCCCCGGCAGGACATGCTTGGCAAGCTGGTGGTTGCACCAGATGATAAAGCTGACCTCTTTAACAAATTCTTTGCCTCCATATTTCTGAGCAGGGACCAGGACATCCCCCGCCCCAGAATCTTGGATGAACTCAGGAGAGGCACAGCCAGGCCCAGGGTCAGAGTGGACCTGGTCAGGGAACTTCTGATGGGACTGGACGTGTTCATCAGCAGGTCCAGATGATATCCACACAAGGGTGCTGAGGGAATTGGCAGAGCACATTGCAGGACCCCTGGCACAGCTCTACAAGCACTTATGGTGCTCTGGCAAGGTGCCAGAGGATTGGAAAAGGGCCAGTGTTGTCCCCATTTTCAAAAAAGGAAGGAAGGACCACCCAGGAAACTATAGGCCCATTAGTCTTACCTTGGTCCTGGGGAAGCTCTTTGAGAAAATTATCCAGGAGCACATCTGCAAGGGACCAGCAGGTGGGGGTTATATTATGCTTAGGGGCAACCAACACGGGTTCAGAGGCAAGTTCTGTCAGACCAACCTGGTGGCCTTTTATGACCAGGTCACAAAATCCTTGGACGCAGGTGTTGTGGTGGACGTAGTCCTTCTGGACTTTAGGAAGGCCTTTGACATGGCCTCTCACCCCATTCTCATCAAAAAATTAGGTGACTGTGGCATCGATGCCTACACAGTCAGATGGGCTGCAAACTGCCTAAAGGGCCACCCAGATAGTGGTGATAGATGGGTCATTTTCAAGCTGGAGGGATGTGGGTAGTGGGGTTCCCCAGGGCTCAGTCCTCAGACCTGCACTGTTCAACATCTTCATCAGCGACTTGGACAAGGGGGTGAAAAGCACCTTGTCCAACCTTGTCCAAGTTCATGGATGACACTAAGATGTGGGGAGAAGTGGGCACATTAGAAGGGAGGGACAGGCTACAACTAGACCTGGACAGGTTACAAGGTCGGGCAGATGAGAATTGGATGGGTTTCAATACTGACAAGTGCAAGGTACCGCACCTGGGGAGGAAGAACCAGCAGCATACCTACAGACTGGGGAACTCCCTTTTCATCAGCACAGAGGCAGAAAAGGATCTTGGACTCATTATCGATTCCAAGATGAACATGGATCACCAATGGGAAGACTGTGAAGACGCGGTCAGTAGGGCCAACCGCACCTTGTCATGCAGCCACAGATGCATCACAAGCAGGTCCAACTTGGTCAGGCCACAGTTGGAGTACTGCATCCAGTTTTGAGCGCCACATTTCTGGAAGGATGTGGACAGCATTGAGAGGGTCCAAAGGAGGGCCACTTGCATGATCAGGGGCCAGTAGAGCAGGCCCTACAAGGGGAGGCTACAGGACCTGAACCTGTTCTGCTTTCACAAGAGAATGCTGAGAGGGGATCTGGTGGCCATCTATAAACTTACCAAGGGGGACAAGTGGGGAACGGGAGAGACCCTGTTCCCCTGAGCACCAGGAATAAATTAGGAATAACAGCCATAAGTTGACTGAGAGTAGGGTCAGGCTGGACATCAGGAAGCACTGCTTCTCAGGGCAGCTAGGATCTGGAACCAACTTCCAAGGGAAATGGTGCTTGCTCCTACCCTGGGGGTCTTCAAAAAGGAGGCTAAATCACCTTGCCAGGGTCATTTGACCCCAGCATCTTTCCTGCCTATGACAGGGGGTCAGACTTGGTGATCTGCTCAGGTCCGTTCCGACCCTACCAACTATCTACAAAATGCAGCACAAATGAGAATTAAGCTAACAAATTTTAAATGGAAAAAGAAACTACAAAAATAATTCTAAAAGAAGAATTACACACACACACAGAGTAAGAGCACTTAATGAGGAACACTGTAGAAATACCATCTTATAAATTAGAAGAAATAAGGCTACTGAAGGGTCTTGTGCTTTCAGTCCATGGAAAAGTAATCAGCTACCTGTTTTAGGTCTCCCACCACATCTGGAGCATGCAGTTGCCTGGTTACTGGCCATGTGTTACTGCATATACATACACACACAGTTGACCTGTTTTAGATTAGAGTGCTTTGATTTCCCAATAAAAATGTTTGAACCTGAGCCTAAAGCATAGAAAAGGCCCAGTGTAGAAACTAAAGGTCAAATGCTGGCACTTTTTAACTCTTTATAAAGGTACCCTGGAACTAAATTTTTTATAGCTAATGTACTTCTATGCATTCTGCATTTCAATCTATGAGACAGAACTTCAGTTGATGTAAATTACAGACTTACCCTTAACACTGAATTCTTGTATTGTTCCCAACACTAAGTGTCCAAGCATCTCAGCTGCACTAGTTGTCATCTATAAACAGAAAGTTTTAGCTCTCATGGTTAAAATGTTAAGACTAATATTATACAACAAATGAACCAACTTTCTGTATCATGAACTATGTCTGTTTTGTTTCATATTAATCTTACTGATTTCTAGGAAGAGATTTGCAAATCAAAAGATGGTATATATAACCACAAACCTCAGTTGGGCACGACAGGAGAACTTTTCCATCAAAAACACCATTATGTGTGTGGCTCTTATGGGTTTTTTTCACTTTACTCCAACAGCAATACTTTTTTTCTTTATATATTATTGATATTCATAGAAAACCACCTAAAATTAGTAAGTTTTGAGACGAAAAGGTTGTAGTTTCTGCTTTATCACACACAGATGGTAATTTGTCTTATAACATGTTTATCACTAGTAATAGTACTCAAGGTAAAAATAACCCCTGTTAACTCTCAAAGTTGGTAGTTAATTTGTGGGGCTAACAGTTGGTAAAATAATTTTAACTGTAAATTGAAAAACATTTGCTCTGGAAGTCACTAAAATAGGGAACACTGACTCCCCAAATGCTGTTAGTACTCAGACCTTCCAGATGCAATTTGTTTTGCCTGCAGGTAAGATGATTTTCATAACTCAGTTCTATGAACTCACCATAGGCTGAAAATCAGGACAAGATCCATCTTGAGCATCATCACAAATAACAGAAACTAAATTGGGTCATTTTATTTTTGTCATGAAGATATTGTTCATTTACAGAAGGCAATTAATTGCTACATTTCAGATAATAAGAGTACTGGGTACAGCATAAGAACCAAACAGGCTCAACTGTACAAATAAAAAATTCAGGCATTTTAAAATCAGCATAGTTCCATTAAAGGCAAAGCTGATCAGCACACCAAAGACTTACAGGCACAATTTTCAATGCTCACACATAGTGGCACTTTTAAAAAAACTGCCTCTAAATAATTGGTTTAAACACAAACTCTTACTGCATGCTTACCTAGGTAATGAACAATGAAGAGTAGTAAGAGTATAGCAACTTAACTAAGTAGTACAATACCTATGGAAAGTATTAACGGTAAGAAGCAAGAAACCCCTTTTTAATCAGTAATAAACCAAAACCTCTGTAGTTAAAAATTCACAAATGATATGCATAGGCACATTTTTCAGTTTGGAATTAACTGTGTATAAAGGGTTAAACAGGTCTCAAAACTCAGACAAGGCCATTATGTTTCCATTGTTGTATTGTACACAATTACAAGAACACTTCTAAATCTCACACTGTTTTCTTTACAAGAAATTAAAGCCATTCTCTATGAATATATCATAAAAGTTGGGTCATTCACTCTAAAAACTCATAAAAGAACAGCAAATGCCAACATCTGCTGAAGCTTTAAAGTCATCAGGAGACGCACTGAATTACAAGACTAGACTATTCTCAGGAACAAATGTTGAAATATAACCTATGTCATCAATGGCAACGAATATAACAATTCAGACACCATAACTTTTTGGCAAGATATAGACAAAAATCAGTGAAAATATACCCCAATGTGTAAGAAGAGATTTATAGCACTGGATACTCTGTACGTGTAAAAATTTCACCAGTTAACATGTCAAAGTAAAAATACTGTGCGACAAAATAATAGTCTTACATTCTGGTTAGAATTCCGTGAAGCTGAGAAGAGATGATTGTATTTTGTCTCTACTTCTGATATGGAGCACTTTTAGTCAACTTCAGCTCATTTTAGGACAAGGCTTTTCTTTGACTCCCAAAATATTGTAGATAGCTCTCAAAGTAAAATAATAGCAGCATGATTGGGCTAGTAGACAAAATCATTTCTTTAAGAATTTATTCACCATACTTCTAGTTTCCAAAAACCAAATATCAAAAATACTAGTAGCCAGTGAAGTCAATACAAATGTTGCAATTGACCACAATGAGACCAGGATTTGCCTCTATATCTGATTTTATAAGTCAAACATTTCATTGTTAGGGGATTCCCTCAGCACATGCTGATAAGGGAAGCTGCTTTTTACCACAGAACTGTAGTCACAGCAACTCGGACAACTCTTACCACAGAAAAAAATTTTGGACCAGTTCTAACTAGCATTTTGAAACCACTGTCAAAATCATGCACCTGCTATGGCTCATTTTATTTTAGTTCAGATCTCTCTATGGTATGGTAAAAACCTAACAGTAAGCTACAAAGCAACTCTGAGACAAATCTTGAAGGCCAGAACAGCAGCAATGCAAATAAACATTAGCTTTCTACAGAACCCAACACAGCAGTTTGTTTCTTAATTAGCAAGTGGTATAACTATTGAGCAAGACAACTGAAAAAGTAAAATCAATGCATAAATTACTTTAAATTTCTTCAGCACAAACTAACATTTTCTCCTTGCCTTCTGTGAAATATTTAATTTTTTCCAGCCAGATGCTATTAAAAAGCAATATATACAGCCTTTAAGGAGTGATGCACCCAATTTCTTCCCATGAGAAGTATTAGCACTTCCTCTTTGAAGATAAGTAGTAGTTATCACAGCAAAAGTAAGAGACAATACCAGATTTTATTCTAGGGATAACAAGTAAAACCTGCAGAGAATAAAAGGACATACATTTCACTCCTCTTCTGACAAGAGAACTAAATATTGCTTACCCTTCCATTTATGAATCCAATTTTGGCAACTTGTTCTTGCAAACTGTTTACATACTGAATAAATGGCTCACATATCCAAACAGCAACTAAAATAAAGATGTGTGTAGCCAACTATTAATATTATTATATTTTGGATCAATACTTCACAAAATGCCAAACTAAGGAACTCTACATTTCATGCTGTTAACATGCTATACTATATAATAATACTTTTGGAATTTAATTTCATGAAACTATTTAATAGAAGTCAATAGCTTAAAGTTTGCGAAAAATAGGTACTTTGGGACAAGAGTGTAGACCTCATTTGGAAATGTGACTATCGGAGAGGTACTTTTTGCAATGTTATCTTTCAATAGGATGGATGGTGAGATAAAATTATGATAACAAAAACCTGAGTTTTACTAGCTAGAAGCCAGCACTGTTTTAGTGAACCTAATCAAATTTCTAATGGACAAAAGTGACTTGACTTAAATAAGATAGAAGTATGATGCTCTAATTAACTGAAGACTGTTAAAAGAATGTATCCCCAATACAGGAAAGGCTAAGGATGGGCATGGGAAGCCATTTGGTGAATTCATTCAGATTACCTGTAACAGCCTAATTCAAGCAGGGTTGACACTCAGAGCATAACATCCCTTAAGCTCATGGTCTTAAAAAGAAAGCACTCTTTTTTAGAAAGAAAAGTTTAAAAAAAAAAAATCTTTATTTTACTTCAGTTGAAGTTCTGGTATAGAGTGTAGCTTCCTTATTCAGATAAAGTTGGACAATACAGTTTGCTTTGGCCTATTTCAGAGAACAATTTCTCTCCAGCCTAGGTCTAAGTCCCTTTCCCTAATCTCCTTCACATTTTTGGTGATGCTAGGTAAGGCATTTGTTTAACCCACAAAATTGTCCCAATGCATCTCTGTAAGCAACAAGAGATCTGCGATTCTTCTTCAGTGGAAAAAAAAAAAAAAAAAAAAGAGAAACAAGCTGTAATGGATCCACTTCAGAACTAGACTTCATTTTCTTTTTTATATTAAGAATGCACTGCTTCCTAATTCAGAACGTTTCTAAAGCAAGGAAACCCCCTCCTGTGATCTGGGTCACCCTCTGGATCATGGAGAAGAAAAAAAGGCAGGAAGTTATATTTCTTGTGGAAGGAGGGGTATTTTGAACTATGCAAGTGAGGCATAGCACAATCCCAATTTATTCAAGTACAAATAGCACCACTTAGTGGCAGAAGTGCAGTCTCCCACCCATGCGAATGGGAAGCTCCAAAACAACTTTTTTCCCCCTCTTCCTGAACAATAGATAGTGTTGATATTCCCTGGCTCTCTTTTGACCACAAGATTACAATTTTTTTTCCTAACAAGAAAAGGAAATGCGTTTCCAAAAAAAGACAACAAAAAAAGCCACTAAAGCCAAAGGATAGTAGAACCATAAGCCAATAAAACTGGTCTTTGACCCACGGACACAAATCTTGGTTTAATTTCTAAAAAAAACAGCTGAGTTCCTGCTGGAATGTCATTACATATGCTGGGTGATATAACTTGCGTGGATGATAAGAATGAATGCATGTACTTAATGAAAGTATTATTTAGATAAAAGTAACTGCCCAGTATCCAACTCTTACTTCAAAATCTCTTACCTGAGATTTTAGCACAGATTCTATGTTACACCCACACTACAGAATAGCATACAAGATGTGAAACAGAACGTTTAAAATAATGGCCGACTGACTGGTTTGAGCAAAAAAAGGTATTATTTTCTTATGCATGGAGCAGTTGCAACAAATTGTGTCCATCAATTCTGATTCCCCGATTTCTTTTTAAACTGCAGGCATTTTTTCTAATACAGTAATATTAGACAACCAACCACCATATTTAACAAAAAGAAAATATCTTTTATTCAGAACAGCATATCAACATGTCTGTACAAAAAGAGTCATTATTTAACTTACAAAGTCAGCATTAACTATGCATCTTCCCTGAAAAGGAAATATTTACCTTATCAAATATCAACATTAAATGTAAAAAAAACCCAAATGCCCCAGTGAACAAACATATAACAAGAGTCTTCATAGAGAAACACAGCAGTTTATACTTCAGGTCCTTCTCCTCCAGGAACCAGCTATAAAAAAAAAAAAAGAAAGAGAGACAATTGTGTATGAGGAGACAGTATGAAAAAAGTTCATATTTCATTTCAAGCCTTGTGCAAGAATTGTCAGAATGTTACACAGTTAGCCACAACACGCTTAGCAAAGAGCAAGTTTGAAGTCATGCTAGAACACAATTCTACATGTGTGGTCCTAAGTAACTGAATCAAAATTGCTATCAACTCTGCTCCCAACAGAAGCAGTCACAGGATCAGATCAAATGAAGAATGATGTAGCTTTTGTTTTCAGCTAATGGAATGTTCCTGTTTTCAAACTCTTACTCCTTTTATTTTCCACACTGTACTTGGCATTCCTACCAAGGCTGACTTGTTCTTGAGCAAACCACACAGTAACTGGAAATAGTAAATATTTTCTTAAGAGTGAATGTTTTTTTAAATGGTTTCAGTCTTCTCATTTGATATATTTTAATTAACCAGTTACTCCTGACTAAACATGCTGTATTTTCCCCTTGCTTGAGAGCATGGGTGACCAAGGTCCAGCAAATGGAGCTCCACAAGGGTCTTGGGGCACCACAGCAATTAATGCTGTTGCCACTAGTCCTACCATCAAATTTCTGGATGCCTGGGGAGCCCCACAGGCAGGATTCAGGATGTGGAGCCTTGTCATCTGGCCTCTGGGGATCTCCATGAGGGTGGAAATTTGGAGATGGGAAGAACAACCGCTGCTACAGCTCTGGGAATCGCATTAATTAGCAATACCACCAAATTCCAGCCCCAGGGGCCAGATTACACATCTTCTGACCTGTGGACGGGATCTGGACCCATGGGGCCAGATGAGTTGGGTACTACTGCTCTAGAAGGAATCCAAGTTGGTACTGTTGTCAACAGATAAGCATATGCTTCAATTTGTCTCAAGAAAGAAGCCAACAAATGCAACTTCAACACAAAATAAAAAGGGGTACCTAGAAAAGAAATTGCTAGAAGTTTTGCCATCTTTGTCATTTTTTTTATATGAATATCCAGATTATTAAGAGCAGGTATGCAATAAGCATGCCTTTTAAAAAAACCAAGGTCAAATTTTCTATTCCTGTTTGTTTGGGATATAGATGTAGATATGCTAGGGCTTACAAAAGGTAGATATAGATATAGATATAGATATAGATATATAAAATCAGCAACTCAAAGTAGAAGTTTGTTTCCATCTACTTTGTAAGCCCTAGCATTCTTCTTTGTAACCAAATCTGTATAATACCACATTATTGAGGGTCCAAACTGAAACTAGCATCAGCAGCCTTATGATTTTAGTTTATTATGTCAAGATACAACTGACTTCACACTTCTGTTTTTTTCCTCTGGTTTTGAAATGGTACCATTACACTTGTTCAGCAATCACTTTTTAAGTCTGTAACTACTTGAACTACAGTACAAACTGTATTTACATCTGTCTAGAGCACCAGTTTTAAAAAGTTAGCAAAAATGAAAAGAAAAGTTCTATCTTACTCAAGAGAACTTTTCAACTGAACTGTCCACATGCTAAGGCAAAAAATAATTTCCAGGACTTACCATTGTTATGTTGTTTCCATTTAACAAAATCTGATCTAGTTTTGTAATTCTTCTTCCTTCAGGTGTAATTTCACTAAATGAACATTAGGAAGAAAAAGACTGAGTAAATAAGAGTTTAAGATAACCAAAAATATGCAAAGGAATTGTAGTGAAGCTTATGGCTCTGTACTGAGCTCAGCTATTTAACAAATATTTTAAATCAAGCAACACCATACATTTTGGTTACAGGTCCGCTGTGTGTTCTAAGGACTGAACATCATGATGTTCTTTTTCTATTCAATTCAGAAAAAGAAAGAATTCCACAGATCAAGTTTTATAAGCTAACTGCTCTCAACTTTCTCAATGGCTTGCTGTATAAGCTTGCAAGGACACGCAACAAAACATTCCTTATCCTAGATTCTGATCATTTTAATTCTGTCTGTATGTCAAAAAACAAATACTAAGTTTAGTGGGTTATCTAATGTGGAGATCAGGGGAAGTCAGCTGTTAAGTAGGAAAACATTTTAAAAAGTTCATGTGCCAAGGCACGTGACAGCTATTCCACAAGGTTCTAGCCCCAGTTAAAAAAAAAAAAAAAAAAGAGCATGAAGTGTCCAATTCAAGGTAACTTGTAGTTTCACAAGATTTAGCAACCATGTCACTGGCAACAAAGCAGGCCAAAATCCCTCTATAATCTAAACATGCTAATGCATATAAAAAGGCCTGCAAACTGCTTTACTTGCACTATGTGAGACCCAACAGAATTTTGGGGGATACCTTTTACTGGATCAATTGCATAATTGGAAAAGAAACCTGTGGGCACAATGTAACTTTCTTCAGGACACTAGGACTTTTTACTCCATTTAAGCAGGTCAGTTACAGAAACTCTTTTCTGTGGCAAACACTAGGGAATGTGAACATAGCTTTCAGCAGGGTAAGAAAAGCTCACTAGTGCCATGAGTAAACTGGTTCAGGTACCCAAGGTAACTTGTTTAACACTAAGTTAGGTATCTCTACACTACATAGCAGCTGGCAGGGTACATATAGCTACCGTCTAGGGAAAAAAATGCCAAGACCAGAGCTTCCTATCAACCACAGCAGAACATATATGGCATTGATACTGAGGTACCCATGCTCAATCACTGATTTTTCCACCAAAAATGCACAGTTCAGGGCTGGCCAATCTTCCTCACCCTTCTAGTCACATACCAAAATCCTAACATGTTCAAGAGCAGGACATAAAAAAAAAACTGTCAAAAATGGCATGCCCCAGAGTTAATGATCTTCACACAATGCCCTAGCTTGAATAATAACTAATTGTCAAATGACTTAGTCAAATATGGAAAACAAACAACTGGGGGGAGAAAGGTTTATATTTAGTTTTTTCTCTTTCTTCAGGAGTAGTTTTTAGGATAAATTGATATGCACTGCCTGCAGATCCTAAGCTGTAGTTTGTACACCCCTAATATATTAATTTAAGAGGTGGCTGAAAAATTACTGGACAGTAACATATACACTTTTAGTCTGAGGCTTAGGGGTGCAGACAGAGGTAATGTTTGAGATGCTTCAATTCTCTTTGAAGGGCAAGCCAAACAGGCATGTACTTCTTTTAATGTACTAAAAAAAAAAAGGTGGAACCCTCAATAGTACTTGTTTCCAACAAGATTATTTCTATAAGCACTTCCTACTACAGTGGCATGCTCTGCACAGCACGACAGAAGATACCTGGGCCCTCCATCTTCCCACAGTGCTCTACAAGGCACTGTGGCAATGAGCACTTTCTTGAGGATCTTCCCCCGCATCCCTCCCCCACACACACACCAGACTCAAGAAGCCTCATGCCCCACCATCCTCCTCTAAATAGGAATTCTGCTTTCCAGAAATAAGTGTTTTGTTAGAATTTTTCTGCATGTGAAAACAATGAAGTTAAAATAGCCAGGAAAGACATAATACTTACAATTCTGTAACATCCTCTAATACCATGTCTGAAGTCTAGGATCAAGGAATAAAACTACAGAAAAACCTCAGTTTAATAGCTTTATGTTATTTTCATCTCATAACACAAGCCATGCCTTTTCTATTTCCAACTTCAAGTAGCATATTTGTCAGTGCAAAAATGTTTGGAGGTTGAAAAGAAATTAAATACACGTGAAGGCATTGAAGAGGTGCAAGCACAAAAATTGATACCCGAAAGTGTTTCACGTAAAGGATACTGACAAAGTCATCAAATCCTAGGAGCGTGCCAACAATTTCTTTATCGCTCTTCATCACAATGTGAATACGTGAGCCGATACATTTGTCCACAAGCTCTGCAAATTTAAAATCATTTGTCATCACACAGAATAAATGGACATCTATTTTTAATGTACACTTTTTAAAGAATGTGAGGATAAACAAGTGCACGTTCAAACAGAATGCCAGAAACATTGACAGGCCAATACATATAAAAATAGCTTTTGTTTGGATATCCACTGTTATATATACACACACACACACAACACAAGGGCATACTGAGTACTATATAACCCTAGTGAGCCCACTTTGAATTGAAGTTTTAGTAATATTACTATTAATGATAATCAATTTCAGCAGTACCCAACATGCTAGGCACTTTCCACACACTTTCCAGATCCAGCTAGATAGAAATCTAAATAACAATTTACGTACGGTTTATGTTTACATTTAATCTTTACATTTTTTTCTACATCCTATTAACCAATGGTGCTCAATCACCAGCCCATGAGGTAATGTCATCTGGCACATAGTTTGCACAGGCCCCAAAATTTGGAGCAGTGGCAGTGTTAGCAGCCCCTTTCCTGCTGCCAAGGTTCCAGACCCGGGAAAAGCCCAGCAAGCTGGATGCTGTGGATCTGTATGCAGGGCTGAGCCTGCGCACATTGGGCACATGGGGCTGGGCCAGCCCACAGCCAGAGTGGGTGGGTAGACAAGGGTCTGGCTGGTGTGCAGCCAGTCTGAAATAACCACCCCATGCAGCATCCGGCCTGGGAGCCCCAAAGGTTGAGCAGTGCTGCCATTAACAAAAAATAGATAACTTAAATAATATGTTCTTAGAAAATATATTCCACATTTTTTAAAATCTTAGAATAATCCACATTTTTTTTAGATCTTTGGGACAGCAGAATTTTAGCTAGGGAGGAACAGGATGATTTGGGAGCTCTGTTTTTTCCTCCTGCCTCTGTAAGAGAAGCAGATGGGAGGGAACCTTGGATCGGCCAAAACACCTTTGGACAGACATCTTCCAGAGGGGAGCCGCATCCTTACATGGCCCCCTCTACGCGTTACCTATACTGCAGAGCTCACGGATGAAGTGGCCTGGCCACTAGCGCACAGTAATGAGCACAGCCTAAAATGTGACCAGCCAGCTGCAGAGAGAGCCAACGCGCCGCTGAAGTAGCACTTCCACACACGCAACAACCCTGTGGCCGATCCACGGCCCCACAGAGTCCCCGCCCTGCCGCGGCATCGCCCCTCCCCCGCCTAACGTGAGACCCCCACCCCCCAGCCTACGCGCTTTACGTATGACGTACGTCATCGTCGTTCCACTCACGCCGGGAGGGAGAGCCGCGATCGCAGCGCAGGCGCACGTCACTCCCCTCTCCCCCCCTTCCCTCCCCCCGCCGCGTCCCGCAAACGGTCTAACAGTTCTCGCGCTTCACCCCCGCTATCCATCTATCCCTGTAGCCTGCATTAGACGCCCCCACGCACCCAGACCCCGCGGAAACCAGAGCCTTTGCTTCCTCCCCCCTCCGCTAGACCCTCACCGAGCGGCAGGAGCTGCGACGGGTTGGTTGTGGCGTTGGCCGCCATTTTGGAAGTAGACGTGGCCAATCGCACGGCCTCCAAGGGGAAATAAACCGAGCGAGGTGGGGAGGAGCGGGTTGAATAGCTTAGAGCGTCCCTCGTCAGACTAAATCAATCGATGTTGGAGCAGTCGAGTAACCCTTTTGCCAAGCCAGTTTCGCATGACCTGGCCGAGGGAGGGTTGTATGGAGGAAGCTGTGTACTTACTTGTGTATATTCTGCTTTTCTGAGCCCCTAAGTCAGCCACTTTGCACAGTCTAGAGGGACCCGCAGCAGCAGGAGGCAACACTTTCTCACTTTGGATTAAGTTTATGGTAGTGTAAGAGGCAGGCAAGGTTCTTTGGATAGTTGTGGTATCTTTTATTAGGCCAACTGAGTAGTTGCAAAAAAGTTTTTGGCAAGCTTTCGGGTGCATTCACCTTTCTTCAGGCATAGGGAGTCTATGCTGGTCTGAGACTCCAAGAAATGAGAGAAGCTAAAAGTGTGGCTAAAAGTGCAAGACTGATGTTGTAGCCCTGTGGGTCTGCTAGAAGTATGGATTTCTTAGTGATCACTCTTATTGAATCAGCCAGTTGGATTAAAGTTAGACCAGCTTTCAAGACCTGAGGAAGAATAGTTTGCGTTCAAAAGCTGGTCTAACTTTATGCCGACTACATAGTTGCTCCAGAAAAAGCTATCACCCTAAGAAATCCTTGCCTCTGGCATAATTAAGTTTATAGGCATTTGATTGTGTCCTCTCTCCTGCTGCTGGGCCTTGATGAGCAAAGCTGGAAACATAAGGTCAGCTGAGCACAAATCATAGGTAGGTGCAATTCTTCTCACCTTATGCAAACTTTCTGCACCCTGTGAAAGTTTTCAGGGTTAGGCAAGATGCATGTAAAAATGCAGCTGGGAGTTTCAGTTGCAAACCTATGGATAGTTGCAGGGGGGTTGGCTGTATCAGGGAGCAGTGGAGTTTGGCAGCCCCCCCATAGAGCACTAACCAGCCTTTTTTAATACTGTTGTTTTAGGAAAGGCTGTAAATAACCTTCCTAGCTAGCTTTTTAGAACTTCCCTGCTCAAGTCTATGGTCTGAGGAAGGGGCTAGAAAAAGTGACCTAATCACTGCCTGCTTTGAATGTATTCTGGTCAGCCTGCACAGCTGATAAGTATACCAATGAAAATAAAGCCAAATTTACCTCTCTGAAGAAAGTGATCCAAACCATAAATGCACTTAGTGACACTTCAGCCAGAATGAACTGCACTGATTAGCAGAAAATTAAGCACCTATAGAATCCACACTCTAGTGCTAAGTGAAAATTGCCTTACAGGAGAAGGTCAACCTATGGAGTCTAGGATGGCCTACCTTTCTTTTGGAGTGATCAGTCCAAAGAAGATAACTGAGAACCTGGAGTTTGTTTTACTACTGGATGGACTCTAGTTGCCATAGAGCTGAGAAACATTTGTCATATAGCCAAAGCAATTTCAGGGAAGGGAGAGGCACAACAGGTAGGATCTTTACATAGCAAATATAAAGAGAAATGCAGAAAACAGGATATTGACCTCTACTGTGTCTCTGTTGAACTTACAAACACAGTTAACACTGGCACCAGAGAAGGCTTGTGGATGCTTCTCTTGGATGCCCCAGCAAGTTTGCTGTAATAGACAATATTATGATGGGACAATGACAAGCATGTTGCCTCCAATTCATTTTCAGTAACAAATGGTGTAAAATAAGGCTGCATCCTCACACCCACAATTTTAATGTCTTGATTACTGCCAAGCTACTAGTTGTTGCCTGAATTTAATATAGGTATTCAGTTTAGAATGAGGATGGATGGAAAGATAGTTTAATCCTAACTGGATGCAAGCAAAAACAAGGGTGATTGAGGAACTCACCCAGGAACTTTTGTTTGTTGGTGACTGAATGCCTTGGTTATTCATTCCTAGAAAGATATACAAGTCATTATGGATCACTTTTCAGTTGTGTGCTCACATTTTGGATTATTAGCCTTAAAAAAGATTGTGTACCAGCTTGTTCCTACATAGGATATGCTTTAAACTGAATTAACCAATCTAGGTGATGCACTCTTATGTGATGTTCACTCAAATGATGATGTTGGCAATCCCTTAGGGCTACTGCAGCCTTTGGAAATATACATTAATGCAGTGGTTTCAGCCTTTTTAGACTCAAGACACTACTTGAAAAATGTCAGCTCTTAGTCAAAAAAAGAAGTGAAAGCTAAGAAAAATTAAAGAGAAGTTCTTCTGTGGCAAAAAACTCAAAGACCACAACAGGTCAGAATGTTTATGACACAATGGATTCCTATCTGGGGTTTACCAGTGCTAACATTGTTTTGCACTCCACAGCACCCTTGAAAGGACTTCATGGTGCCATGGCTTAGAATCACTTCATTAGTCTTTAGAATAGGGGATTTATAATTTGATAGACAAAGAAGGCCTACAAAGGCAATGTTCCCGATATTACATTTCTATTCTTGAATAGGAAAACCCATTATCTCGCTCATGAGATGAAATGAGGGCTCCTTCAACTATGAAGGAAAATGATAAAGATTTAAACCTTCCAATATCCAAATAGAGATCTTATGTTTGATAAAACAAGTTGTGATTTTCCAAAATTCTGTGAAACATTTAGACGTGTATTGTGTAAAACTTGTTAATTCTTCTCCCATTTAGGTTCCTAGGACGGTGGCTTTCTTACCAACCCTAAAAGGAGCTAGTAAAAAACTTCAAGACTTTATTTACCTCGGAATACAATTTATTGTTCCAGCACAAGCGTCATAAATCAAAACAAAGCAACTCCCATGACTAACATAGACTATAGTCTCCATGGCTTTCCTGACCCCACATCTGCTCCTGGGGAAGTTAGTTGTGCCCACTTGTTCCCAGTGGGTCACATTTAATACCTGCAATTAGGCAATATAAAACAGCAAAATAGGGCTGAAGCAGGTCTGCACTTGAGCCCTCAAAAAAGCTCAGCGCCACTCATTAGCATTTATATTGTCTAACTGCAGGCTTTGGGTATCCCCCAGCAGCAGTGATTGACTAAGCCTTACTTCCCATTCTTCACCTAGCACTAATTCTTAAGTTCACACTCCCCAAGTCTTCTACCAGTTCTTCTGTCTCATCACAAGCTGCTCACAAATCCCAGCAAACCTGGATTTCAGTCACGTGCTCATCATGTGACATTTGTACTTTTATTTCCTTCATTTGGGAAAATGGGCTAAACCTGACAAGTCACCTTGTCACACTTTTCCTGTTACATCCACACATTTGTCTGTGGAAGACCCAAATATAAATATCTACACAGTAAATTGATAACACTGCCATGAGATAAGCAGGATAAATATAAAAGCATAGTTGAATGCCCCTTTCCAACAGAAAAGCTGCAGATAGTCACTGGTGTAAGCCTTTATCTCAAAAATGGATGTTTGAGACTTCAATGAAAAGAATGTCACACTGCACATAGAAATGTGTTTCTAATCATATTAATGTAAAGCATATCCATTTCAAGAAGTCTCCCTGCAAGTAAAATCAAGTCAGCTGATCTTGCTTGTCATTATTACTTTCCCAGTGCTGCACTTGCTGGCAGTTTTTCTGTAATATATTACAATGCAGGTAGGAGAACTATATATTGCTAATTTGTGGTTTGTTATTTAGCTGTGCGCAGAGGGAGTGAAAAATTTCACAAAGAGCAGTTTGTCCATGCTTGACACACTTCCACCTGAGTGTATGACAGCCTCCAGACCTCTGTTCCTCTTCCACCAGTGCCCATAGCTACATAGAGTGAACCATGGAAAAGTCACAGAGTATGGTAACAATTTGCTTTAAAATACAGCAGCAGGCTTCCTGTTTTATTACACAAGCCAACATCTTGCTCTACCACACTTTGTCCTTTTTATTGCCTCAGCTAGCAGGAAGGAGAATTTCAAACAATGAAAAAAAGCCTGTCTCATAAACAATAATTAGATTTATCCAGGAACCTCACTTAGATGATTCCTTATGACAACCTGCAAACTAGTGAGAACAGTCGCGGACTATACCTCTTCTTTGCTGAACCGAATATGAAAAGTAGAGCTTTTAGCCCTTCTTTTTGGTTATAGCACATTACTGGAGGAGATAATGGCAGTATTTCATAATTTTTTTTCTTTCCTGGCTTTATGCTAAGCATTATAGAGAACTGTGACTGAAAAGACCTAATAAGTAATCATTCACCTGCCAGTGTGGAATAGTTCTTTACAGCATGTCTTTTGTTCCCTAAAATATAATTCTTATGTAATGGAACTTTTGTTGAAGCTGATGAATATTATGTAATTGCAGGCTTTAATCTGTTGTTATAGTTGGAGTCTACATGTATTGCATTAATGCTGAGATTTTCCTGGAGCGTTTATCCTTTTCTTTGCTTTTAGAAAGAACCCTTTCATCCAATGTCAACAGAATCCCTCAGTAACCAAGGGCCTGGTCTTGCACAGCTGTATTTTTGAAGAGTTTTGCTATTGACTTCAGTAGGAACAGGATTTAACCCGGAGAGAGAGCAATTTGTCTGAGCATAGCAAGAGGAGCCTAGATCACCAACATTTTAATTCTTTCTCCAACATACTCTCTCTGTGGCCTTCAATAAGCCATTTAACCACTCCGCCTCAGATCTGCTTTCTGAAATACAGGGATAATACTATATACTTATTCATCTTAGAGGTATAGCACAGTGATTCTCAACCATTGCAGATTCAAGGCACCCCTTGGAAGATACCAGCTCTTCATTTTCACTCATTTTTTGACTACAGAAAAGTAACAAAACAATCATTGGCAATGCGTAGGGGGTGCACACCCTACGAAAAGATGCCACCAACAGTGTCAGTGGCACCTGCAGGTGGTCATTGCTCACCACCCCCTCCCCCATCATGACCACAAACACTGACACTGCTGCTCGCTGCCGACACTGGCAGTGGCATCTGCAGGTGGTTGTCACCCCACCACCCACCAGTGCCAGCGGCGTCTGCGGGAGCTTACCACCGCCGTCATGCCCCCCTAGCTGCCGGGTGCACACATTGTTCATGAAAACAATTTTCCTGTTGCAAAAAAATTCAGAAAAACCACAGGTCAGGTCAGAATATTTTTGACACTGGATGCCTGTTTGAAGTCTCTAGATTTATCTTGCGAATCACATTTTCACACCCAAACGTGTTAACATTGTATGGCCCCCTGAAAGGATCTCAAGGTATCCCAATGTGCTGCAGCCCCCTCAGATTCAGCAGTCTAGCGCAAGAATTATAGACTTGATTTTGCTAACTTCTTACTTGATAGATGCATCTCAAGCAAGCAGACTCATTGCATCTGTTGTCCCCAG
>NW_017728886.1:85249990-85258017 GCF_001723895.1 Crocodylus porosus
GCAGTGTTGATCAGGGACCACCTGCAGACGCCACTGGCAGTGGTTTTCACAGGGGTGCTCTGCCAATCTCAGGGGGCGCACCTGTGTGCACCCACTATGTGTCACCAATGTTAGATGGTCTAATAAAAGAGGTCCTATTTACCCAAAGACCTTGGTCTACCTCAGTAGATCAACACCCCTAGAGGCAGGGCTGGAATTTTCCCAGGGGCACCTCGAGTCCATCCAGAGGCATTGGGAGCTTAAGAAGCTTGAGAGCCCCTGAGTTAATGCCCCACAACGAGCCTGGCACAAAGGGGAAGCCGAGAAGAGCTTCCCGTGCTGCCTGCCCCCCCGGGGCAGGTAGGGGTTCTACCCCGACCGCTGTCGGGGATGAGACCACACCAGGCCTTCGGGGCTGGGAAGGGCCGGCAGGAGCCGCAGGCCTCGCGGCCTCCCTCCCCCGGGCAGGTGGTGGAGGGGCGGTGAGGCCCCCCCCCCGGGCGCGGTGGCACTTGAAGGGGAGGTGCTTCCGTGTCCCCGCCTCTGGGCGCTGCGGAAGCGGCCGGCACGGAGGGAGGCAGCGGCGGGCTGGGCGCCGGGCCCGGCTCCGGGCTTCTTCCCCGTCAGCCCCGGGCAGCGGCGGAGCCCGGGGCGGAAGCAGCCACCGCCGCCGCCCGCCTATGGAGAAGCCGGGGCGCTGCTCGCCGCCGGGGAGCGGCCCGCGGGGGCCGGTGCTGCACATCGCCGTGGTCGGCTTCCACCACAAGAAGGGCTGCCAGGTGAGGGCCGGCCTGGGGCAGGGCCCTGCCCGACCCCGCGCCCAGCCCCGGCCTTGGCTTTGTTGGGGGCGGGGGTACATGGGGGGTGTGCGTTGTGGGGGTGTATGGTGTGCGTGCACGTTGTGGGGTGTGCGTTGAGGGTATGTGGGGAGTGTGCTGTTGGGTGTATGGGGGGGTGTGATGGGGCATGTGCATTGGGGGGTTGTGTGGTGGGGTGTGAGGTGGGGGTGCGTGCATGGGGGGTGTATGGGAGGTGCATGTTGGGGAGACTGTACAGTGTGTGAGCATGTGTATGGGCAGGTGCTGGGGGTGTATTGGTGGGGGTGTGTACACATATGCCAGCCCAGTATCATTTGTCAGCTCTGTTAGGGTGTTTATGTGTTGTTTTTAGCTTCCCACATCCTGCTGGCTTCTTTCCTCTCTTCTTTCTCCCCTTCCTACCCTCCCCCCACCCCCTTCAACTTCAGGAGCCATCCTAGTTCTAGGTTACAGAGTTCCTAGGATGCTGCTTCCTCCTCCTCCTCCTCCTCCTCCTCCATGAGCCACTGGCTGTGTTTGAGTCAGGCTGTGGGCTTGAGCAGAGGAAGAGGTTCCAGTGGATAGCCCTGCACGGCCAGTAGGGTGAGGCTGCAGTTTGCTCAGGGTGGCCTGTAAGAGGCATTCGCTGTTTGAGATGGGATGACTCAATTTGTTGTGCACCAAGTGTTGCTTATGCTAAGGTTAATGTTTATAAGT
The DNA here is from genome assembly GCF_001723895.1 of Crocodylus porosus. Classification (NCBI taxonomy): domain Eukaryota; kingdom Metazoa; phylum Chordata; order Crocodylia; family Crocodylidae; genus Crocodylus; species Crocodylus porosus. The sequence continues at coordinate 85,251,484 of NW_017728886.1, forward strand.
AACTTCTCTCAAATTCCAGATTGCAAAAGCCTGGAAAGGATAAGTGATCATAGTATGAGTGATCATATTAAGGGCCCTGCGACACGTTCAGATTAAAGATGGATAGAAACTAGTCATGATGTTGTTAAACGTTTCAAAGCACTAACTTTGTAGCTGGTTGGCTCTTTCTACGGCTGGGGAGTCACTTTTATGGTGTGATAATGGCTTTGCATGTATGACTGGTCTAAATTTATTGTGCGATTCACCAGTGAATTGCACAATAATTACACCTGTAGCCCATCTGTCTTTGCACGTATGGCGAGTCTAAATTTATTGTGCGATTGTCCAGTGAGTTGTGTGATTATATGTAACATGTAGCAGAGGCCTGTATGAAATTGATGGAACAGTAGATCCCAGTCGGAAAAGGAGCAACAGGAGTGGAGAAGTCCCTAAAAGTAAAGAAAGGGATTAAAAATGAAGGTGGATGAGTGCACCATGCTCACTTATAAATGCAGGACACTTGAAAAACAACAAAGTTGGGAAGATAAATTTTAACTTGCAACTTGCACAAGCTTCTGCCTTTGCAGTTTTCTAGACGCAACCTTTGCATATAGATAGTCAGCTTTCTTCCAGATATTTATCAAAACTGACTTTTACTAGTGGGTTGATAATATATATTTCTCCTTTACGGTGTTAAATATTTTTTTAAATTCCTCTGTCCCCCCCAGCCCCTCATGAAAAGTATGTTCCTTTTCCATCTTCTGTTCCAAGTTCTAGGCTCTACTACTACTCCCCAGTTACAGGGGTATGCAAAGCAGTTTAGGAATTGGTTTGAAACCTGGCTAGTACTTGCATCGATTTATAAAACTCCTGTTTTTAAAAAGCAGTAGCTCTTTGTTCATTTTTTGTACCTTCATTGTTCCATTGTTAAACAACCTGATGCAGAAGAGTTATTTTAAACTCCTGGAGTGTGCCATGCCAGGAGATTGTGTACTGACTCGAGGGAATGCCTTTGGATATGAGAAAAGAGAATCAACACGAATGGCCTGTCTAGACTTGATTTCCACCCCCATCCTCTGGTAACCCAGCAAGTGCTATGTCCATAAATTTGCATGCCAATTTGAAGTTATCAAATGATGAATAACTGTTGCCTTGGATGCACATTTGTTCATTATTTTTAAACTAAAATTAGGTTGCTCTTATTAAAAGCAGAAAAAATCTAGCATTAGATGTCATCTTAACTCTTACATCTTAATCTTATGTCATCTCCGCTCCCCTCCCCCTAGTCTTTAACAGCATATTTTTCTTTTATTATCCAATATTGGCAGCTTTATCCATGTTTGTGGTGTCTAGCATTCGATGTCATCTTTCTTTGACTTTGAGACTAGCTATATTTCTACTGCATACATCGTTTATAAAAGCTTAGTCCATGTAGTTTAACAGCTGAAAGATGATTGCTATGTCATGAACCTGCCAATCAGATTTACAAAAGCTATTTACATTGTTTCTTAACACAAGCCATTTATTTCTTATACCATTTTAGAGGGGGTTTTTGTGTTTCTTAATATCTATTCAGGCTGTTTAATTCTGGGGGAATTTACAGACCCATTTATCTACAGAAGTGATTAAACATGGGCAGTGGTCAGTGTACACCAGCACTGTCCTAAAAGCAAGCCAAAATGAGAGAGCCTGTTTGTGCCCTTTTCAGTTGTTAGTCTACTGAGAATATCAGTAAGGATACCAGTTAAGATGGTGGCTATCTTCTGAGAATTAGTCTGAAAACTGCTAACTTGTTGCACAGAAGGCACCAGAGATCTATAATTTTATATGGATTGTTTTCATGTTTTTTGAAACCATCCAGTAGAAATAGCTAGCTAGTAAAACAAAACAAAAGAAAAATCAGTATACTCCTTCCTACCCTGAGCTTACTAACAATATGCTGCAATTTAAAAGCAACCCTCCATCATATCTATTACTAAATAATACATGACAACTTAAATAGATTTCAAACCAACCAAGTATTTGGAATGTTTATTACTATAAGTTTAATAGGGCTGCTCACACAAGTAAAGTTAGAAGTGTGCAGGTGTTTACAGGATCAGTTTTCAAAACAGTAACTGAATCACCTTTCTAGGTTTGCAGTATTTATCAGGCACCTGCAAATCAATGGCTGTTATGAAAGATAGCCATACACTGGGTGTCAGTGGGAAGAATAACACATTTTTGCCCTCATTTTGTCCTCATTTGCTAGGAATGAATGGAGTTGGAAGTCTCTTTCCTTTCTGTTCCATTTTCCTATAGTGCCATGCATTTTTTTTTTTTTTTAATAGAGCAACAATGCCACAATTACCAAAGTTATAAGTTTCATTCGATTGTCGGGACAACATTTGCTATAAAAGCTGTTTTAGGTATTGTTAAAAACTGGGAGGGAAGGACTCGAGGACTAGCTGGTGAGTAATACTCTTAAAATCCTTTTTGAGGTAATGTAGAAAAGCCACAAGGAATTGTAGGAAAGAGATCATCAGCAAGAAAAGTTAAGCTTTAGAGGCTAGAAACTAGGAGAAAAATGAATGTTGTCAGAAGCTGACCTGAGCAGTGTTGCAAAGGAAACAAGCAGTGAAAGGTTCTTCAGTTATATAAATCAAAGTTACGAGGAAAGAAAAAGTGGGTCTGTAGTAGGGTGAGGGCAGAAGACAGGTGAAAGATAATCTAGGCATGGCCTAAAAGAGTAAGTGAACTATTTCAGTTTTCAGTAAGAATGATGATGTTGAATGCTGAGGCAAAGGCTAACGGAACTGAGAGTACAGAAATGACTGCATTCAGTGTAGAAGCAAAACTCAGTTGAGTGTGCTCACGTTACAGGGACCAGATGATTGCCCTCCTAGAATCCTGAAGGAACTGACATGTAATTTCCCATGTATCTAAGAGCAGGTGGTGGTTGTTTTTAAATAAATGTGTCCAGTTGGGTGAGGCATCATACTGCTGAGGAATAACAGGTGTAGTACAGTGTACTTTAAGTACGTAGCTGTGAAACTGATAAAAAGACTATGCACTTATGCAGAGTGTAAATTCATCCAAACTCAATGTAAGCTATGCTCATTGACTACAAGAACAACCTAGTAAGATTTTATTTCTCAGAATGCCTTATGCCTATAAGCAGGCAAGGTTCTTTGAATAGATGTGTTATCTTTTATTGGACCAACAAAAGTTCTTGGAAAGCTTTTGGGCACAGTCACCCTTCTTCAGGCATAGGGAGTCTCTGCTGTTTTGAGACTCCCAAGGAAGGAGAGAAGCTAAAAGTGCGACAGGATGTCAGTGAGAACGTAAGTAGTTAGAAATTAGGAAAACAAAAAGTAAAACAGGGAAGTGGGTGGGGGAAGCAGGGGTGGAAATAGTCAAAGGTAAGTAAGGGAGACTTTACATTGGTAGTAATTCAAGGTAGAAAAGAGGCTGTCTGTGAGAGAGAATAGCTGGAAATTAGGAAGACAGGGCAGAAAAGTAAGGGAGAGGAGGGGAAATGGGTGGGGGGGCAGGGAATGGAAAGAAAAGTGAGAGGTCTAGTCTGGCAGGTACCTGGTGAATCGGATGTCAGGCAGGTTGTAATGTGTCATAAATCCAATGTCTATATTGAGTCAATGATTTTTGGTATCCAGTAGATTTTATGAAGTGAAGTTTGTGGGCAAATCTATATAAAGTGTTTTATAAGTTCCCTTTGAGGATGCCTATAAGAGCAGCTTTGAATTGAATAAGACTTCGTACAAGGCTGCTTTAGAAGGCTTGAAATTGATATTTCCTAGTAATTTTAATCAGTTATGGAGTTAAACAGAGCATAGTTATACCATAAAGTATACAGTGGGCCAAAAAAGCATTGTTGGAAATTAACCACTATGTAGGTAACTGAAGTTTGTTGTAATTAATGTAAGTGATAGGCAAAAGATTGGGAGTAGCATCATGTTATGTAGATAAGTGAATTATGCTGTTATACAATATGCATGTAAGTGGAGTACCCAGTACCTCCCTCCATGCAAAATGTCAAAGGTGTGTGGGAAAGTGATCTAGGCAGCCAGAGGCCTTGAAAACTGGGCATGACTGCATTTGCCTTTTATTTCAGTTGAGACGGTGCCATTGTACAAGGCACTGGTGAGACTTCATCTGGTATACTGTATACAGTTTGTTATCCATGTTAAAGAATTTAAATTTAGTGAGTTTAAAACTGAACAGATACAGAGACTTGTGAATAAGATGTTGGGGAATGGAGACTGTTTTTTATGGGAGGAAACAGAAGGGGTTGGCATGTTTAGTCTAGCAGAATGGAGGTTGATATGGGCTAGTCTCTAAATATTTTGGGAAGCTAAATATCTGGGAGGGAGGGAAGCTGTTCAACCTAAGGAACAATACTAGCATGAGAACAAATTAATATAAACTGTCCATGAATGATTTCTAACCATTAGAGTACTGAGGCTCTAGAACACCCTTCTAGCTGAAGTGCTAGTAACAAAAATCCAGGTAAATCTTTCTTAGTTGATGAAAAGGGCTGTAATATACACACCATAGTCACCTGCCATAGCAGGGGACTTGTCAAGGAACCCAGGGAGACCTTCCTTGTCTTCTGTTCCTATTTTTGTTTTGTTTTGGCTTCAGCTGTTTTATCAGAAAATTCACATATATAACTGAATCTCACTATATTTTCATACTAAAATTTGTGGGCTCTCCTATAGTTAAATCTTTCAGACTAACACCATCTCTGTGTGGAAGAAATTAAATGCATGCAATGTCATGGTGTTTCTGTAGATTGGGTGTGTGTAGTATGGATTCTTTGTTTGTGATTATTGATAAAAGAAAAACCCGTGAATTCTTTTTGCACTTTGAGGAAAGATGGTTTAAATAGTCTGGCACAGTTCTAGATAGATACTGCTGGTTACCTGAAGTGCATATCTGCTGCTTTTGCCCTTGATCACAATTAGGAGGATAAAGATACAAAAAGTAAAGAAATTATAGTTGCAACTACAGATATTCCTGTACAGAGATTTTCCTAGGCAGATTTCAGGGTGTTTTACTCTCAATTTTTTTCCCCTCAAATTTTGTTTCATAATACTAATTTCATAATCCTAATTTTTATGATGACTTATTTAGTACAAGCCTCAGAATTTCAGCCTATTTGAGGTCATTTTTAGAGCATAAGTTTGGTGTTGGCTTAATTGTTGCTGTGCTGTTTTTCTTTAAGTTGTACTGATTCAACCTGTGGTGGTTTTTGTATAAAGCAAACTAATGTAAGAAACAGAACTGACATTTACAACACATGAAATGCTGAGTGCTGACTGAAAAACTGGAGAAAACTGACAGTGTAACATCCCAACTAGCTGTTTTCAGTCTCAGAATTGCCGTTGATCATTAAGATAACCTTGCAGTCAGTGAAAGCAGCATAATTATTTTCAAATCAAGAACCTACATTTAAAAAATATGTATAATACTTTAAGCTGGTATAGATTAAGTGCAAAAAGGACCTGTGTATCTGTTTCTGTACAGTGGCAGGTGGCTGACAACCTGATTCTGTAATGCCTAGTGTTGACTGATTTATGCAGTGACATTAATTAAATATTTCCTTAGCACTAGGTGATTATATATCTTCACCACAACTAAGGTGTGGTCCTGATAGTCACCTCTTCGAATGAGAGGAGAAACTACTAGATACCCTATTCCTCTGATAATTGAACCAGTAAGTTAAGGAGAGTGCTAGTGTATTAGAACTGTAGACCATGCTCAATTTCTGTGCTGTACCCACTTAAGACTTGTTTGTCACTAGTTGCCTAAGGAGTTGTATAGCAAATACCATTAACTTAGAATAAAATGTGGCAAAAGTCCCTGCTGCATTCATTTAATTAAAATAGCTTTTATTCTGTAATAAAATTACTCTCTTAATTAGTTGTTTGGAAATATTTTTTAACATTTTTCAGCACTTGCCTGGTCAGCAGCAGAGCATTAGCATGGGGACAATGCACTGTTGACACTACCTCTTCAGCTTTGCTATCCTGCTGCATGGTCAGCAGTAGAAGTAGTACTGTACACATGCAAGCTTGGTCCCACTCATGTCCTTCATCTTATGTGGTTGCCTGCACTAGTAGAAAGTGAAAAATTGTGCACATGCTCTGCTTATCCTCTCTAAACATCCACATTCTACCAGCATGTGTGAGATTTATTGGATCAGACTGTAGGCCCATCTAGCCTAGTATTGTGACAGTTCTCATATTCTTAAGTGGATATAAAACATAACCACTAGTGTTATATAGCCATTTATGCCAAAGTATAAAATATAAAGTAGCAGTGAATCAGGCCCTGTAACCTGTTATCTGAAACAGAAATCTGGAAATTATTACTCTGTACAACAAAGCGATAGTCATAGTTAAGATTGTTCATTCTCTTTCTGGCATCCTTAATATTACCATTTTTAATCTGGCAGTTCTCGGTGAGATTGGGACAGTAGCTTAACACCATCCCTTACCCACATGCAAAAATCTCTTAATGGTTAAAGTCATGAGTATTTAAAAAAAAAAAAAA
>NW_017728886.1:85258647-85260975 GCF_001723895.1 Crocodylus porosus
ATCTGGTATCCCATGATCACCTCTTGGCAAAACTGGCCAATTGTGGCCTTGGGTCCACCATGATCTGCTGGCTGGGAAATTGGCTCCATGGTCAGACCCACAGGGTAGTAATTGATGGCAGTCACTCATCGTGTAGATATTTTTCAGATAGTTTTGAAGTCTTGGATTTCTAGCACCATTAATGCTTTTCATCTTTTAACAAGTAGATCAATTCCTGTAGCAAGTGGTACTGAATTTCACAGTCTGTCTTGTATAATAACTGACAGGAGTGAAGACGTATCTTTCCTAGTTTTGCCTTTCTCTGCTAGTTACAAAAGTATTACTGAGAATTATATTTTCTTCCTTTTTGTTAAAGCTTTTGGATCACAAACTTGATTTGCATTTGAATAACCTTGTTAATGTCTTTAACCACTACAGAATATGAAAAAACACCCAACAGTGTTTCTCTCTAAGGTTTTGTTAGATGCTTCTATTGGATCCAGAATTGTCCATCTATCAATATGACAAGTCATATGATGAAAATGCAGACTTTTGAGAAAAGATCATCTTGCAGTTAAGGTACAAGACTGAGAATCAGGAGACCTTGGTTCTCTTCCCAGCTTTGGCCTTGTGCAAGTTATTTGATCTCTCTGTGCTGTATTTCTGTTGTCTACAAAATGGAGCCAATGGTGTCTGAAGACCTGAAGTGATTAAGAAAAATGTTTTGAAATGCTTAGGTGGAAGGCTGTATTAAAAAATAAAAGTGGAGTTCTCTTAAGGAAAAACACTCTCTCCATTTTGGCCTGTATAGAAGCGTTAGGGAGCAATGGTTTTGGGTAGGAGAATATTGTGGGGATAGAATTCACCGCAGGGCAGGTTAAACAAATAATTAGTTCCTTACCGCTTTAGTGCCTGCTTTAAATTGGGGAGCATGACTGATTTATGCTGTAAATTCGGTTGGGTGAATGTTACAGCTGTGTAAACTTGGACGTGGCAGCCGTGTCACTAACCAATCCTAAATGCCTCTTCACTTGTTTATGAGAGTTGGCACGAAGCCCAGCTCTGCTGCACTTGGTGTCCGAAGTCCCATCTGCACCATTCCACAGGTTGCCCACATCCTAGTAAGATGGGTAAATGCTGCCTAGAACGCACTCCAAAGCCAAAATATTTTTCATTTAAACATAGCTATATCAAATTGTGATGCAAAATAAATGATGGGTATCTTTATATGTTCAACTGACACATGTCCAGTCACTGTCGTTTTGTTTCAGGTCTGTAATTTGTAAAACAGCAGTAGCTTCTGTTGTCATGCTTTCCTATATAATAATACAAAATAAGACTTATGGAATAAATGTAGCAAACTTAATAGTGGAAAACCTAAATGCAAGAATGCATATTCCTGGAGACAAAAGAAGGTATATTGAAAGATCTTCCAAAATAGTGTAAAAAATATGAAAATATCTGTGGGTAAATAGGATGTCTATTTTCAAATGCGAACATTGTCTGAAAAGCAGGTTGGCTTGTGTGTCAATGTTGGTATAGTGTTCTTTCCTTTCCCAAGGCTGAGTCAGTCCTGGTTTCCTATTCATTACATGTGTGTCTGTGTTACAGTGGGGTCCAGGAAGGAACAAGACCCGATCATCTTCAAAAAGATTAAGTTATAACTGAATGTGTGGTTTTATGTTTTAGGGAAACAAACACTCTTTTAAAACTTTTCCAGTGTTCCTAAACTATGCATTCTAATACTTGAAAAGTACATTCATCAATATGGTAAAACAGCATTGTTTATTTTATTTAGGTAGTAAACATTAGCTTCTATGTGTAGAACATCCATAATGCAGAATTGGTTTGAACAGACAGTACGTATGGCCTGTTTTTCTTGCCTAAAGAGAGCCTGTGGAAAAACTTCCTGATGCTGGCTCCTTGTTTTCAATAAGTTATTCTGTAACCAGCTTGTAAAAATAGGCGTTGTCTAAGAAGCAAATAAGGTTATGAGCTGTTCTTCTTATCTTTTGCTCCAAATACAGGTTTCCCTTGTTTTATGCTGTACATGTGTTCCTGGGAAATGGCACATAACTTGAATTCACATAGGGATATGTTTCAAGACCTCGACTGTACTGACCCCCAGACCCATTTCTACCACATTTTACAAGACAATTTTGGTACTCGCTAACAGCAGACAGTACACAGAAGCACAGGGTGGTGGCGAATGTGTAGTTGGTGTGAAGAGAGATGAAGGATTTTCGGTGTCAGACTCTGCATCACTAGTATGAGATACAGGTAGGGTAACAGCTATAGGAGAATCAACAGGCCCTCATCACCCTCCAACACCAGAAGGGTGGGGCTGGG
>NW_017728886.1:85261210-85263698 GCF_001723895.1 Crocodylus porosus
AGTCAGTTACCCAGAGAAGATGAGTGAAAAAAATCATCTTTCATTGCCTGGAGGATTGATTTTTATTTTATTGTTCATTTATGTGTTTTGGTGAGAAATTTTAGTTTGTGGTCTTGTTCTGTATCTGTTGTCCTTTCTTCCAGTCTGCATCAGTGAGAAATTGATTCCTTTTTTTTGTCTGTAGTTGTCTGATAATGTTTTGCTTGTGCTAATTTATTTTGATGTTGTAGAGCAAGATGGCTGAACTGAATGACTTTTTTTCTCTCGCTTTTAATTTTTTTTTGTTTTCTAGCAGATGTTAGGTATGTAGTGAATACTTTATGCATTGGTTAACTGCAAGCCTTTGTTAAATAGGAAAACCAAATACAGGTTGAAACGGATAGAGAAGATGAGGATTTTGCTTATGACTTAATTGCAGGCTTCCTTTGTTATCTTGAACATGTCAGTCTGTATGGGTATGGAGAGACGAACAAAATTTACCAAGTTAAAAGAGGAGACAGGGCTTAACTCTCGTCAGCTGGTCTGGAGTAACTGTTCCTTATGTCTACTCCTGTCCTGCAATAGGTGCGCGTTAAACAGTGGTAACTTAGCCAGATTTCATTCAAGAACAAGTTTCTTTTGCTTTGCAAGTATGTTACCCCACACCCCACACACTGACAATAAAAACATGTCAATAGAAGAAGTTTCAGCAAGCAAAAGAAATATAGATAGATATAGATATAAATATTCATTCTTTGGTTGGCAACCCTGTGCAACTGCAGCAATGTTTTTATACCTTTCTGCTTCCACCCCAGGGGTCCCCTACTCACCCCACACTGACACTCCTCCCACAAAGCCACCTCTCAGCTTTACCCCTGCTATGCGGCACTGCTCTCCCTCTGCCCAGCACTGATGCCTGTATTTAGCTTCATTCTGACACAGATCTTGAGACAAGTTCAGTGTTTCTGCTTTTTAGGAATAGTTTAATTTTTCTTACAGTCATCACAGCCAAGTGTTTTTTAGGCCATTTTTTATGAACCATCTGTAGATTTTTGAACAGTTGGCATCCATGGTAATATCCATGGTAATATCCTGGTAATAACATCCTAATGAAGACAAAACCATTCATGGTTTACATATGTGGTAGTAAATAGAGGTCAACTTTGAGGGGGGAGCCTAGCATTTATAGTGACCTACAGCACAGCTTAATATTACAGCGGCGTAACATCACAAGGATGTTACCTTGTATAATTGTTCACATGTCAAACCTCAGTTTTTCCTCTAGTGAAGACAAGGCCTAAATTCTTTAGAAACATCAGTCTCCCTGAAAATGAAATGGAGATCACCTGCTATTGGTATCTGGTACTCTGTAGTTGAAAATATGCAGTGTACATCTCTATATTTTTTTTTACAGCCTCTGGGGGTTTTTTTTAATTCTGGTGTGTTGACCAGGCTGTAAGTGTTGTAGAATTAGAGTTTTTTCTACTATGCCTCATTAATTTATATTTATACTTTTAAATGAAAGAGGAGACTAACCAGTAGTGCTTTCTGTGTCCAAGGCAAATGTGAATGGATGTTTCAGCTAACAGACAGTTACTACTTAATATACATTTCTGCAAGTTACAGAATAAATCTTTGCATTAACTGTTTTTATTCACCAATACCACCCTTCAGGGACTTGAGCAGTGTGGAATAAAATCACATATGAAAACTTAAACACCTGAAGTGGTCCAGGATAACACTCAATGTGTTTCATAGACTCCATAACCATCTCATTCATTTCACTGGGGGAAAAGGAAGGTAGAAAACATTTGAGTTTCTTTGTTGGGGGCGGGGTCTGGTTTTTTGTTCTTTTGGGTAAAACAGGTTTACTTCTGCAAACCTGTGGTTTAAGAAGAAATTATATCCAGAATGATTCAGGACCAGATTTCCTAAATGCTCTTGTGATTAATGTCAGAAAAACTATCAGCTGTCTTTGAGCAGTGACTCTCAAGCAGGGTGCCACAAGCTTAGAAGGATGCCTTGGCTCCTGACCTTTATGAGAGGAGGTGCACATTGGCTCCCCCAATTTTTAGGTGCCCTGCACCTGCCAGCATCTCAGCAGCACTTGCCCCAACTCCTCCCATCAGCTCCAGGAGCACAAGAGAAGCAGGGAAACTAGCTATGCTGAAAAAGCACAGCCTGTATGATGACAGTCCCAGTAGTCCTAGAAACATGATCTGCCTGTGCTCAAGCTCCCCTTCCCAGCTGTGAGCACTGTGCACCATCCCCCTGCCTTGCTCTCAGGGTTGCCCTGCCATCCCATGAAATCTGTTTTAGGGTGTTGCATGATGCAAGGAGGCAAGAAATAAATGAGTCTTTAAATGGGGTGCTGCTAAATTCCAGACAGCTTAGAAGGGGTGCCTCAAATCTAAAAAGATTGAGAGCCACTGCCTTTGAGATGCCAAACAATACTTCTTCACAATGAGATGCACGCTGACTGCACTGTTAGGGTATGCTCCAACTCTCT
>NW_017728886.1:85263798-85280959 GCF_001723895.1 Crocodylus porosus
TTTATCTAGTATGTCCCCCTGCCAGGGGCAACATTTTTTGCAGGCATTTGTATTTTAAAATACTTTGTTTCTACATTATCCATTGCTATGGGCATAGCTGTTGCCAAGAGGACAATATTTTTCATTCCAATAATATTTTTTTTTTTTTCAAAATGGTTTCTATTTTCAGATAATTTTGGAACATAATTGAATTGAAGGTTTTAAAAGCCCTGTTTTTGTATTGCAGATACTGAAACACTGTTTATGATGCTGTCATTTATTTTAGTCTGTAATTTGGAAGATGAATAAAGGAAATGAGCTCTTAATGAATGTCTGTTGAATGATGGATATTTGCTCTACTTTGGATACACAATCTCATTCTATTACTCCCCTTTTTTTCATTTGGGAGTAGTTTTCTACTTGTAGCTGAATTTGAGCTAAATCATAATCTTGAATGCATTCTCAGTGCAAATGGATTACAAGTGAAATCCTGTAATATCATGTAAAATTATAATTTGTAGGCTGGTTTTCCTGTGTGGGGTTTATGCAACCTCTGTCCACAGGAAGTTTTGATTTACCACTCTTCTCTCCCCCTCCCCACCCCTCCCCCCTTCCCAATACACACATTATCTGAAGCTCTTTCTGTAGGTGATAGGGTAACAGGAAATATGAGTCAGGAATAAGCAAACTTGAAATTGAAATTACAGAAGAAACTAGTCTCACTGTAATAATTTTTTCTTGCCCCATATTCGTGTGCCACAACACAGCAACATCTGGCGTAAGGCTGACACTGTGTGGCGAGATTAAAGAATTTCAGTTTTATTTCCTTACTGCTTCCTATTTCTTCAGTCCTTTATTTTCCCCTCCCCTGTATATTTATTGCTCTTTAGGGTTTGTTCCTATTCTGGTTTTTTGGTGTGCGTTTTGTTTTTGTTTTTTCCAATTCGATTCATCCATATTGTATTAATTATTTTTCACACGGCCTCTTTTGAATGTCCTTCTATGGAAGTTCATAATGTTTGAAAAATGCTTTTTTGACAGCTGACTGATCAGCAGTTGAACATCTTCCAAGAAATAATTATACTCTCCCTTAGTATTCACCTTTATTAAGATATGAACATTTGGTTAGTTTTCAGTCTTTCTGTCAAGTTGATTTACTAATATATTCAAGAGCTTCTTTAGTTTTTTAGTAGAACAGTTTTTGGGGGTTTTTAACTAAAAACATTAGTTTTAGATGTATTATACTGTTAAAAATGATTCCCTTGCAAAGATTGACTTCAAAAAGCAGAACTACCATCTTGGTTTTTTGGTGGTTACTTGATTGATTCATGTCACTACTCTTTTTGCAGCATTCTTTCATTTTAAAAAAGTATTTTTTTTCAGTCTCCAACAGATTGACTTGTGTCTTTGAAGGCACCTCCCTATATCCATGATTCTGTATTCTATCTTAGTACAAAAATCTAAAGAAAAGATGTCCTGCATATTCCATTATTCTCTCTTAACTGTAACCACTCAAGGAGGCAGCTTGGGTATCGCTGTAAACAGCTCAGTAAAAACATGGCAGCTCACAAGAGTAGTCAACAAAAAGATAGGCTGTATACAGGATGGATTAGAAAATACTGAATATATTATGAAGTCCTCACTTAACCAATTGCAATTTCCTTACCTTGAATATTCCTGTTTGGCTCTAGTCAGTGTTTTTTAACTAATACACCTTGGAAACACTAACCTGGATAATGATGATAAAAAAGACAAGAAAGAGAAGATTTGGACAGGGGTTGAAAAAAATGGATCTAAAGACAGATGATAGGCCATCCAATTTGCATGACTATTTATTTCTTTTTAGAAAAACGTAAAAGGAATCAAATTAACTGAAAGCCAATGCTTTTTTAAAACCTGATAGAAATGCTTTCAGAACAAGGGTCTGCAATGTTTTTTGAGTACAGCGCCAAAAAAACACCCACAACCTCAACTTGTAAGATGTTTGCATGCCGGGGGCAGAAGGTGTGGAAGCCACGAGAGGCCTGATCCTTGTTGTGGCATCACGGCCCTGGCCTCAAGGCTTGCATACCGTGTTCTGACACCCATGCCAGGGGTTGCCTACTTGGGCTGTGTGAAGCTTTGGTCGTTGATTTGATTTGGCAGAGGTTTAGCCCGATTCAGTGGCTGAATCTCCGAATCTAGATCAAATCAGGAGACCCTTTAACCTCTCCAAATTGAATTGGAACCCTCCAAATTGATTCGGAGAGATTCAGAAAGATTCAGTGATTTGGACATAGACACAGCTTTAAATGTTTTTTCTGCATACCTCAGGGTACCAGGTGGCTTGTGATTGCTGAGATGCTGGGACAGATGAAGCATCCCACATGAGCACGGGAGGGTTCCCAGCGCACTTGGCAGCAGACCCAGAAGCACTTTCAGTCCGCTGGGGAGCACGCAAGGGGAGGCCTCTGCACCTCGCCAGCCCAACGACTGGTGCCTCCTGGATCTGGAGGCCCAGCCAATCACGGAGCCGGGGGAGGCCCCCCAAGGCACTCAGTGCCGATCCCAGAAGTGGCCCGAAGTACTTCCGGTTTCACCACCGAGCATGCGGGGGGACACGCCATCCTCCTCACCATCGCAGCGTTCACAAGCCACGCCTGGTACCTCAAGCTACGTAGCAAAAACATTTCAAGCTGCGTCTGTGACCAAATTGCTGATTCTCTAAATCGCCATTAAATCTTCAGATTTGGCCAGATCAAATTGGGACAGTATCAACAAATCAAATCACTGTCCCCGATTCGGGCCAAATCGAATATGGCCCGTTTCATACACCCTTATTTGCTTTTTTGGAACATGTGCTGGTCATCATAGGCAAGTCATCCCCAGTAGAACTTCTTGCATCTTTCTCAAAAGCATTTGGTGCTCCCCACTGCTATACACAGAATGTTGGTCTTAACAGTTTATTTCAGAGGTGCATTATGTTTGGTAACAGTGTTTGTTTTCTTCAGGTTGAATTTTCCTATCCTCCCCTAATCCCAGGAGAAGGACATGATAGCCACAGTTTACCCGAAGAATGGAAATACTTGCCTTTCCTTGCTTTGCCAGATGGAGCTCACAACTATCAAGAAGGTAAAATACTAGAAAAGAATGTCTAATGAGTGAGGAGCTGCAATAGTGGAGGATATTGTGTGCTTAACACTAAAGCAGGTAGGAAAGGATCCTGACACTTTAGTTACCAGTTCACTGTGCTTCTGGCTACTTGAATTCTAGGAATATTTATTTTGTAACTTATTCGGAACAGGTTATATGAGAAATGGAATATGTAAAAAGAAACATATCAAAATATTTGTGTTTAGGATGTAGTCTAGAGATACAAAATTCCCACTCCTGCATCTGTAAATTTAATACAGGATTCATTTATAAGTCTCCTAAAGCAAAATTAAACAGCCTGTACTCCCCTCATCTTTTGAAGGGGAATTGTTCTTTATGGAGAGATTTCCCTATTCTGAGAGAGAGAATGAACAACCTCTTTTTCCTGTATGTGTGTGTATGTGGATAAAACAACCCACTTGTATTCGGTTAGGTCTTTATTTTTCAAAATGTGATCTAGATTCCTACTTGACAGCCTACAAAATGGCATGAGTTAGGAACTGTACAGTGGGAAGAGGAGATGGGGAACTAGGAGAGCAGTGACATGCAATATGAAGCAGAAGAATAATTTTGCCATGTTTATACCATTTAGGGATTGGCCGAAGTATAGTAGCAAATTATATCTGTAAAGAGTTTTGTTGTTACAGATTCCTAAATCATAAAGGAAAAATGGAATATGTTGTACTAAAACACTTTTTTTTTGCATATGCTTCTTTCTCAGGAAGACCTGTGTCACAAATCTATCCTCAGAGTACTTGGAGTCACAAGTTTCTCCCAGCTGTCCTACTGCTTGTCCCAAGGTTTGCCCTGGGATAATTCCTTATCCCCACAAACCTCTGCTCCACTACCCTTATACTAGATCTCACAGCTGCAACAGGGAAATCTCTGCCACTCCCTGCAGTTTCCTTTTGGGTTGTGAAAGTATTTTAGGTCCTCCTTTCCAGGGAATGGGTTACTCTGGAATATTCCTTATTCAGCTGAGATCATTCTTTACCATAGGCAATCAGTAAAGAGATAAAGCAACAAAAGTATTTATTATTTAGGAGAAAGGAATTATGTAAGAAACACGACCATATTGTTTGAAGACAAAACAAAAGGACACGCAAAGACTGTAACCCTCTCATCTGGCTACAGAACTCCCTCCCTGGAGTTCTGCCATTCTTTCCAGAGATCAGCCTTCCTTCTGATCCTGCCAGTCATGATTGCTGGGGACCTGTACTCTCCCAAAGCCTAGGATAAACCAAAGACCACAATTTGCTCATAGCCCCTAAAATATCTACAACCCAGCCTTCCATCACATCAGCATTGTCTTAATTGCTCATGAGTCTCAGAATTCTCTCATTCCTTTCCTCTTGAAGCATCTGGGATTCCTCTAGCTAGTGGCCCATTTTTTCTGAGATGCCTTCACTAATGAGGGTGTTGATTCTCCCCCCACTCCCCAATTACCTTGGGTGCTGGTCCCAACAATAGCCCTGTCTACTGGTGTTTGGGACTGGCAGTTATTCTTGCCCTACTAACACAATGGCAGGAGATACTTGGCAGTTCTACCTACTCCCTTTTCCTTAAGTAGCATGCCTCAGTTCTTTTGATTTAAACCATGTCCAGAAACAAAGATGTATACAGACAACATAACATAATCCATGCAGTGATAAGAGCAACATAAATTAATACAATGTAGTATTGTCTTTTCAGTGAGATGACACATGCCATATCAGTAAAGCAAACATGAAAACGTGCATGACACTCCACCTTGTCTGATGTGCTAGGGCTGTCCACCTTAGGGCACTCTAACTTCTAAATGGCAGGGGCTGCATGCTGTGGATGCTGCACCAGCACATCCCATCCCCCTGGCTCCAGCACCATATTGTGTGGGAGCCTGCTCATTGCCACATGCTGCTGCATCTGGAGCAGTGAGAGAGCAGGGGAAGTGGTGGCTGGGTGGGAGGTTAGGGGCAGCAGATTACTCTCTTGTGGCCTTCAGTTGGACGTCCCTACTCTAACTCTGTAGGGATTTCATTGGGAGTTTGTGCCAGCCCAAGGTAGGATGTTTGTTTACAAAAATAATCTATTTACATCAGAAAAAAAAATCCTTGATTTGGCATGTCCTGACTTCTTTGTTATTTATCTTGAAGATATTAACTGTAGTCAAAACCAGAAAAATGTGAGGAGGTGAGCAAAATAGCTTCTACATTGGCTTCATGCCACAACCCCACACACAAAATGAAATAGTTGTCTTGCTGGGCTTTGCATTACCATAACAACATGTTGTTAGAAAGTGTTTTTAGGTAACGGAGACTATTTAAAGTTAGCATGGCAGCGAAGCAGGTGTAAAACCTTGGGATTTATTTCCAGAAACACAATACAAATTCATTTGGAATTAGCAAGTGCATTTCAGAATAATATTATTATATGTGTATTCTGATTATATTGGGCTTGGTTTCCTTGTGCAAGTTATAACTAACCTCCATTTAAAGAAGTTGCACATGGTATGAAAAATGGAAAATTTAGTTTTGTTTATTGGATTAAAGGAAATGCATTTTAAAACTCTACAAATTTCCTCTTGGATCTATGTAGAATATAACAAAGCCTGTACCAGCAACTAGCAACATTTAGATTGTGAGTTGGCAATGTTTTTGGGTCGAGTGCCAAAAAACCCTGCAACCGGGACTTCAAAGATGTTGGCTTGCCAGGGGCAGACAGTGGCGAAGACATGAGGAGCCTGTTCCTTGTCATGGCAGTGCAGCCCTAGCCCCTTTCCCACTGTGTTGTTCCCTGAGGTGTGTATGCAGCCACTGCTAGCACCAAGCCAGGCTAGGGCTGCAGACTGGTGCAGCCCCTTGCAGCTTTGTGACTGCCTGCTGCAAGTACTCCAGGCTCTGGGCAGGCCTCTACTTCCCTCTTTGTATCCTGGGCTGCTCACAGCAAGCCTGCAACCAGTGCATTGAGGTCTGAAACCCTTGCCTGGCCCCATGGCTGGTAATGGCTGTATGTGCACCTTAAGGCACATGGTGAGGCAGAGGCCTGGGGCAACACAATCCTGTCCCCTTCCCTGCCATGCCCCCTGAGGTGCCTGCACAGCAGCTGCGCACTTACCTTTTACAAGAAACTTCCCAAGATTTATAGAGCATGGTTCTGTTCTACTTACTAGAAAATAAGCAAATAGCCTTAATTGCCCTGAAGACAGGTTTCCTACAAATGTGTGATACCTTGAACTGTAAAACAGACCTTCTAGCCTGTTTTGGCTTTGCCAGCTAATAAATTAGCAATAAACTTTTTGTGGTTGTGACAGATCTATTTTACAAAGCCATATATCTTTGCATAAGGGTATTTGAAGTGTATCCTTAGTTTCAGTTGAAAAGGTTGGTCTCTTGGCACCCTTACACAGTAAGTGAATTTATCTACTGGAAGAATATGGACACAGACAAGTCTATTCTTTTATAAATGATATAATAAAAGCATAGGGTACACAAGATTAAACCCAGCAGGAAGTGCAATTTTAGAAGTAAACAGTTTGTAAATAGCTGTTATTGAAAAGGATGAGGTTTCTGAAAATACAGATCCTTGATCTGTTTCTTTGTTAGCAACTAAACTGTTCTCTCTTTCTTTCTTAGATACTGTCTTTTTCCACTTGCCACCAAGATCTGAAGAGCAAACTACAGTATATGGCGTCTCTTGCTATAGGCAGATTGAAGCCAAGGTAACTTACAGTTGCAAATGTATAATAGTAAAATGGACTCGTGCAGAATTTAATGGGAAAAATTGTATGGCCGTAAGACTAGCTGATCAAAATTGTCCTCCCTGGCCATAAAATCTGTGAAGCTGTAGCTCAGATAATTCAGAGCTAAAGAATTATCTTTTCCCTTCTGCAACTGGGAACTTCCTGGTCCATGTCTATATTCCTGCACATCCCATGTGTTTCAGAGAAACAAACCAGGCAGGAGACCTAACAAGCAGAACTAAACCGACTGTCTGTGAGTCTGGCTAAGAGTTCTCTTTACCTGAAAACAGGATTCTTTGCTTGATCTTCAGATATTTCTTGTGAGCTTCTTGAGCAGATATATGAAGTACCTGTGTGCCTCCTTCAATCCAGGAAAGAGTTTGGTTTCCTTTGCAAAATTCTCCTGAGACTAGGCTTTGCATTGTATGTATGCATGCATGCATGCATGCATACAGGGCTGGTATAACTGTAGAGGCAGTACAGGCAGCTGCCTAATGCGGCAGATAGTAGGGGGTGGCAAAAATGATGCTCTGGGTGGGCAGGCGGTGCATGTGTTTGGTCAGGCCCAGGTTCAGCATAAGGCTTCCACAGCAGCAGAGCAGGCTGTAACACAGGTAGGGGCCACACAGGAACTTCTCCATCAGTCTGAGACATGGTACCATGCCCTGGTCACTGACTGCTGTGGCTCCATGGGGCTAGGATGAGGGGCAGGATGCTATGCTGCTGCCAGTGCATCAGGGACTTTGGGCAAGATACTATTGGCCTGGGCTGTGACAGGCTAGGGCACAGTAGTGCAGGGGCCATGTCCAGCTTCCTGAGGCTCAAGGGATGCAGCAGCTACAACCATGTGTGCTGCAGAGCTGGCTACATGTTAAGGGGCTGCCTGATGTTAGCTTCTCCCAGAAAGAAAAGGGAGAAGAAAATCTTTTTGCTGGCCATGCGTGTATTGGCCAGACTATTTGGGTTGAGGCTATGAGAGAGACCTGCAGTATGTTTAGTCTTAAATATTGAGGAAATCATGATGTACTCAGTCTGAAGCCAATCCTGATTATAAAATATGTTCATTTATTCTTAGCAGGATGTTTCACCGATATATTTTGAAATCTGTATGTCACCTTCCCAATGATGTGCCACAACTTTGAATGTTTAATAGTTTAGGAAGAGTTCTCATTGACTTGTATTCTGAAGTTCCAAATTACATATGCTATACTCTTATTTATAGATTAATCCCTGTGACATCTTGATTATTTTTCAAGTAATTCATTTGAAACAACTCTACACAATACATTTTATAGTTGTAATTTTGTTCTTTGTATTGACTTAGTTTTCTCAGTATTTTTTCAATAAACCCTTATTATAATATTCTGTAATCAAAGTCTTGTTCCCCTTAACTGTGAAGTTTATTTTCACCTATTTTTTATTGCACTCATGATGCCAGTTTCTGCTGTTTACTAACCAATTAAGCGGATAAGTAGATTTAAAATTGAACTGTTTGGAACAAGTGGAATATAAAGCAATATGTCTTTTATGTAGTAACAGCTTCAACCCTCTACCCATCTGGCTTTTTTTTGTGTGTGGGCTATAATCCACACTCTTGCTGTTTTGTGCAATAAAAGTGAATCACTTGGCTGCGTGGCTTCTGCCCACACTCCTTCTAGCTCTGCTGTTAAATATTAGAACCGTTTGGTCTGGTTGACTCCACAGGTGGTATCACTTTCTCTTTACAGTTGGCTAGAAGAAAATGCCTGAGCATGAAATAAACAAACTATTTCCAGGCAAAAGCTTTCCCTGCCTGGTCTCGGTGGGTAGGTATGCTGTCACAGAAGGACAGGGGATATATTCTGGTTTATTTTGGCAAATCTAGAGCTAAGTATTTTTTCTTTTCCTGTTTTCTTCTCTTGTTGCCTTTTTAAATAGTCCTTGGTTCTAGGGACTGTGTGTAATCATCTCCACAGTAGTTGCACCATCTCTAGGAACAACGAGTCGAAAGAAACTGTGATTTATTAGAATGTTGACCTCTTGCAAAGCATCTTGCCTTGGGGGTCTGATACTGTTTTACTGTTTATTTTTTATGTACTCACCCACCCACCCCTTTTATACCCTTAGCTGCTGTTGAAAACAGT
The DNA here is from genome assembly GCF_001723895.1 of Crocodylus porosus. Classification (NCBI taxonomy): domain Eukaryota; kingdom Metazoa; phylum Chordata; order Crocodylia; family Crocodylidae; genus Crocodylus; species Crocodylus porosus. Next base: position 85,272,751 of record NW_017728886.1, read on the forward strand.
ACTTCAGGGATCATGGATTTTGTTTTGATCAGTGGGGGTTTTAGGTAGATGGCTTTAAAGTATTTTTTTTAATGCATATGGGTAAAACTATTGTAATACTTTTGCTTCTTAGGCATTGAAAGTACGGCAAGCAGATATCACGCGCGAAACAGTACAAAAAAGTGTCTGTGTTCTAAGTCAGTTGGTAAGTATGACAAACTGAACCTTACTTGCAAACAATACAAGGAATACATGATTTGCCTGACATTTATTTAAATCCCTTGTAATGAGCACTGCTTAAAGATGATGAAGTGAGCATTGAAATTACAGCTGCATTAAGACCAAGGAATTTAAAATTTTAACACATTTCAAGTGTCATCTGCTTACAAGAAAAATGTAAAAGTATGCATCTGTCATTAGGAGTTGTGATGTGATGGATTTGCAATTTCTGTAACTGCCCCCAAAAAACTACTTATTCCAAACTGCATGTTGTGATGCTTTCTATAGTAATGTTTAGTTTATATGCTACACTGATTAATTTTCAGAAAGTGGGAAGTTAAGTGCCCAACTCTGAAACTACATTTTTGCTAGTGGCTCATGCAGCATATTATGTAGAATATGAAAAGTTGTATTAGACCTTATTAGCAGAGGTGCAATTACATCGGTTCCATATTGGATTGGCACCAATATAAAGAAAATTGTCTGTATCCAAAATCAGCCTGATATGGCTGATAATTTGGCTGATAAACGCCCATGCATGCAGGCAGCCACAATGCAGCATGTAGGTGGCAAGAAGCACAGCTCAGCAGCATGGACAGCTGCGTGCAGCTGGTAAGTTTGCTGTGGTGGATGGGGTTGGGGAGGGAAGGGAGTGGGGGAGCAGCTCAAGGACCCCTATGGTGAGGGAGGGAGTGGGGCTGGGGCAAGTGTTTGCCAGGTGGAGCGGGCGTGGGATGGAGGTGCGGCTCGTCTGGGGGACTGTTTGTCTGGTACTGCATGGGCGAAGGGGGAGGAGGGGGCGTATGCCCCCAGATCTGCATGGGGCGGGGCCAGAGCTGAGCCTGGCTGGGCTGCGCTTGGAGCAGGTGGTGGCAGCGCTGGGAGAGAGAGTTATGGGAGACTTACGGCAAATTTTGGGGTGGCTGCAGCCCTTGCCCTCCCTCTCCCCCTATAGCCCCCTCTCAGTGCCCTGAGCCCTGCATAGATATGGGAGCACCCCTCCCCCATGCCAGCTCCAACTGGATCTTAAGTGGTGATACAGCATCTGAATGTGAAACACTAGATAACTGAAATACATAGTGAAAGTAGAACATAGTTAGCCAGAAATTTTGAATACTTTTATCTTCACAAATTGCCTTTGCCTAGAGTTGAGATATCTATTTGTAACAGAAGATAAGGAAAAAATGGAGAGACAGTGGAATTGTTACAAAAAGTGATTTCTTCATCTGCATTTATTTGTCTGTCTTGCAAGCCCTTATATGGATTACTCCAAGCAAAGCTACAGCTCATTACACATGCCTATTTTGAAGAGAAAGACTTCTCTCAAATCACAATTCTTAAGGTAACCTTTCAATGTATATACGCAGAGAATGATGCTCCTTGTTTATCGTACAGGTTATATGATATGAACATTGTTTAGTCAGTGATTTCTCATCTATATATTGCATTTTCAAAGGGTGATAGTACTATGCTTCTCTTCTAAGCCACATGATATGATAATTTATCCTATGATAAATCTGAGCAAGGAAGAATTTACTAATTTACAGAGATGTGAACTGAAAACTAGCTAGTCTCACGTTTTCAAAATCCCTTTAATAAAGATCCCTTTCTCCTTGTTCTAAGGGAGGAAAACTCCCTTTCTCCTCCTCTTCCTGTCCATATCAGTGAAATAGATTCTAGTCCCTTAAGTAGTTTCTTAGAACAGATGGTGGCATTTGCCATTAATAGTACCATTAAGGGCAACTATCATATGCCATTAATATTTTTTTTAATTTAACTTTTGCAGGAACTTTATGAGCATATGAATAGCTCTTTGGGGGGAACTACACTAGAGGGATCACAAGTTTATCTTGGTAAGTAACCTTTTTGTGATCAATAAAAGATTCTCTTCATAACTAATTTTGCCTATGTACATTAAAGCTTAATAAGAGATCTGTGTTCCTGTGTAGTACTATATTATTTTTTCTTTCTGTAATTGTTAGATAAATACCTTGCCTCCTATTGGATGGAGCTCATCTTAGGTTGAAACTTAATGTCTTAGTGATGCCTCTCAGTTTTGATATTTGCTCAGTCACTATGTGGCTGAACTGCTTTCTTAAAACTCTACTTTTTTATTAGTATGAGGGAGATTTTCAGTAGTGAAAATGGAATTAAGGATCCAATTCTTACTGATATTTTTTTCAAAAGGTATTCCTTGTACCTTAAAAAATATCCCCCAGTATTCTTGACTTCATGTTTTGCCTGGGAGTGTGTGATAGAGACAGGTAAATGTGAACAGGGGTTTAATCAAATGTATCAATGAAAATCTGTGATTAGTAGGATTCAGCGTGAAAGTAAATGGCTGCTTTCTGTAGTTCAGTCCCTACCGTAGGTTCAACATGTTTTTTTTGTGTGCGCATAGAAACAAGACAACAAGGTAGGAGCTCTAATAAATTCACCAGCATGTCTTCCTTTAGGGTGTAGAATCGTTGGATATCATCGGGGATCTGGGTTTTCTGTTTCCCATGGAAAAAAACACAGATTTTCCCTCTTCACTGAGGAAAAATGCAATTTTTTTTTTTTTTTTTTATTTTAATGGAGAAACCTGCACATTTTCCACTTTTTGCAAAAAGGGCAGGAAACCCTAAGCCCTGTCCGGAGAGGGGGAGAGGACCTAAAACTCTTGAATCAGCCAGGGCTTGGCTTTGGCTCACTTTTCTTCCTGAAGCCTTTGGGATACCTAAAGCTTGCAGGGGGTTGGGGGCCCACTCTAGCGGGGGGGTGGGGGATGGGACAGGGAGCTGTGGGTTTGGAATGAGGAGCACTGGGGGGGAGGGGGGTGTTCTGGGTCAGGTGCAGGTGACTGCCAGGACTTTGGGGGGGTGGGGCTAAGGGGCTCTGGGAAGAGCCAGCAAGGATGGTGGGTGGCAGGCCAGGGGTGTGTGAGTGCAGGCTTAAGGAGCTGGGAGGTGTCTGCAGGCACTTTCAGGCCAGCATGGGAGAACCCAGACAGCATCCCTGCACCCCGCTGGGGATAGGGATGGGCAGCAGGCAGGGTCTCTTACCTGCCTGCCTAGCAGTGTTGAAGAGCAGGGGCAGCCATTCCCTGCCACATGCTGGGGCAGCCTACCCTGCCACCTGCTGCTTGCCACTTGCTACTGTGAGGAGGTGGTGGTGGCCACAGTGCAGGGCACTGCCACTGTAGCACTGGGAGAACACTCTGTCTCGTGCCAGTGTCTGGGGCAGGTGCTGGGCTGCTGCTGCCATCCTGAATCGCCTGCAAGAAGTCAGAGTGCTTCATGCCCAGCGCCTGCAGCTTCTGTCTGCTGCCACTGCCCCCAACCCCCAGCAGTGGTGGTGCAGCTGAAGAAAGCAGCAGAAAGATAGCAGGCAGTGTGTGGCGCCTCTTGGCCCCTAGCATTTCTCCGGTTTTGGGAGTGGACAGAGTGCAAAGCGCCTATCTGTGGCCTGTACCTGCCCCTAGCCCTCAGCTCATGCTGGAGTCAGGGAGGCTGCCCTGCTGGGCTGGGATGCTGTGCCATGCTGTGTGCCAAGGACATGGCACCCCCTTCCTCACTGGCTCCCAGAGCCCAGTGCACGCTGCCTCCTGTCTTGAGTCTCCAAGGGAAAGAGGCATCTTCCCATAGTACTTTATTATTTTTATTTTATTTTATTTTATTTTATTTATTTTTTCAGAGCTAGAAAGTCCCACATCCCTCCTCGCCCCCGTGGTGCCTGGCACCCAAGCCTCAGAGCCGTGGAGTTTCTTGAGGTAGGCGAGCCCTGGAAGGCCTGCCTGCAGGTCCTGCCCAGGGTTGTGTGGAGGGATGTGATGGCAGCCATGTGCTGTAGGCACAGACACAGACACGGCCCCCCCTCAGCCAGATGGAAACAATTCTTCCTCTGAGCTTCCCCTTCATCCACTGTGCAGCACATTCCTGGAATAGAGGTTTACCATTCAGTTGCTTGGCTAGGGCACTCCTAAGGGATTTTAGGAGCTTCTTTTTCTGTTTGTTGGTTGTTGTTGTTGTAGTTGTTGTTGGCAGGTTTTTGTCCTATTTTGGGGAGACTGTCCTAGGCACAGGCTTTTTAACTTTCTTTATCCCAAGTGGGGCTGGACTACAGAACCTAAGCCTTAGAGTTTAAAAGTGCTTTAAGCTGTACTTTGTGTTTCTTTCCCTTTTGTCCTATTATAAATCTGGCTTTTTCTGGTACATTACTTGCAAGGGAGAAGTTTGTTCATTCAGGGCACCCCAGTTTAAATTTAGTTGTCCCAATTTCTTGGTGGGGGTTTGTGCCAAAGCTAAACTTATTTGAGACCCTCCAGAACTTGAACAGAGCCCTTAATTGCTGCCAACAGGTGCAGAGAGCAGAACAGCAGGGGTTAGCACTGCTCAGAGCCACAAAGTAGCAAGGGGGGGCAGCTGCAGCCAGACTTGTGTCTTGTTGCAAGTGGGGGAGCTGCTGCCAGGAGGGAGTAAGTGAGTGGTAGGCAGGGGCTCTGGGTTTAGAGTAAGGGCACTGGCAGGGATGGGGAGCTGGGGCTTGGGAGTGAGGGGCATGTCAGGGCTGCTCAGCGCCATGTCAGCCGCAGTTGGACCCATGTCCTGATACGGGGGAGAGCTGCTGCCGGGAAGGAGTGTGTTATGGGGTAGACGGGCCGTGCTTGGGAGTGAGGGGCAATGGCATATCACGCCTGCTTAGGACCACATAGCCGTGAGGAGGGGCAACCACAGCTGGACCCCCATCACACTGGGGAGTGAGGGGGGCAGCAGGAGCTCTGATTTTTTTCCATGATGGAAAAAACCAAATGTCAAAATATGTATGTATTTAGAATGTTTTTTATTATAATGATTGAGGCACTGGTAAGGCTTCCAAATTTGCTCTAAACCTGTAAATATATCAATAAAGCATTGTGTTCAACTGATACCTATCTATATATATCATGGCCTTTCATTTTAATTGCAGATTTTGGAATTTTTAATTAGAGAACTTGTGATTTTTTATTTCTTTTTATTATTTTTTTTTTTTTAAACAGATAAAACAAGGATCCCTGGATATCATAGTGGTTTAGATATTTTTTTTTTTAAGCTTATGCAGCTTCGCCTAAGAAAAATGTGAACAGAAAATAAGAAGGTTTGTTTCTTTGGCCAAGACTTAATAACAAATTTATTTTTAACATTTTAGGTCTGTCTCCTCGAGATCTTGTCCTTCAGTTTAGACATAAGGTATGTTTTTCATCTGTTGGTAAAGCATAGCACTGAGATGCTTTGCTTGTGTTTGTTGCACAGAGGGAAAGCATGGGTTGCATCAAGAACAGTTTATAGCCATGCACATGCACACATTCACTTATGTTAAGCACCAGCCTCTCTTGTGATGGTGGTGTTCGAGGTAGTTACAGCCCCCAGATTTTTTTCTGTGGCCCGTTATAGGTTGGCACAGCTTGAAGCTGACGTCCATCTGACGTACTACATACAGAGATGCCACCCTGCCACACGCCCTTTTGTCTCCATAGGCTCCTACAATGCCTGGGATTTTGGGGAGACAAGGGAATCTGCTCCACTACTTCCTTGCTTGCCTTCCTCCATTGTTTTCCCTTTCTGCAGGCACTAGGAGTATTCCTTGTAGGGATATTATAGCTAGTGTTCACTCCTAGTGTTACCTGTGTGGTGCTAAAGGAGTAAGGTAAGACTGAGAATCTGGCTCAAAAAAGGCTGTATCTTATTGAATTTTTGTATGCCTCAGTGGCACTTTGTAGCTGTGTAATGTAAGTCTTTGATACTTACCCGTAGTTGGATTCTGTTTTGTACCTGTGGAGGAGGTGGATTACTCTGTGCATGTACCTGCCAGAAGTAAAACTGAGGAGGAGGGTGGCTGTGCCATCTTTTAAACCAGTAGGCTAGAGGTTAAGGCTTTCTTCCCCCACTTATATGAATAAAGGTGAGAACAGAATCTGGCCTTAAACATTTTGACTTCTGTGAACACACATCCTATGTGGTGAATAGGATCCTGGTGTTCTACCAAGTTAGCTAATGTATCTCTATGAAAAACCTGTTCTCTACATAAGAAATGTTGTATGTGACTTGTATATTAAAATTATTATTATGGGGTGATAGAATACATTTTTCACTTATAAATAAGCTTCACTGTGGGATGTGTGAAGTTCTGACTTCTTTTTATGCATGTTCTCATCTCTCCAATGCTGTTTTTAATGGCTATTCAATTGAAATAAATTGAATGTCAGAATATCTTAGTATCACAAGTTCTCATTGGCCAGATGGTCCTGGTTGATTTGAAATGGTCAGTGGAAACATTTTTATTGAAATGTAAATGTGTGTATATTTTTTGGTAAAAGTGACCATGGGCCACTAATCCAGATATGGTTTGTTTGTTTTTTTTTCTCCTTATTTTTTCAGGTCTTAATCCTTTTTAAACTGATTCTTCTAGAAAAAAAGGTAACGTTTCTGGCCAGGCAGAGGCTGAAATAGAAATGTAGTTGTTGGATGTGCTTATGAGAAGCTACAAAGAGTAGGTTAATAAAAGATGCATACGATTTCATGAGCAAAAGCTCACTTAAACAGATGCTATTACAAGGTGCTGATTTAAGGTTGTAGAAAAATGATGCATTTGAGCTGCGGTATAAAATTAAAACTGACGTGGCAAGTTTAATTTTAGCATATTCAACTTTAGTTCTTAGCCCTGGAATTTTAACATGCTCACAGTGAATTTTTTGTTTGTTTTATTCTGGTACATATATATAATTGTAGCTTTAAAACGAATGGCATATGAGAATTTGTGTACGTGTCTGATTTTTAGGTGCTCCAGACCTCAACCCTTGCAATAAAATTAAGAAGCTAGAAATCCTGTATCTGTGTAGTGCCCCAGTGACTTCATTTGGGATCTGCAAGGGCAGAAGTGTCTGTATTCATGGCTCAGCTACACAATCAGGATCTTATCTTAGCATTTCATTGTGTATTTGAATTCAATTCCAAAAAACACAAAAGAAATTTCTGATGGTAAACTCAAAAAGAATGCCACTGCTGTGCATTTACTTCAGTTCCTGTGATCTCCATGTAACAGGGAGAAGGCTTCTGTTTCAATATTCACCTCCACTTAGGTCTTTTGAACAGTTTCACACACATTTTGAATTGTCTCAGTGAATAGGTTAAACTATATAGATTTTTTTTTTTTAATTTGTATGTTTAGATTGATAACAGTTTTGTTTTGGAAAATGATTTCCCCATTTTAATAACTGATGGTAGCCTTTCATGATGACCGTTTAACGTTCCAGTACCTACTTAATACTGAGCTATAATTCCATTCAAAAGCCGTACAGACCATGAGAGACAACTGCACAGGAAGCATGCTCAAGTGATTCAGACCAGCGTCTGGTTTGAATAAATCTGAGTTTCTTCTAAGGCCACAAATAGGAAATGAACCTTGGCGGCTGCAACAGGGAAAATGCTTGGTTTTCCTGCACTGCCCGCTTCCCAACATATGTTAAGGTTCCAGAATAGTTGTGGGAAGTGTGTACAGTCAAAGACTTTAAGCATACTAAGCCAGTGTGCACCAATAACACCATGAGTTCTTGATTAGAAAGATGTGTGTATGCTGTGGACCATCTCCACTAATCCAAACAGCTGGGTTGGTGCCTGTTTCATATGCAGAAAGAAATGCTTCCATCTCCAGATGGTGATGGCATCTGATCTCTAGACTATTACTATAGTTCCGAGTATGTACTGCCAGAGCCAGTCTCTCTTTGCTGACCTTTAATATTGCATTGCTGTTATGGAGTGGGGGAGAAGAGAATTGGGAAGGAAAGGGAAAAGCTAATTTTTGTTTGCCCATGTAGGAAGAAGGCCTAGAGATTATAAACCTTACCTGACTGTCTCACCAAGCACTCTTGGAGTCAGCTAGAAACAATGTGACATCAAGCAACATAAGACTGAAACAAATTTCCTGGGTCTTTTGAGTCCAGTCTTCTGTTACTGCAAATCATTTCTTTCACAAACCTTTAAAGTTTTTTTTTTTT
>NW_017728886.1:85281079-85299349 GCF_001723895.1 Crocodylus porosus
AGCCTTACGGCCTTTCTTTTACTTTCCAACCTAAATAAATTTGTGGCTGGTTTTGAACTCTTGTGCCAATATTCTCTTACCTTAAATATTTCCTTTCCTTCCCCAGTATTTCTCTCTGTTTATTTTTAGATGGCAGTCTTCTTTTGTTTTGCTAGACTTCAAAAATAAAGTTGCTCTGTTTCCTCTCATATGATACAATATTTATTCTTCTCATAGCGCTTCTTTTGTACCTGTTCCAGTTTGAATGAATCTTTCTTGATTCTGGGTGACCAGAACAGTATATAGTATTTTGCAGGAGATCTCATCAGTGCCTTGTACAATGGCATTAAATCTTCCCTATCCCTGCTAGAAGCACCTCTTCTGAAACATTATAACCATAACACATTGGTAGTGCTTAACTAGTACATCTAGAGCCTTTTCTTCACTAACCTTTTCTGAAACATTATAACCATAACACATTGGTAGTGCTTAACTGGTACATCTAGAGCCTTTTTTTCAACTGATGGGCTTCCAGATTTCAGAAATCACTTTGGTCCCCAAGTGCCTGACTTGGCATTTTGTACTATTACATTTCATTATTATTTCTATTACTCTGTCCTCAAGGTCATCTTGCTTTAATCTAAATGATATATCAGTATATCACCTTTAAATTTATGATGCCTTCTAGCACTGAGTCATCAGCATAATCTTACTTTTTGTGCCAAGGTCACTTATAAAACAAGATCAATCCAAAGACTTATCTTTGAGGAACTCTTATCTTTCGTTTGTATGCTATTGATTGCAATCCCCCGGTAGGCATTTCTTTATCCATCTTACAATTCCTCTCTCAATTCCTGTCTCTTCCAGTTTAACTAATAATTTCCCATGTAGCACAATATCAGATGCTTTACTGAAGCCCAGATGAGATCATGGGGAAGTGGGTCTGGAAGAGGCTTTATGAGATCTTATAGCCAGCTAAGCCCTCTACTCAAGATGGGCTCATTCCTGACTAAACCATCCCAGCTCAAGCATCTGTTTAACCTTTTGAAAATTTCCAGGGATAGAGATTCCTCAGCTTCTCTAGGTTGCCTGTTCTAGTTCTTGCCCACTCTCATAGTCAAAAAGTTCTTCTAAATCTCCAACCTAAATGTCCTCTGCTGCAGCTTGAGGTATTGTTCCTAGTCCTGTCCTCTGTCACCACAGAGAAGTTCATATCCACCCTCTTTTTAATCTCCCTTCGGGTATTTGAAGACTGTTATCAAATAGATAGGATCTACCGCATGGATCCACCACATTTCCTTTGTCTAGAACAAGGGTGGCCAACCTGCAGCACAAGTGGCACAGGCAGCCTTTGTATGTGGCAAGCAACAGATTGGGGGGAGGACAGGCAACAGAGGCAGATAGGGGAGGGAGCAGAAAGCAGGGCAGCAGATTGAACAGGGGGAATTTTTTTCAAAATCTGTTCTAAAGAAGTTCATACAGTTAAGGAAAGAGTTTCAGCCTGCGGTTGCCTAGATCACTTCCCCTTTCTTCCACCCTTAAATATAGGTACTATAGTCTTCAGTCATATGGTACTTGATAGTTTCTTTATTTTTGTTTTCCCCCTTTAATGCTAGCAGGTATGTGATTTCATGTGCTGCTTCTTTCTGAATCCTGGGATGGCAATTTATCTATTTGGGCCCCAACTTGAGTGCGTTAACCTTTCTCCCAAGCTATAAAAGTGAGCAACAGTTTACCCAAAGGACCAAAAACAATCAGATAAAAGATGGTGACTTTTAAATTAATCAGTTAGATTTTAACTTGTCATTCTTGCTACTGTTGAAATACTGGCAAATGTTAGAATAAATTATCCAGGTATAGAAAATGTCTTGTTTTTATCTCTTCAAACATTGTCTAAATAAATATTGTTGTTCTCAGCCAGCTTCTTTTTTTTTCTCGCATTAATTGGCCTTAAGCTCTTTTCTTTGTTCTCTTGTGTGAAGCTTCATTCTTATTTTTGTTTCCCTAGGTATTGTTTTATATCTCTCCAGTAAACAGGCTGGTGGGGGCACTAATGACAGTCTTATCACTCTTTCCTGGTAAGAACATAGCAGGGTTGGTTGGTTGGTTGGTTGTTTTGTGCAGTTTTGTGTTCATAATTGAAGTTGACCAAACTATATTTCATGAAGGGGTTCAACTTACATGACACTGGAGGTGTGTTGGTATTTTGCTTGGAGAAAGAGCCATCTCTAACTCATGTAAATGTGTGAAATAATCTATTATGAAGTGTACATGCACAGAGCCTCATGATATGTGATAGTTCTGTAGAGTGTTTTGTTCTTTTTTTACCATGGCTTCCTCATACTGCTGTCTGTTTTATGACTTTAGGGTGAATAACCTTTAGTAAGCTTGATATTGGTGGTTGGTTTTATGTTTCCGCCAAATGTAAAAACAAATGTAATTCAGATGTTAAGTAACATTTAAGGCAGATGGCTAGTACAAGGCCATATGGATAGAAGAATTTCAAAGAGGCTTTGTAAAACGCATGATACTTTTTCAGTATGCTAAAGAGAATTTCCTTTGTTACCATAATCAAAGACTGGTAAAATCCCTGGTGAGTTTGTACTATTTACATATTGCTTTTCCTTTTAGGAATGATTGAACATGGTCTTACTGATTGCTCACAGTACAGACCAAGAAAGAGTATATCAGAGGATCCTTGCTTGCAAGAATTTACCACCCCTGTAGATGATTGTATTTCTGTGCCTGCTGCTGATGTTTCAAATACAAACTCAGGACCAGCAGGGGAAGGCAGTAAGCTGACAGGAAACCAGATACTGGAGAATCAGAAAGGAAATGGGTCCTTTTCCCAGTCTGAAAAGAAATGCAATGGGGCACAGTCCTCAAATGGTACTGGACAGTTTTTGAAACCTCCTATGCGCACCTCTCCAGAGTCTTCTGAAAGTGATTGGGAAACCTTAGATCCTAGTATTTTGGAAGACCATAATATGAAAGAACGGGAACATGAAAACATGGTCACGAAACAGACTGAGATCTTTTCAAAGGAATTGGCAACCTCAGAAAACCTTCCTATTACTGTGCAGCCCCAGGCTAATACAGGACATGCAGTTCTTGTTCCAGGTTTGATATCTGGGTTAGAGGAGGACCAGTATGGCATGCCATTGGCCATCTTTACCAAGGTAAACAGCTAGATCATTATAACCAGTAACTATATAAAAGCCCAGTAAAACATTAAGGCAGGCTGAAATGGACTAATAATGTGTTTGTATTTCCAGTGTGAAGTTGTGTGTTTATTTTTAAGGTATCACTAAATGTGCATGTGCAGACTTTGACAATTGACTACATTTTATCAAATATATCCAGAGAAGTTCTCTCATTTTATCTGTCCTTAGGCACGTACATTCTTTTACATGACTTATAACTCTGCCATCTAGTTTTAGAAGTCCATGTTAACAGGTAATGACCTTCAGATGTTTCTTGATCAGTTGGGAGGGTCAGACATCAACAGCTGGTCTTAGAGCACACCAATCCCTACCATAGATGTTGCTTAACATGTTTGAAAGAACTGTCTAACCTAGTCCCACCTAGTTTAGACTTTCATCCAAAGTGGGTACCTAAACTGTAGTTTAGTTTAAGTACTTGAATCCAGATGAGATCCTGAAAGTCTTGGCTCAGCTGCTGTTTCATCCTGGAGGCCCCTAACCTCCAGAGGCAGTTGGCACCTTGCCAGTTCCCTAGGCATGTACAGTTACCCCAGTGGATGCCCAGAACTGCTTTATTTTACATATCTGAGCAGCTTGGCACCTATCTTAACACCAAATAAAATGGGATCCAGAAAGTCAGAGGTCCTTGGCTTAAGCCGCCTAACGTACTTAGTCTGGCAGTCATTCTCAAAGCATGCCTCACATGGACAGGATGTAGTTCCTTACAACATGCAGTGGAAATAATCACTTTATTTTAAACACAATGGAAGGGGGTGGCAACCATGCTCCCTTTTAATAATAGTCTTGGCAGTTAAAAATAACAAAAACAAAACAAAAAAACTCTCCCAGGGTGCAGGGGACCTAATTTCAGGTCTGTCCTTAGCCTGGTAGGGTTCAAAACTACATCTCCCACTCCCTAGGAATGTATATTCTTCTGTTGCTGTATAAAAAAGGAATTCAAGATTCACCAAGTCGGAGAGCATAAGAAGGCTTACTAACCTTTTAGCCACTTCCCTTGGATTGGGAGGGGGTCCTGAGTTCCAATCCTTTCGTCTAGGACTGTTTCTCTATTTAAATCAAAAGAGTTGTTGGCTGAAATATGTGGATTTAGAACTTACCCCATAATAACTTATTCAAACAATAAAAGGATTTATTTTGGAAGTACAAGAGTTTCACAAAAACCTGTGGGTAGTATGTGCTACTTGTGGTGTTTAATCCATTTTAAGATGAATTCTAGCCAAATTAATCTGTAGAATAGGGTTACTAATGGAGTTTTTGGCTTCTTTTTACATCCTTGATAAGGAGGCATTACTAGAGGATACTCTCTCTGTGTCTCTCTGCCTCTTTTTATAAATTAAAAACAAACCTAGCTGTGTGTAAGAGAATGCTAATCTCACTTGAAAGCAGTCCTCTATTTATGTTCATGAAAATATCTTGCTTTTCTTGAACAGGGAGTAACTGAAGCAAATATGGCTCAGCACATTAAAAATCAAACCCATTTATATCTTGCAAAGATTTTACTTTTAGTTGTAAATAATTATACACCACTTGTATGTGAAAGAGGCAAAGATTTTCTCTCTGCAATTGAACTTTAAGATAAAACTAAAAACTGGCAGTGCTGAATTGCAAAATAGTGATTTCTGCAGGAAAAGACCCAAACACTGTTTTCTAGACCCTTGTGATTGGGGATACCACGTTCTTTAGGAAATGAGGTGAAAAGATGTATTTTTTCACAAGCAGTTTTAAAATATAACCTTTCCTGTACTAGCACAACGAGTTTTAAGATATTTGTCTCTAGCAGTGATCCTTGATCTGATGCTTGACCAGAAACACCAAAAATGATGTTATGACAAACTGGCTTAACAGGGATACATGTAGTTAAAGACCTGGTACATCTTCCAGAATCACTACCATACAAGTAATTTGTCTGATTTTGTCTTGAGAAGGCAGTCGTGTTACTACTAAAGATATTTAGGTAATTTATGAAATTACAAGGAGAGGCAAAGATACGCTTACTCCAGTTCCATTAAAATGACCATGGCAATGTTGTCCATTTAGTAAAAGGACACCAAACCATTAGTGGGAGACAAAACTTGAAGATTGTTTTAAAATAACGAGATTATTTAAATTGTATTTAACGGTATATAAAGATTTACCTTCTACTCCACAAAGGCAATCTCTCATTCAGGGTTATCTTACGTAATTAGAAACGGGGCTTGAAATTTCTAAGATACCAGCTTTTAGTGACATCCATCCCTTAATAACTTCTGGTTTGTGTATTCCAAGGAAACCAGGCAATTCAACCTGAAATGCAAGTCTATTTTAGATCCTTCATCTTAGGGTCACTTAAGTGTCGTTTTTTGGTATGGTGTCAGCCATGCTGTGGAAAGTGAAAAAGAGTATGAGTTTTGAAATGGACACTCTGGTCTTTTAATAGCAAAGAATTCCTAAGATCTCTCAGCCTATCTCTTTCTTAAACTTAGATAGCAATTAGATCTTCTGTTGGCAGCTTTTTAGACTCTTAGGTTTCCAGACAAATAGAGTTTATGTTGGTGATTCCATAACAAAGCACTGTAGTACTTTGACAAAGACTGCTCTGTTTTAGTTGATAGTACTTGTCATCTGGCTAGTTCTCTCTCCATTTAATCTGGCAAAAGAATGAGTTCTACTCCTTTCTTTCATATGTTTCAAATTGCTGTGTACATCTGATGATGTACATGTGCTCTTATTGTTGTGTCCAACATGCCTGTAGCCCTTCTGGGACTGTTAGTGAGTATGTAATTGAACAGCTGGAATTAGACTTGAGTTTCAAGAGGGACATTGATTCCATTTAAAAAGGAAAATTATGATGGTTCCAGCTGTTGCAGGAATCTGAGCGTCACCTATATCAAAAGCTAAGGAAAAAATATATATACTTTTTGCTTTCTTTTTTTTTTAAGAAGAAGAAGGTTTAATTCAATGCATAAGGTAAATGGAGAATCAAAGAGTCTGGGTTGCAATTGTGGTGCAATTTTTTTTTTTCACATGGTGCAACACATTGTGAATGATTGCCCAAGTAGATCATTTTAATGACCATCTAAAATCAGTCTGTACAACTACCCCTGAAGCAGTTGAATGGTTATCAAATTTAGATATTAATCTATGAATGTTGTAATCCTAAAATGTCATATGAAAGAAGAAAAGGTACAGTGCTTAAAAAGCGTGGGGCATTACTTTTCTTTCTCTTGCTGTTTTTAAACCAAGCATGAATATGCTGCTCACCAAGAAGTCTAGATTGATACCCCTGGATTCTGGAAGTCTCTGCAAATTTTGGATAACAGCAGTAATTAGCATGGTCTCTTCTGGATAGAAGGGACATGAAAGAGTTGATAAAAGAATCTGTCCATCTGCTGAGTTCTTGTCCTTGCTGTGACTGCTAAGGACATGAGAACAGTGCTATGACCATAAAACTAATGTCATTTTAAGTTATTCTATTGCAATTAAAAGGCTGTAGTCCTCAGCCCCTACCACCTTCAGCTGGAATTCAACCAGAGTCTTAAGAATACAGGTCTACGTAGCTTCTTACTAAGTATACTTATTACACCAAGATGACTCTGTCTAGAGCTTTTATTTTTTCCAGAGGAGTACAAGACAAGCCGAAGCAAATTCCTTTGAACTATACCCTGGTTTATTGGAATATTTAACAATCAGACAAAATTACCAGTAGCAGCCACATACAGCAGAGAATAAATATATAGATACATGCTCGGTACCTACTGGGTGACAAAGTTTCAGACCCCCTCAGATTCTGTCCCCTCAGGTAAGGCAAATTCCAGACACTACCTTTGTGTTAAGGAGTTTTATACAGTTCAGATTCCAGTCTGAGAGAACAGTCTTGGGCAATTGAGTAGGGAGCATGGAAACAGTCATGTTGTCATTGTTTTTACCCAGGGTTGGCTTATTACCATTCAGTGTGGTCACCAGTCTGTGCATCTCAGTTCACCAAAACTCCTTCACAGTTCTGCCTTTTCACGTGCTAATCATTGTGATTACAGACTGAATTGCTTTTGGGATAAGTTTACCTATGAGGACGAAAGTAGTGACATATCCAGCATCAAGGGGTTTGAGGTATCAAGACTCCCAACATGCTTACTTTCTGTGCACATTTATTTGCTTGCTGTACTGTAGTGTAGCAAAGTGGTGTTCTACAGTAGTGTTTATACATGATTGGGAATTCAGTGGAAAGCAGTTACCAGGGTTTTTCTACCTATTTGGATTCAGTCTCTCGCTTTTTATTGTTTTATTAGGAAGAACTGTTAATGTAAGTAAGTACATACGATGACTCATCTTTTTTTTCCCTCCCTCCTCCTCCCTTTTTATTAATCATTTAACATCTTTGTTATCCTAGGGATACCTTTGTTTGCCGTACATGGCGTTGCAACAACATCATCTCCTGTCCGATGTAACGATCCGTGGCTTTGTTGCGGGAGCAACCAACATCTTGTTTCGTCAGCAAAAACATCTAAGTGATGCAATTGTGGAAGTATGCATCCTCTCCTTAGAACTTAAAAACTAAAAGATTGTTTGCATCCTCTAGCATATACCTGAATCAAAAGAAGAACGCCTTGACTCATACTAGAGTTGTTTGGATGTTGTAGCAACTAGAAGTAAAATCAAGGACTAGGATCCCATCACACTAAGTACTTGAACAGTCATTTCCAGAAACGTGGCCTCTGCCCTAGAACACACCTACACATGTTCTTTCAAGTGAAGTTTTGTCCAGAAGCAATATACAAAAATATTTCTTGGTTGCATTTAATTTTTACTGGTGTTTGCTGTTCTTCATTTAAAGCAGGCTATTGAATAGGATTTCTTAATGTTTAGTTCACTATCTGATAACCCTATTGTGCAGATACTGAGGAAGAGAGCTGTGCTCGTCTGCATAGAAACATTTATCAGGATAATTATTGCAGAGTAAGTGCTGTCCACAAGGAGTGATTTCAGAAGAACCATAGTACCTTATTTCTGTACAGGCCCATTGTTACAGAATATAGCAGTTATATATTTACATTATCAGCTTTTTATTTAGGAAGAAAATTGCACAAAAAAATGGTACAAACTTTACTGTGTGTCATTTTGTATCCAGTGTCTTGCATTTGAAAATTCCAGTTGACACCTCACCATCATGATTTATTTTACTTGTAGTGAACTTCAGTGGCTACCTACTGAGTTCTTGAAAATTAGATGTTTATAACTGAGAAAACTAGAGAGAAGCATTCTAGTGCTGCTGTCCTCAGTTTTGTTTAATTTTAGATTTAAATTACCATAAAATGACACTACAGGGAAGCAGTAGCTGCCCTAACACATTTCTGATTTGTAGAAGGACCACCTAGTAACTTTAGATGATTATGGTCTGATAAGTTAATTAACCTAGCCAATAAATTAAAGTAGGAGGAAAGAAGCTGTAGCAATATACTTGGGTAGATTGACCCAATCCTGTCAAAGAGCTTTCTTCATTATGGCAGGAAGGTCCCTAAATCCAGGCTATTTTAGACCAATATCTGAAATATTCTGAGAAGAGTTTGTGTGTAAACTGGCTGTCTGTTTCTCCTTGCCAGTAGTTGTGATTGTGGTTGTGGTTTGGGGAGGAATTGGTGTGTGACAAAAATAGTGCGTATTTTATATAATGGAAGTTTTACTTGGACTGTTCTTGCCGTTGGGATTATTTAAACAGATAGAGGAAGCCCATGTCCAAATTCATGATCCAGAACTTCGGAAGATCTTGAATCCCACAACTGCTGACCTGAGATTTGCAGACTACTTGGTAAAGCACGTAACTGAGAACAGGGATGACGTTTTCCTTGATGGCACTGGCTGGGAAGGAGGAGATGAGTGGATCAGGGCTCAGTTTAATGCGTATCTTCATGCACTACTTGCTAGTGTGCTGCAACCAGGTACACTCTGATCCCTTGCTTAGGGTTTTGGGGAGGATGGGTAGTAAAATAGGATGCACAGTAAACAATTGCTCCATTGAAGTTTGAATTTGGCTCGCATTGTGCCTTTATTTCATTGAAGATTTTTCTAAAATCCCTAGAAGCCATAATCTCATTTTGTTTCAGGCCACATTTTTTTCAGTTTTTTAAGCACCCTTGGCCATCTTATTTACACTGCCTCATTTAGTGATTTTTACAAAACTATCTTTCCCTCTTTTGTTTTCAGTTGGGTATTTGTGTTTAAATTCCCTCTTCACAGATAAAGTACCTGATATCCATGCATGTAGAAATCCTGCTAATCCAGACTTTTTTTTCTCTGCAGTGTGCTTGTTTCAGTTGTCCTTACAGAACTTAAACAGCTAACCCTAAGTCCTTTAGGAAAATGTTCTTTTTGCCCAGGATTACTTTTTCCCTGCCTTCCCTTCATAATTTATTCTGAGTTAATAGCCATTAGTCAATTCTGTATCTATCTCATGAACTTCTGAAAAACATATTGAAAGCTTTACTTAAACATAAAAATACTGAGTTCTCCTTGGCCACTAGCCTTGTAATTTTACAATGATTTAACTCTTTGATGTTGTACCATGTCGTGTTTTTCATGAACCTTGTGCTGTTTCTTTTTTATCTCAGTTGTTCTGAAATGACTAAAGAAATGAGTGGAGAAGAATTTCTTTACTAATTCACATGCTAAGAAGTCTCAAATTTAATTCAAAAATAGAATTTTCAAATTGTTGTAACAGCTTAGCAAATCTGTTGTAAGAAGAGAGCCAGGTGATACCTCAGGCTTTGTGGTGGCCATCTTCACTCCTTTGACTCTTCTCCTGCCATTATATGGTGCCTTGCAACAGAGTGAGGCCACATATCTTTGTTTTCAGGTTCTCATAGTTGTGCAGTGTTGTTGCAGGATGTTCAGTGGCTTTCTTATGAAAAAGTTTTTACTTGTGTTTGACTCTAGAAAATTTACTTTTCTCTGAAAGTTTTACAAATTACCATGATAACGTGTACACATTTGCGAATAGACATTTTTAAATCCACAATAAAAAACTTGTTTCATTGCTGATGGTTAGGGTCCTGGAGTCCAACTCTTCATTTTGGCGAGGATATATGAAACGAAAACCCCTCCTTTCCCATTTTTTCCTGTTACATCCTAAGTGAACTGCCATAGATTCACTCCCCTCTTCTTTTATTCATTAGACAATGAAAAGATGCTGTCAGACTTTGGAACAGCCTTTGTAACAGCTTGGAAAAATACACATAATTACAGAGTATGGAATAGCAACAAGCATCCAGCTCTTGCAGAGGTCAATTCTAGGTAAGAAAGGAACTTTAAGGTTTCTTATATGAAATCAGACCTCTTGTATTGGGTAGTACAGAATTCTGTTTCTTTGCTTCTCTTTACACTTTTTATGAGGCTGCTTGGAGAGATGAGAAATGTTTGAGACATACATAAAGTGAAGATATGATGTTCAGGAAGTTACTGAATACATTGATAGGAGTTGACTTCCTCCCTTTAGGGAGGACACATCCATTCTTCCTCAGAGGTTCAATCTGTTGGATTTTTTTTTATTGTTTTTAGGGACCAGTAGTGACCAGGATCATTATTAGATAACTATTTTGGCCCAAAACTTACACTAAGTACTGTTCCAGTACATTTAAAAAAAAATCTATAAAGCCCTTTCTGGCTACCAGAGAAAGGGCTCTCATTCCCCATCTTGTCAACAGGAAGAGTCTCAACTGTCAGCTTGCAGGAGCAGTGAAAATAAGACTATATACAGCTGGCTTGTAGATCTGGCTTGCAGATGATTTGGCAGAAGCTTAGGACTGAATCACAACCTGGGATGTGATCCATGAAGAGATGGAGAATACAGCTAGACTAGATATTTTCTTTACAGCAGTGGAGGACAACCACTAATGTAAAGTGTGGCATGTGTTCATTATGAAAACACTAATACTGAAACTTCTGAACTACCTTTTTTCCTTTTCTAGCCATCCATTCCAGGGCCAATATTCTGTCTCAGATGTAAAGTTAAGGTTATCACAGTGAGTATCTAGAACATTAAATATTTAAATATAAGGGGTTTTTAACATGTATCAGTCACTTGTATTGCCTCTGCTAAAATCAGAATATAGAAACAAAATCAAGGTTCAGAGTTGGGAATTGACCCTCTCTGTGAAGCTAAATACAGCATTCAGTTACAGAACGACATCTAAGAAGAGAGAGTGTGCCTAACACGGGTATCAAGAACATTTTTCACTGATTTTGTTTTTGTGGTGTGCTTGAAACCTAGTGCATTACAGCCTTAATCTTTTATTAGGGTTTTTGGACACCACAATAATATACTGCATTTACTCAAATCTAAGATGAGGTTCCCCACCCCCACCCCCCCCAAATCAGCACGGCGGGGAAAAGCCTGTCATCTTAGATTGACATACAAAGCTAAGGAGGAGGCAGGCAGCTGCTGTGGCTCTGACTAGCCCTGAGCCGGAACTGGGGCTGGAGTCAGACCCACAGAGCCGCCTGCTCCTGTTCTGCATGCCTTCTGCCACTTCTGCCCCCCTCCTACTGTGTCCACCCCCCTGTCCACCCCTGCATTACTGTCAGGTACAGCTCAGTTCTGGCTCAGGCTGGATTCCTTCCCAGGCATGAGCACATGGAAACTCTTATCTCCTGCCCTGCCAATCAACAGCATCAACATCCATGTGTGGTCCAGCAGGAGTTGTGCTTCTATGTGCTGTCCTCTTGACCCAGGTGAGAATAGAGCCCAAGCAGCATCTGACAGTAAGGGAGGGACGAAGAAGAGGCAGAGATTGTGGGGAGTGGGTTGCGGGGGAAGGAGCAGAGACTGGGGAGTGTGGGTGGCAGAGACTGAGAGGGGTTGGGGGTGCAGGTGGCAGAGAAGGCAGGAAGGCTGCAGGAAGAAGTGGGTGGGGGGAGGGCCTCCTGGCCTCCGTTCTCCCCAGATGCTGCTTTCCCTGCTGTAGCAGTTGGAGTGAACTTGGTGGGGGGGATACATTTAAGACAGCCCTCTGATAATTATATTCTATACCTGGAAAATGGCAAATTTGCATGTGTTATAATGTTTAGAATCTAATTATTATATCAAATTTCTAACATTTTTGTAAATGATTAATGTTTTGTGAACCCTGGAAGCTGAAACGCTTCCGGTACCTGGATATTTCTTTTTGTATATTTTGGTTCTAATTTTGGGCTGGAAATCTAACTGCCATAAATCTGCAATTAAAAGAAAGCACAGAACTACATTTCTCAATGCTTTTGATCACCAGTGTCTCAGTGGCATGGGCTGAAACTTCATCCTGGGTATTAGGATGTCATCTGCAGTAATTGCACGGTTTTAACAGCTAATGAAGGTGTTTATAAATTTTATTTGGGGAAAAGTACTTAGGTTAAAAAGGTTCAGTCTGTTAGGGTATCTTAGCCATTCTTCTGCTCATTTTACCACAATTACCCATACTTCCTTGGCAATTCCATTCCAAGTATACCTGAAAAGCTGCTTTCTTCATAAGTAAGGCCTGGTTTAAATCGCAATTTCACATTTTTTGTGAAAATACAAAATTAAGTCGTTTTCATGAAAAATGTTATTTGCGACAAAATGCCAAAGAATATGGCTGCTTGCTGGGGGTTGGCCACAGGTGGGGCCCAGAAGGCAGTAGGAGGAAAGTGCACAACATTGCCCCAGCAGAACTTCTATGTGCAGAGCAGAGTCAGGGGTAGGACTGGGGACAGTGATGGGGGGTAGTGGTGGGTGAAGCTGGGATGGCGTCCCCCTGTGTGCAAGCAATGCCACCTGTGCTCCAGCACCTCCCTCCCGCTCATCTTGCAATCCTTTGTGTTTTGGGGGCTGTGGGCACTGCCAAGCCATCACCACTGCAATGCTGAGCAAGTTTGGCCAGGCTGGGGTCTGCCAGGGACAGTACCAAATGATTCAGCCCCTGCCACAGTCGGGCCATACTAGCGAGTTAGGCCCATGATTTAAATCAGACCCTATTTATAAATAATTAGGATTTTGGAACTTTTTGATGATTTTTTGTGGAGGTATGTGAAGTAAAATGGAATGCAGCTCTCTTTCAGTATAGTTTTAAAGATGTTCCATAAGGGCATATGGTGGCATAGAATTCTATTTGAGTATTATCATTTGAAAACAAATGAGAGGACTTCACGAATGCCTCTGAAAATGAATAGACATTTAAAAAAAAAAAAGCAGTATTAAAAAAAAAAAATCAATAAAGTCATAGTAATATTCTAACAGAAAAATACTAAGTAAAATTAACTATTACACTAAATGGACAAAGCAATGATGACTATTGTGAACTAGCCAAATGCCTTTTAATAAAATGCAGCCCTTTGTCCACAAATGATAACATGCTTCTAAGTAATTGCCATATATTACAAGACACTATTTTACAGTGTAACGAAATCATATTTAGACTTTTGCACTTTTATGGGGTGTCCTGTAAGGTGAACCTGTTGCCTTTTGTTTTGGAGCTTACTGAACAGATACTCTGTTCTTCCAATATCTAGCACACTCATCAATGTTTGACTGGTCATTATGAAATTAGATGGACCTTGAATTTTATGGGTTTGATCATCATGTTTGTTTTTTTATTTGTTTGTTTTGGGGGGGGGTTGTGGGGAGGTTGTCCTTTGAACTAGTAATAAGTAATCAGACTAATGCAATTCTCTGTTTATGTAGCTCTGTCCAGAATAGTGAACGTGGCAAAAAGATTGGAAACGTCATGGCCACCACTAGCCGGAATGTTGTACAGACGGGAAAAGCTGTAGGTAAGAAATTTGTTCACTGAACCCCACCCTGGAGCACTAAGGGAGTATCTAATACTAATAGATCTAATGCAGAAGATATTTCTGCAAGTATCGCAGCTTTCATGTTTAATAGTAGAGACAAGATGTAAATTTGAAGTGCTTCAAAATGCAGCTGCACTTTAAAGCATTTCAGTGGTAGGTAGATGTACAGCTTCTTGCTGTGCCTCCCTGGAATGTAGGAGGGGCCCAGAGGTGGACTATTAGTGAGCACTCTGAAGCAGAGTTGACTGTCAGCACATTTGCACGTGTCTACCTCTGCCCAGTTTGTGCTGTTCTGATGGTATGCCTCCATTGACTTCAGTGGGCTTTGGATCAGGTCCTTAACACGTCTGTTGCATTTTAGCAAGGAGCATCTCTCCATCTTGGCTCCACTAAGGGATCTGTCCCCACATTTAGTGGTGGGATGGACCATCAGCCTGCCACACAATTTCCAGTGTGCTGGCTTTTGTCAACATTTTGGAACAAGCTATGCTCCTTCAGTCTCTCTTGAGGGCTAAAGAGACCACCCAGAGACCAATTATTGTCGGTTGACCATAGTATTTATTCCAAGATACCATACTTAATGGCACAGATTTTTGGATTTGCATTGTAAATTAAATCTCTCTTGTTTGCAATCATTCATTTTCATGTATAATTGGGGTTTTTATGTAAACTTTTCTCTTTAAAAATGCAGGTCAGTCAGTTGGAGGAGCCTTCACCAGTGCAAAATCAGCCATGTCCTCGTGGCTTTCCACTTTTACTCAGTCAACGCAAGGCCTCGGGGACTGAGTATAGCACATGAATGAATAGTGGCTTTATACTGTGCTTCTCAGTATTTCAGTTGTACTGGTCTTTCTCAGCTGTACAAAGACTGCTGTAAAGTGTAGGTATGGAGACTTAGCTGTGGAGGACCAAACTGTTGTTGTTTGTTGCATACAGAGAAAACTGAAATGTTGCTCTTCAGTGTCACTATATAAGTTTGAGTTTCTCCCCCAATATTGGGAAGATAAAAGTGGCATATAAAGCTCTATTGCAGTACATCAGTTAGTTATTTTAAAATGAGTCCTTTTCTTTAAATCTGAGCCTTCATAAAGACACTAGCAAATAAACATGGCTTGTTGCAAGCCAGAATATAGGTTTGAATTCAAACGTGTACATTTTCTTGAATAGTGAAGAAGTTTATGTAAATTAGCTATATTTTACAATTCAGATAGCCAAATAGTTCCTGTAATATTTGTTAGAATTGAAGTGTAACAATACTGATTCATACCTTTGGATCTAAGAGCGTGCATATAAAATTAGCAACACAGGCCAGGCTGAGCCCTTCTTGCTTTTGGTTTTAAATGAAATTCAGCACTGTTGCTGATTGAGGCTGCTTGATGTGATTTATACCCCATCATCAAATACGTGTATTCATCTCTATTTAGCTTTCTTTTCTATCCCCACAAACCTTTGTGACATTTACAAAGTCAATTTTAACTAGTTGAAATGGTGAATGTTTCCACCAAACTTGTCACAGGACTTAAGCAGAAATTCCAGTTAAAGAGATTTCTTTAGGGAAATACATAACAGAATAGACTCTACAAAAATATGAATTCGAACCCTGGACAAATAAAGCAGGTCAAATAGAGCAGAATTATAAACACAGTTACATGCAAGTGAACACAAGACTGTTACTAAATAAGGACAGTAGTTTAAACTTAATATTTTGTTGCCAGGAAGATCATGAAGACTTTTGAGCAAAAGTTGTCCAGATGTGGTTAAGGCTTTCATTTTTTTCTTTAGCTACTCAGGGAATATCCTTTTCATAGGTAAGGACTCTTTTCATTTTGAAAGCAAAACTGCTATTGTAGAAATCTGAAGGTGAGCCATAAAAAAAAAAAAAAAAAAAAAAAAGGCATAGCCACTTGTACCTGGTGTGACAATCCTGTATTTAGTACATGCCATGTGTCTGTATCTAAGTATATCCTGAAACAGGAGCACTTGTTCATCAAACTTGAATCTTTCTTTCATCTCTGACAAAAATCTGTAAACATCTGCATTTCAGCCCCTATTCTCTAACTTAACATTCCTCTTCATAAAGAATGCTTATAAGATGAAATCATGTCCTTATGAACATTGGTGGAAGCTTTGCCATTCATTTTCATGGGACTAGGATTTTGCCTGTAGTTATCTAGGATGTCTATCTCCTCCTTCACTTTGAAAGAGTAGAGCTGCAGTAGCTCTTCATCTACTTCACACTTAAAAATTAAGATCACTAGACAGCCTCTTAATTCAGCTTCTTTCAAAAGGTTTAAAGCCACATTTGCAACCAATTTCCATACACTGACACTTCTGTTCCCTTGTTTTTCATCTTCATTGTTCCTCATCTCAGCTTCCTAAAAAGCCAGTGTTTTTAAAAACTAGTTACAAGTAGAAACCCTTGATTTAAAATTACATTTCACAGCTATACAAGTGGTTTTACTTCTAAAGCAAATATTTCTCTCATGCCAGTATTTTTTCCTGCAGAAATAATGGTTACTCACTAACTGCTTGTATTGCTGTAAACTAAAGTGTTCTGTATCTTTTCTGCAGTACTTGAATATAGCTCAGCTCTGTCCCCTTTGGCTTTTTTCCCATTATTCTGTCTTCTTAAAGACCAGGAATGCTCAACATGTACATACCTCTGAAAGAAGCTAGGTTAGAGTAGAAAAACTTTCCTTGACTTCTCATTGGCCATAAAGATTTCATGCATCATGCACATTAGAAAATAGCATGCTTATTTTGGGGAAATTTTGAAGCAGTTCCTTATATTATTTGTTGACTTGAGCCTCACGTATTCAGACTTCATGTTGTAGTGAAGGCAGTCTGTGGCCTCTGGGACTCTAGGCCAGTGTAGGCTAGAAGATGATTATTAGGAGTCAGATAAGTAGCTGGGATTTACAGGTACAAGGTGTAGAAGCAGGGCCCTTATGGTTCCCCCTTCTTCCTGTATTTTAGGACTTTGCCCTTTGCTATTGCCAACTTCGTTAACTTTCTCCTTGGTTCTAGGAGCATGTGAGGAATCCTGATTGGAAGATTAATCATCCAGGAGGATGTCCTCGATTAGCAGCAGGCCTGCTGCTGCTGTGTAGTGGGTCTCAGAGCTCCAGGGCTCTGTAGACATTGGCACAGTTTGTTCAGAACTTGTGCTCCATTAACAGTTGTTGTGTGATGTTCTCCCAGCTGTCCTTGTTCAGGAGTGGAATAGTGGCTGTACCAAAAGTATTTTCCTTTCTCCTACCCTTCAGCATTAAAGTTCAAGTATTAAATTGGCAGTTTTACTTGTACTTTAAATTCAAGTGATGCTCAGAGAGAAAGGTAGGAGAAACGTGGGGGTATGTGTGCATATGTCTCGTTTTTTCAAGGAGCAGCTTCTTGCTAGCTGTCTGAAACAGTATTTACCTCAGCTTTACTACAGCCAATGCAGGTGAACAGATCATTAGTAGATACACTCTTTGCCAGTTACCTGAACTACATTTGGGCAATGGTGCGTGTAGGTACCAAAACAAATGCAAGGCCTTGTCCATTTGGATAGTCTTATATAGTCAGTCCTTCGATTTTATTGTAATACTGATCTCTAGTAAATCAAACTCAGTTAGTGGAACAGGTATTTCTCCAATGTGCAGTGTCTGAGTCACAAAATAACTGAAGATTTGCATCATAAGACACATTGTGAAGGCATGTTTGCATGTCACTATGTAATAGTTGTGGCTGTTTGATTCCACTGAACAACTTCCTGGCAGATGAAGCATCTAGTTGTATTCTGTGTACTAGTCAAAGCCTTCTCATCAAACCCAGACACCAGTGGAACTACATGTAGGTCCCAAACTCAAGACTGAGTACCAAATTAGTCAGTCCTGTGTACTAAAGCTTTTGCCCCTAACCAGCAATCCACTTGATACCATACACTTAACTTTCCTGCACATGATACTGATCAGACTATATACCATGCCATTTATAAGTACCATTTAAAAAAAAATCAGTGTTCCACTCTATTTTCATTTTACCTTGTACCACTGTTTTAAGCATTTTTGTAACCAAATTTAATATTCTGCTGAAAACAGCATTGATTTCAGCAAAATGTTACTAACAAACTAAAAGGGCAGTATTACTAGTAGAAGTGAAGGCATAAAATGAGATATTTTGAAGACAAAAACAGACATTTGATAATTAAACATTATTGTCATGTATCCGGTTGTGATTTTGTGCTGCTTGGAAATAAATGCATCAAATGTGTTTAAATATGTCTACTTAATTTTTTTTTTTTTTTTTTTTT
>NW_017728886.1:85299511-85344702 GCF_001723895.1 Crocodylus porosus
TTTAGCATAGGAGACTGACTTTTGAAATTGAGGCTTCTAGTGCCATGTAACACAACTTGGTGATTGCCCCAAGCTTATAAAAGCAGTTAAATCAGTTGATACAATTTATATAAAAAAAAAAATGTAAATACAGCACAACAAAAACTTTTAAGATTTTTTTTCAAATTATATGCAATAGCTTAACTAGAAGAAATGAAAAATTTTAAAGTAGATAGTCTTATAGTGGCATGATACAGAGATCACAGAGTATTCCACCTTAGAGGTATCTTGTAAACTTATTGTAGACTGCACAGCACTTACTGGTTTGGCAGCAACAGTGTTCTTTCCACACATCTTCTAAATTTACTTACTTTTACACTCTTTTAAACAGTGCAGGGGTATTTATCCAAATAAATGCTGAAGCCATTCTTAAAAACATATATTATTTGATGGATAATTCATTGTTTCCATGATTTAACAACATCCTAATATAAATCAGATGCACAATTAAGATTTTTTTCAAAAGGATTTGCTTATGTATGTTTTACCTCTGTCTCTATGAAATAAATGTCAGTTATGTAAATAAGAGGTGGTTAAACTTTTCATCTATTGTTTTCATTTTATGGAAAATGTTCCTTTGTCCATTTCAAGCCAGAAAAGCTTCCTTGTTGTACCAGGCTTTTTAGTGACTTGAGTTCTGAAAGAATCCCTTTGTGGATATGAGGACCAAATGATTTGGACTAAGTACAGACATTCAAAAAGCCCAAGGCAGAATCTGCCCAATCTATGCAGGTTTCTCTAAGCTGCATAGATTGGATCAGGAGTGAATGGAATTCATGTTTCCTCTTCAGTTTGGGGGGAAATGCAGATGCCTGCACTAGCTGAGGCCAGAAAGCAGGAGGAGCTCCCACATGCCTCCTGTTCAGGGACCATTCCTGACTGGTTGTCAGATACACTCCCTTAATCTCCTGTTGCCACTGGCCTTTCCCCTGCCCAGCCTGAGGCTAGGAGATAACATCCAAGCCCTGCATCTGCCAGGACCCAGCTGGGTCCTGGCACCAGGAGACACACTGCTAGGACCCAGCATCCATAACTGTAGGACTTTTGGGTCCTGGCACCTGTGGAGTGCTGCCAGGAGAGCTGGCAGCTGCTGGGTCTGAGAGATGCATCTGCTCTTCTCCCCCAGCCCAGGGGTTTTACAGAGCCCTGAGCTGGGAGACTGCAGCAGCTGCAATCTTCCAGCCCTTGGAACTCCAGTGAAGGGTCCAGCCCGATTGCAGGAATTGCATCAGGTGCTTGCCACTCCCCGGAGTTCCAAAGGGCCCGATTCTTCCTCCTAAAGTACATGCTCCTCCCCTGCCTAGGGACATTGTGTATAGAAAGTTCTACAGATGCTCTTGCCTGTGGGTGAGAGCTTGGAGCAGTAGAGCATGGCTGAGGCTAGCAAGCTGCTCTGCAAGGAGGGGAGTTAGTGGAGGAGCCACAAAGGCACCTGGTCAGCCAGGGGACTGATTGCAGCCTAACTTGAGCCAGGAGGGATCTGGTAATGAAGTTCAATAGACAAGTCTAAATTAGATCAAACAAGTCTGATACCACATCCAGGTCTATCTTAGACTGGGATCCACCACTGTTAAAGCTGTCTGTGCACCCCAAACTTCTGTTCTATTACAGAAAAAACTGGTTTCCAACCACTTAAACTAGAAGCTGTAATGTTTGCACCTGGCCTGCACGTGACACACTCCAGTTCTGAAATTTTGGACTACACGGCTTATTCTTTAGTAGACAAGAGAGAAATCGTGGGAAAACATTAATATTTCTTGTAAGAATTCAATCACTGGACCTGTTTATTGCGAGTCAAATGATCAGATTTAGATTAAGCAATGTCTGTAGTGCTCAACATTACATCAGAGCTTTAGTATTTGGTAATTTTGAAATGAGGACTCCTGCAAATGATTTAAGAGTAAAGCCATTCCCAAACTATATTCCACTACGGTGTTTGTACAGTATGTTCTAAAAAGAACAGCTCAAAATAAATATTCTTTTCCTTCTTTTACTACAGATCAGTATGCTTGCAAAGACTTATTACTCCTACTAAAGTAACAGGCATTATCCTTAGCAATGTAACAAGACCTCTACTAAATCCTCTTCTCATCTAAATCTATGGATCAAAGTAGAACTGTCTTCTGGAGTCACCCCAGAATGAATCGGAATAAGATTAATCTTATAAAACACTTGCATCCTTCCTATGTTGTATTTTAGGAAGATAAGTATGGAGCTACCACAGGGAGGAAAAGAGGTACCTGTGTTTGCAGTCTACAGCTGTCCCTGAAAAACCTAAATCTTGCCTAGAACTAAATTTACAGCATCTTCACTTTACTGCCATAAGCATTTAATTATCAACTGATACAGTTTTATTTTGTTTACAAATACAATGCAAAAGTAATATCATCAAACCAGTTCACAATGTTATGTTTTGATCTTTAACTAATGGGGCCTTAGAGCCAGCTCCTCTTCTCAAGATAAATACCATTTTTATTACCATTCAGATGTCTATCTACTGTTAGGCCTAGAGTTGATGAAAGAAAGAGAGTGAAGTGGGAAACCTAGAGATGTGTCCTGAAGATTGTCTTAAAAGAAAAAATTACAACTGGGTATCTTATCTAGTCACCTGCTCTACTTCTCCTTAGCTAAGGGAAAATAGGTACCCAAGTAGTAGTGTATGGACAGAGGCAGAACAAAGCAGGACACAGCTCCGTGCCCCAGGGGCATGGTGACTGATTAGACAGGAAGGCAAGCCATTTGGTGTTTTTATGAGAGCCCATACTTAACTCTGAGAAGTCTCAACTTAATCATATACTTTTAATTTATAAAAAGTCAAACTAATGAAATTGTCTTCCTTGTTAAGAGTCTTTCTCCTTTTTCACCCAGAAGGGATACATTTCCCATCTATGTAATTTGGGATTGATCCAGTATTGCTGTTTGCCACAGACTTGGCTACTTAAGCTGAAGAACAGGACACAAGAGTTTTCAAGTCTATAAATCATTCACTCCCCTATTATCATAAAACCCTAAATTGTGCTAGTCTTCCTTTTGAAAAAAGGAAAAGTTCAGTTTCAAACCATTCTGCAGCCATTCCCAGACTAACAGGATGGGTTGAACAAGGACAGAAACTGCTAGTTTTTGGTTACTGGATAAGAAATTTTACTCTTGTACAGCTCATCTCCCTCTGTTCATTACTAATGCAGTAGCAAGTAGCAGGTTACTGAAGGTGGGAAGAAGTTAAGCTGTTTACATTGGACACAAGTAACTATATTTACTTTAATATCAACTTTCCTATCTGCAGAAGAGTTGCTTCCTCCCTTGAGCTTCATATTCCTTAACTTCTACAGTGTCCACAGGAATGTTCTAGGGCAGTGATTTTTTTTTTCAACCACAGTGCTACCTAAGATGCCTCGAGATCCTTTCAAGGTTGCTGAAGAATGCTATATAGTTTTAGCAATAATAGGTGTGCAAACATGATTCACAAGATTAAATCCAGAGATTTAAACTAGAAATCCAGTATTAAAAACATTCTGACTTGTGGTCTTTGAGGTCTGTGCAATAGAAGAATTGGTCTAATAGTTTTCTGTTGTCAAAAATTGAGTGAAAAAAGAGGTAGTATTTTCTGAGGGATGCCCGAGTTTAAAAAAAGTTGAGAACAACTGTTCTTAGGACATGTCTTGACTACTTCAGTTTTCTAGATGGTGAGAATGCAAAAAAAAAAAGGCAAGATTAAACACTGAGGTCTGAAGACTACAACATTTTGGGCAGAGTAAAATGAACAGGATATATATTTGTGCATAGCCAACACACTAGAGAGAGATCTTAACTGCAGGAATGCCCATTTATTCCTAAAGGATTGGGACAAAAGGAAGAAATAGCCTACTTTGAACTGAAAGGCTTATGGATAGGAACAATTACTGCTTAATTATAGTAAGCATGGTTTTGCAGAGATTGTTCTGGAAGTGCATGTGACCCACGAATGCAAGCCTGTTCTTTCTGAATACCAGTACGTGACCATGCCCATGACCTTTCTTGTCTACGCTCCAGTCTTGTATCTGGCAAGGGTAATGGAGCTGACACACAGCAACTGCTCATTTCTTAAAATAACATCATTCAGAGCTCCAATTATGAGAGACAGGTCATAGAATCTGTGCCAACCAGATCTCAAAGAGCCACAGTTACTGGTGGCAAACAGATGTTCTTGGAGGGCTTGTCCAGACTATCCTAAACTCATACAGGTTCCACATCAAATTAATAAGGATGCAAGTTAAGATCCCAGAGGCAGGAAGAGTTCCCTAACAGGACAGAGTATGGGGGAAGGAATTTCACTGATGTAGGGTATCCAAAACCAGCATGTCCTTGAACCTACAGATGATATGCAGGAGTGTCTGCTAGCATGAATGAGCGCCAAGAAAACCCAGATGGGCTTTCTGCTGATCCAGTTATTCTGAACCATTTACACTGAAGCAGTCAAGCTGCCCCTCAATCACTGATAGAAAAAGCTCTTAATCTTCACGTTAGTACATCTAATCAAGGGTTTCCCCACTGTGAAGGAGGATATCTTCCATGTCAGATAGACAACCTTAGAGGGAAATCAACCTGCCATCAAATGGAATGGTCAGGTTTGGAATACCAACAAACAGTTACATTAATTCTGAAAACAACAAAGGTTCTGCTCAAGATGGGCTGCATCTTTATGATAGCCCTAAATCCTGCTTGAACTTCCTGGCAAGTCTCAGAATAACAGGTGTTGGAGAAAGTTAAAAGACAATACCAGTTCCCATGAGAGGAAGATGACACGTTAAGTCACCCCTTTGTAAATACAGTAGTTGATGCATCTAGAAAAAAAAAATCACACACAAGTCCATAGTCAGTTACGGTGAAAACTGATTGCACAGTCTCAGAGGGGTCAGATATAGAATGTGGCTTGCTTAATTTGGACTTTAACATAGACTGTATTCCCAAGTTTTTATTACATCTGTATCTGCAGCAGACACAATCAGCTATCTAAAGAGATTGCAATAGGCATTGTTAGACAGAAGACTTAGGGTAGAGACTGACTTACACTCAGGATACTAGTATAGTTAATTCTCATTTTCAGAGGAGTAGCTTTACCCTAGAGTGGAATTAAGTGGAATATGTGTGTCATATCTGCACCCTCAGTTACATAAGTTGGGCACCCATCTTATCTACACAACTATAAGCAAGGCATCATTAGCAGAAGAAAGTTTGGATATTAGTGCAGTATGACACTCACTATTGTAATCAGCACCTTGCCACATGCTAATCAAGGTAGACTGAAAACAAAAATGAAGTATCAAAAGTTGTCATCTAAAGAATGGCACTATGATCACATATTAAAAGCATCCTAGCCTTTCCCCCTCTGCTCTGAGTGTTAGGTAGTGCAGTCATGCTCTAATGGGAATCCAGCCCATCACCAGAACAGTCCCTGAATTGAACTTGCCAGCATGGTCTTCAGTGCTGCAAGACAAACCCTCCTTTCCACTACTAACCGTATTAGGAAACTGTTCTGTTTGACAGCCTGCCCAAGTGCAGTCTTCAACTTTCAAGATAACTAACTAGAAAACAGTTACTGACAAAATTTCCCATTAAAAACTTCTTCTGAAGAGAACTATTACTTTAGGACTAGTAAATGATATATATATAAGACAGTTGAAAACAAAGCAGAAGATGACTTGGGTGTTAATTAACAGTTAAAGCATAGTTATTACCAAAAAAAATAAAATAAAATGAAAAAAAAAAAAATCAACACCTGTCTACAGTCCTGCAGTCAAGGACTGGAAACAAAAACCTGTAATGCAGGAAGGATTACAGGTAATGCATTTTTGGAGAACAGTGACACACTGTAGCTGTTATTGCCAGTCTATGCTTTGGAATAGATTTAGAAAATGTTTGACAAGGAACTTTTTAAAAGTATCTTTACATACAATGAATAGAAGTTAGCAAACTTTTACCCTCTGCTTTAAATTTAGATTGAAGCCAGTGCTTTTAGGGCAGGGATCAGCAACATTTTGCAGCAGGGAGCCACTTCAGTAGTGTTTGACTCCAAGTGTGGACTGTTTACAACCCAACCTCAACTGCTGCAGCTGGAGCCCCAGCAGCAGCTGCCACTCCCTGCACCCATGCAGTGCCACTGCCATTTCTCTACCACTGGGCCACCACATGTGCAAGACCTCCCGCTGCCAAAATGCTCCAGAAGCCCACCAGCTCTATGGGCCAGATAAATGGCTCCTCAGGCCAGATCCAGTCTGCAGGTTGCCACCCCTGCTTTAGGGAGCCAGTTGTGAATGTGGAGAAAACAGATGACCCAGAAATTGTCCACATACCTTGAAAGCCATTACAGGCATACCTTGTTTTATTGCGCTTCGCAGATATTGCGTTTTTTACAAATTGAAGGTTTGTGGAACCCTGCGTCAAGCAAGTCTATCGGCGCCATTTTTCCAACAGCATTTGCTCACTTCGTGTCTCTGTGTCACATTTCGGTAATTCTCGCAATATTTCAAACTTTTTCATTATTATTATTATTACTATATTTGTTATGGTTATCTGTGATCTTTGATGTTACTATTGTAATTGTTTTGGGGCGTTACAACTCGCTGAAGGCTCAGATGATGGTTAGTATTTTTTACCAATAAAGTATTTTTTAATTAAGGTATGCAGATTTTTTTTTAGACATAATGCTATTGCACACTTAATAGACTACAGTATAGTGTAAATATAACTTTTATATGCACTGGGAAACCAAAAAATTTGTGTGACTCGCTTTATTGCGATATTCGCTTTATTGCGGTGGTCTGGAACCGAACCCGCAATATCTCCAAGGTACGCCTGTACTTAAGTCCCAACAATGGCCATTATCTGAAGCTGTAATGTTGGTGCATTTACTCTAAGGATACAAATCCCTGTGACTGACCAGGTTAGCAGCATATTTCTGCAGTCTTCTCTCCTTTTCTGATGCTCAGTCCATCCTAATTATAACAAGCAAGATCTGTCTTGACTAGCTGTGGTTAGGACATAACTGGAGAATGAAATGAGCACAATTTTCTTCAGCCTCAACCAGAGCACCAGACATTAAGGCAAACAAAGGAAAACACATCTGGCATAATCTAAAAGAAAAGCTGCACATTATATACATGGAGGTGTTTTCTTCCAAATCTGCAAATAAATATTTCCCCAAGCAAAAAAGTGCAAAACAAGGAAGTTAGACCATGAAAGAAGAGTTTAATTTTAAAATCCTACACTTCCAAAATATTTCAAGTAACATATCTTGCCCCATGGTTAAGAGAATACAACATCTTTTAAAAACTGTGAAAGACTAGTAATTTTATGCTTTGTCATATTAGTGTGTTTAAATACAGAGGCAACCCTGATATTAAAATCCTTCCAGTTTGACCTCCCAAATTTTGGTCGGGGACAAGCTTTAGGATCTACTAAGGTGCGTATGTTTTGGCTTTTAATTTTATTTGAAGCAACACAATGTTTTTATGATTTAACATTTTATGAAGACCATTCCACATCCGCTTTCCCTTTCCTTTCCTAAAAGCGTAATTTTAGAAGGATTATGATTCATATATTAACTACAGCATGTTTCAGTGACCATTACAGATGATATGCAAAGCTGGCAGTTTTAAATAAAGTCTCAGTTTCACTGTCCTTTAACAAGCTGTCTCAAAACCAACTGATGAAAGCAGAGAGAAATTTAGGCTACACCTTTTTCAATCACAAACACACACAACAAGTCTTTAGAGATTCAGTCTTTTTTAATAAATTAATGTCATTCAAAATACAGTGCTAGAACATGATGCAGCTGAACATGCTAGTAAGGTTTGTCATGAAGCACCTGTGTTCATATTAGATTGGCGGCGCCCCGCTACTGCTAGTGGTTCCTGGGATTAATGCCAGAGCAGCACTAGTCATCTGCTCTCCTGCACATACAGCGCAGGATATTCCTGAACAATTTGCTCTCCCCCCACCCAAAAAAAAAGAAGTAAAAAACCTGATAGCTAAGGGATATCTATACACAATCACACTACAGTAATGCTTGTTATTAAATTAAACAGAAAATAAAGACCTGGTTAATCCACACTAAAACTCTGTTTTACATTGGAAAAAATACATCAGCAGCAGGAAGTAATATACAGGAGCCAATGTTATCGTAATACAGAACGTGGAGACATTTAGTGATTAAAGCTCCACACAGACCCGCACTATGAGAGGCTGGCAATTCCTATTGCAAGCCCAGCAACTTAAGTCCACACCTGGTAAACTACCAGCTGCTTGGAAGACCTGTATTCTAAATAGACAGGTATAAGTTAGTGAAAATAGACTACATGCACCTAACAATACAGCTTGACTGAACCGGCAGTCATTTATTTTGCCCTGCATGTTACATACAATGGAAGATCTACCCTTCCTACCACAGGTAGATCCATGGGATTTGTTTCTTATTCTTTTAATGGCATTGCTATACCAACATGGATATTAATGTTAAGTGCAGCACAGTCCATTATGCTACACTGACAATTAACTAGCACTTGAGTAGAATATCCAGAAGTAGTTCAAATATAACTGGAAGATACTATCAGAACAATTGTGACATACCGTCCTAGATACAGCTGCTTTTGTAAAGCAAAATTTTCCTGAACCAAGACTTTATAGGACTAGAAGTTAATTCTTCAGACAATAGTCAGATGCTTAAGCTCATGATATACATACAAGTTTCTCAATTATCGGAGCATTTCATATTATGGAAGCATATCTGCTCATAAAAATTCACTGAATGGCTGCAAATATTAAGTAGGGCATAAAAATACAATTTATGAAAGACAGGTATAACGTTTCTATTCCCAGCCCTGTTCTTTCATAAGAGTTCCTTCCAAGGTAAAATGAGCACAAAATCAGGAATAGAGTCTATAAATTTGGGAGTTATAAGGTAACCATCCCATCCAGCTCAAACTCATCAGGTCCTTCCGCTGAAAAGAGATATGTTGGAGGTTTCCATGGGGACTCCTCGAGGCAAGATGGATAAAGTTTTCCTACAGTGCACCGGAAGTCTTTCCCCAAGTCCCAGAGTACACGCTCTGATATAGATTGTCTCAGAGACCATTGATCACGTTCCAGATCATATTGGTAGGTGGCATACTTGGCTCTCTCATTCATGTGGGTTTCTCGTATAAAGACACATAAAGAATTGGAGATCACAACAGCTCTAACACAAGGATCAGAATAACGCTTGGCAGGGATATTGGCTGCCATTCTCCACTCATTCTTATTCACATCATAGATTTCCACAGTTACGGAAGACCCATCTACAGTGCTAGTTGGGAGTCTTATACCAGAGTTGCTGCCAATATGCAGTCCTCCAATATAGAATATTTTATCACCAAAAGCGGCAGCTGATGCAAAACATCTACTAGTTTGTCTCATAGCCATTTCTACCCAAGCATCAGATCTGGGAAAATAACAGTACATCAAGTTGTGTGCCATTACATAAATGCAGTTATGAACAGCTACTGCTGTACTCCATTGCCATGCACAAGGCAATGGACTCACCATGGTCCATTCATCTTTTTCAGTATCGTATCTTTCCACAGTTCTCCTGTTAAGTTCACCACCTACACTGTCTCCTCCAATTGCATAGATGTATCCTTCGCAGCAGACCAAAGAAGGCTTTATACGAACAAACAACATTGGGGTCTTTGGAAACCATGTATTTTGCTGTGCATCAAACCAGTAAAAGCAATTCACAGTTCTGAAGGCAGCCTGAAGTTTGCTACTTTTACTGTGATTGGTTTTTGTGTTTTTCAGAGGAATCTGTCCACCTGCTATGTAGATATCATTATCAGGGGTCACAAGTGTTCCAACCTTATGCAAGTCAGCAGGAGGGTTGCAAAGCTTGTAAACTTTTTCTGCCTGGGGACTGTAACAGACAGAAGAATAAAGACTACCAGAGCTTTCAGCAGCAGCTTCAATGAATATCATCATCTCCTCTTTAGTCATACCAAGTCTTGGTTTGAAGAACTTGGGCATAGATTTATACAATCCTTGCACCACCACTGATTTATCATTAGGTGGTAGACCTTGAAACCAGGCTCTCTGTGTTACTTCTGAAAGTGCATCAATTCTGATTTGGCTAAGAACAGAAGATAAATACTGCGATCGTGATTCTGTGTTGTACTCCAGCCATACCATAGCAGCTTCACGAACTGTCTCCTCTTTTTCCACATTTAAGTTATCACTGCTTAAAATATCTATCAGTAGATCATGTGACAGTTGCATGAAAGCCTCTTGATGATATACAGCCGTAAACTTGTGCTCTACCATTCTCTTAGCACTCTGTTTTAATTCTTCACAGCTGAAGAGATCAGCAAAACTAAATAACCGCACACAATTTTCTGCATTAATTTTCTTAATTAAATAGTCTCTACATCGCTGTAATACATCTTCGACCTGGAAGACAAAAAGGCACAGTAAATAGCACAGAACACAATATAGTCCTTCATTTATAAAAAATAAATACAAGTTCAGAGAAAAACCTGCACTGACAGTATTACTTACAAGAGATTTTTGAACCCAAAATTTTATTTTTTGCCTTTCAATACAAGAGACTATATAATTCGTAATTGGACACCAGGTTTACTTGGCATACAAGTTGCTTGATCCTAAAATTTGTAAGATGCTAACAAGTGTCCATATACCAAAATGTGTTTTTTTCTACCCCTTTAAACACCATAAAAATAGGCTGTGGCAGAATTGCTAAGAATGGGATCTGACAAAAATCTTAGGACAAATTAAAACCAGTATTTTGGTATAGAGGTTAAGAGCAGTTATCATACAAACTTCATTCAAAATATATTTGATACTCCTACCTGTAAGAAGCAAGCAGTCTCATAAAGCTGTTCTACCGTGCTGTCACTTATTGCCAAGTTACCCGTGTAGGAGTAAGTTATAATGATTTTTAAAGTGGCTGCATCCATATTCCTCAGATGTACGTGTGTTTGCTTACTTTCACTTAACCCACTCATGAACATGGCCCTGAAGAAAAATACATGATATTACAGCATATATTATTGGCCCTATCATTGCTTTAGGTATCACCTCCTCCACAGAACATGCTCACAAATCAGTTTAAGCATTCCTATTGGCCTTTTCTACTTACAGAAATATAGCGATTACCTTAGATTATCATCCAGGATTTAAGATAAAATGTCTGTACAGATAGTTTCTCAAAAGGTACAGCTTCAATGTGCTCCAAACATAAAAAGTGTGTAACATTTAAATGAACATATTTTATCCATAAGAGGAAACTCAACCAGCAAAGTTTCAAGCTTTAGCAGAAAAAAGGGGAGACATATTACACTTACTATTACATCTCTCTATTCCTATTGCTAAGCAGTCCAATTTCAAGTTCATTGTTTTTTTTTAAAGTAATACAATTACCAAAAAAAAGTATTTGTTCTATATCATTAATTTCATAATAACTACTACCCACATTACAGTTCTTACTTCATTAGCTACCTGAACATAATAACGAAGTTTACTATTTAGTGCCTGACACAAATGAGAATTGCATAAGTACTGTCATTATAAGCTTTCATAAACAAAATTATGAACAACTTTGCTTATGAAAAGTCTCACAAAAAGGAAAGAAGTGAAAACTCAAGAGACTTCAACGTTTATCTCTGCAGAAATGAAATTTTCACATTGCAAAGGCAAGAGTGGGGGAAAAAAATATGAGTACTTTAAAATTAGAGATGAAAACAGAACATGACAGCTCAAAATATCTTATTCCATATGAAAACAAGCACATTAAATGAGTTGAAACAACTCATTCACAGCTTTTCCACACTAGTGCCTTATGAGTACTAACTACCCTCAACTATCATTCACTGATCCAAATTATCATGAACTGCTGGAACTCTACAACCAGTTATGAATGATATCTGAAGGAAGGCAGGGAAGTTCATGGAGGATTATTCCTTATCTGGTGGTTCCAAATTTCTTAAAACTCAACGCAGAAATTCTAGCTTCTATGGTGGATAGAGAGAAGACCACCACCAATTTAGTACAGAAAGCTATAAGCTTGCATAGAAATTCCTGCCTCTAGGAGCAGAAGACACCAACATCATAGAGTGCTGCTGAAAGGAAAAAACTGTGGTAAGTCACTTCCTACTGGGGAGGTCTTTGATAATATACCCCAGGGTGGTCAACCTTTAATGAGTGCCACAAGTAGCCCAGGCAGCCTCTGTGCATGACACGTGGCAAATTAAAGGGGGTAGGCCACACTGTGGCAGACAGTGCAGGGAGCAGAAAGCAGAGCAGACCAAGCAGAGAAAGGGGATCAAAGTGGCACTCAGGGAAACGTGCAGGGCTTAATTTGTGGCATGACAAAAAGTTGGCCTTCGCTACCATACCTTAATTCTATTTATATAAAAGTCTTAGTTTCCACCTGCCCATACTGCTTTATTTGCACTCTGATTGGTTGTCTCAGCAGGTGGCAGCAGCAGCGTGGTGGAGTGCTGGTCTCACCCTGCCAACCAGGCTCTGCTCCCCGGAGGCGGCGGCATAGGGTGCTGGCTGAGGGAGACAGAAGGGATGGCAGGGCAAGCTCCCCTGCTCCTTGGAGGAGGCAGAGTGGGGGGGGAGTGGGGAGGGGGTGTCCAGGCAAGGACATGGGGAGCAGGGGTACAGGGCCAGAGGTTGGGCTCTGTACCCACTGCCCTCCCCAACTCCCATAAATTTTTGGCAGGCAATTTGCTAGTATATTTTAAAATTGTGCTAGACAGGACAAAATAGAGTAGTCTAGTCTAGTCCAATGGATTCTGAACTCTAGTCCTCAGAACTGAAGTAGTCTGCAGTTCCCACCTTTTAAAACAAGTGGATGGAGGCCCACAGGAAACTAAGGGTCAACAGTCATGAACTGGTTCAAAAGTTAGGGAAACCACTGGTCTGGTTCACTTGGAAAAATGTTCTATGTGCTAAAGGCATTGCATGAATCAGGTTACTTGGACAGAACCAACTCCAGAAAGAGTGCTTATAATCACAAAAATGTTACTTCCTTTCTCCAAACTTCAGTATCATCTGCTTATAACAAGAGACAGGATGCCAAAAATCCTGATTTAATGGTTTGATACACCCCTCTGATATTTAGATTTGAATTCTTTACTCCAGATTTCCAGCATTAATATGATCTATGAATTGTTGTGCTGTTCATTAATTTTAAATAAACAAGTAGTGCTGCATATAAAACCACCGTGCTATGGTTTTGTTCTGAAGTAATTTCTTATGATTTTAACACTTACCTGAAATAAGAGCTACAGGTTGCAAGAACCATCTTATGACAGGGGAATTCGGTGCCCTCTACAATCAACACTATGTCAGTGAGCAACCGCTGATCATAGAATAACTTGAACTGCTCCAGTAAGGCCACAGCATATTCGGTATTTATCTGCCTTTCGTCCTGGGTAGACATGACTGTATTCCATTAATACTTCCAGAACCAGATCAGAGAAGACAATATATTTCTGCAGAAAGAGGTCAAATGAATGTTTCTGGAGTAAGAAGAAACAGAAGGAGATGTCTGCAGCCTTTAAAATTATAATACTAGGCAGTATTATCTTGGATTCCTGAATCAAGAATGTTTCAGGCTTCAACCTATTACTAGGTCATCACGTTCTACTTTCGTGTCAGCCTGTTCTGAGACTTTCAAGAGCATCTGCAGGCCTCCTGTTGGGAACTGTAATGATGCAGCACATGAATGCGTAAGAGCAAGATCTGAGGTAGATTTTGTGGAAACATCTCGTAATCAGTGGCTGAACTTGAGTGACTGAAAGCAAGAAAAAATTATTGCACATATTAGTACCTTCAAACAAACAACCCATAGTTTCTTCTATTAGTTATCCTGTCCAATTGGCTCCCTTAGAGGAAGTCTACAACCTTAAGCAAGGTTACAAAAAGGTTTCTAGAAGGACACCAAAACATGTGCAAAAATAACTAAAAGGAAAGCAACAGAGTTTGTACAACCTAAATGCATGAAATAACAAAAAGATAGTCAGGTCACTACAACACTAAGATTGAAACTTAATTTAAATCTCACAATATAGAGAGACAAAGTTAAGGTTCACCTAGCAATATTGTGCATTTAGCACATTGTTTCTCTTTCCAGGGTATTTTAAATGTTTCTAAATAAAGGTAGATGTTCCTTTATTTCCTTCAACCAATACTAAAAATAGCCATCCTATTTTTTTTTCACACCAATGTTAAAACAAACAAAGGTCTTTTGCCTGCACGATATGCTTTTGTCCAAATGAAATTTAACAACAGTACCTGTTTCTACAGTTAAGCAAGCAAAGTTTATTCTCATTTCCCACATTCCTGCTCAACCTTCTGGAAGCCATATAAATCCACCTGTTCTGTGTGTAACATGTAATCCTTTCAGAAAAATTGTACTAATCAGTCACATGTGAAATTTTCAGACGGGATTTTGGCAGGGATGGAAAGAATCAATTTCTTACTCCAGTGCTTGTTTGGATCAAATCTGTCAAAAATGGCTTCCATAATTTTATAGCTGATTTAAGAAGTACCCCTATTAGTAGTTTTAATGTAGCCAACACTACCTACAATACCAAAGAGAAGGGAGGGGAGGGGAGGGAACCCTCTTCATACAACATATGCCTATGAAGTTGAAGCAGCCCAATTAAAATTTTGACCTGAAGTGGACTCTCAGTCCACATGTGGATGTGACAAGGAACCATAAGGAGATGTAGGAGAAACCGCCATAAAGTAAAACCACATAACAGACAAATGGTCTAAAATGGAAAGGAGGGAGACATAAATAGACAATTGATGACGCAACAAAGTCAATCTCTACACGATTTACAGGTTCAGACATTCTCTGCACAGCTTGCAAAACCCGTGGACTCTTAACACAATTGAATATACAGGAAAGTTTCCATGAAAAGCTTCAAGTAAAGACTGGAAGAATCCCTGGAAGAAGCCAAATGCTACACTTGAAAT
The DNA here is from genome assembly GCF_001723895.1 of Crocodylus porosus. Classification (NCBI taxonomy): domain Eukaryota; kingdom Metazoa; phylum Chordata; order Crocodylia; family Crocodylidae; genus Crocodylus; species Crocodylus porosus. The sequence continues at coordinate 85,314,569 of NW_017728886.1, forward strand.
TCTAGGGTTAAAGAGTTGGAAACCCCAAGTTAAGACTCCATTAAAAATAAATTGATGAAGATGATTATCTAATCACTCTCAGTACAATAACAGTTTCCAACCTCCCACCTGATCTTTTCTTTTTTAAATAGATAAGCAAAGAAGAAAATATTGAATGCCGAAGCCCTGATGTTACAGGGGTACATAACATGAACAGCAACTTAAATACACTGAGTTAAGCATGTACATGTATTCAAAGCATTAAGAGCTAAAATTGCACTTGTATTAAAAACTTTTACTTCAAAAAGTTCTTTGGTGTTAACTGAAAAAAACTGATTAGATTTTCAATACATTAATTTTGTTTTTATATACATACATACATATATATACATACATACACACACATACACACACAACATTTTTCCCCAATCTGAACCTAATTTTAAGTTTCTAAAGCATGTATTTTGAGTCCGAGTGGGCGCATCATCACCAGCAGCAAGTACGTTAGGAGTACAAGTTACGTATTAATTTAGAACTACAAACCCTAATGGAAAACAGCCTGGCCAAAGCATTTCAGCTTCCCTAACTACTAGAAAACTGATTGAAGATGGGGCTTACTGTAAACATAGCATGAACTAATTGCTTATCAATTTGTTTCTGAATTTGGGTTATAACATTATGTGAATGAGTTTCTGGACACATCTTCAACATGCATGCCCATTTAAGTGTAAAATATAATGTCCCAGACGTGTAGGTTGTAGCTGTGCGTTGGTCTAAGGACACAAGCAGACAAAGTTCTTTGAGTAAATGCAATATCTCTTATTAGACCAACTCAAATAGTTGGAAAATAGTTGGAAAGTGTTTATAAAAAAAAAAATGGCAACTACAAACTGGTGATGTGAACATAAACTCCAACTGAAAAAAAAATATTTTTTTTCAGTTGGAGTTTATGTTCACATCACCAGTTTGTAGTTGCCATTTTTTTTTTTTTAAATATATATATAAAAATTTTCCAACTGTTTGAGTTGGTCTAATAAGAGATACTGGATTTACCCAAAGAACCTTGTCTGCTTGTGTCCTTAGACCAACACATGGCTACTATAGATATATAATCCACCACGATCAAATCTTGCACTTAAATAGATAAAAGACTAGCTGGGCCGGTTAAAGATTTGAAAGATTTAAAAACAAAAAACTGATAAAATTTGTAAAAGACTTAAAGGTTAAAATAGAGAAGTCATGGAATCATCACTATTCAAATATTTTAAAGTACTAGCCAACTGCTCATTCAGAATGATGTGGGGGAGGAGGGAAGGCAGCTGGGATGGAGTACCACCACCCACTGCCCCATGCTGCCCATCACTATTCAAATATTTTATAAAGTATTGGGAAAGGAGTAATTAAACTGTGGGAAACAGAAGAGGAAATATATACATCTTTCTGTAGACTGGTATGAGATTCTTCCTAAAAAAATCTAAATGAAGTCTGAAAGGAAAAGCAAGCAGGCTAAAAAAGCAGATGCAGCAATGTGTATTTGCTAAGTGAACTGTCAGAATGTTGCAGTATCTCATTCAATTACTCTAAGATTACCAATTATTGTATAAGTAACTTCTAGAGGTCACAAAGATTTGCTACTTTTGTTAGAACAACTTCTATAAAGGCCCTTCCTGCAGGTTCTGTTGCCCCTGCGATTTTCATTTGTTTCAAGCAGATACGGCATTTTGAAGTCTGCATGCTTTTTAACTGCCATTAGTGCCATCATCTTTCTCCAATTACAGTCAAACCCAAATACTGTCAAGTCCACGTAGTATAACAGACTTTGGTCAGCCCATGCATGTGACATTAACAGAAGCTGTGTACCACATGATGGCATATGATAAGAGTGTTTTACAAGATAGCAGCAAACTGTAAGAGACAATTTTAGTTCTGAATGTGTATTCTGCCCTAGGTGTTCACAAAACACACTTACACGTTCTGATTGATTCCTGAAGGGCAGCACTACACCTATAAAATTGGAGGGGATAATATGTATTTTCTCTCCTGAAAAATATGTAAGCATATGTGAAACTATGACACAAAATCTAACAAAGTAAAAATTAAAAGTTATACAAATTAACCAATGGGAGGAGAAAGTATACCACCGTACAAAAAAACAAAACAAAACAAAAAACAAAACTGATTTTTTGAGGCTTATGCCTCAAGTTCTCCTCCCTCACCACCCCTTTCACAGGTAACACCATACGTTAATGTCTGACAAGCCTCACAATTATTAAAAGAATATTTGTTTGCCATCATATCTTTGCATATATTTTTCCATGCAAGGCAAATCACTTTGCTAATCATCAGGTATATAAACTGGTTTAATCTTTGAACATCATTCGATACTTGTAAAATTAGCAGTTTATTTGCCCAGCAGACAGCTTACATTGCTGATCTTAACTCAAAAGCATCAAACATATGACTAGTAAGCCAGATCCAGCCCATGAAGCTGCTCCATCCAGACCACAAGTGTGCCAGTAGTTGGGGGCATGCCCAGGAATGGATGATACCTGCCACAGGTTTCATGGCTCCTAGGCCCCGCTGGACAAAATAAGTGGCAGGAGGGCAAACAGGGGCTGGCCCCATGGATCATACCCAGGAGGAACCCCCCAGTCTAGATCCAGTTGTTTGACACCCATTCAGAACGTGGCCTATGACAATAGTCTACAGCAACAATAAGCAACTTCTCACCATTATTATGTATGGAAGTCAGCCACTGATTACGAAAACTGCGATATCATTCCTCCTCATATCACACTCTACCCATTATCCGGATACAAATCTCTAACAGATTAAAATCACTTTCAACCAATTACTGAAAGTACTAGTGAATACTAATTTGAGAATGACCAAGACTATTCACACAAATCTATTTTTCTTTTCCCAATTCGTAAGTAGGGGTCTACTTAAATCATAGAGAAACTAAACAATTTATGGGATGATCACAGTATAAATAGAAAATTCAGAGGATGTGTCATGATGTGCTCACACACAACATACAATAAAGTAAATTATATGTAGAGTTGTACATAATAACTTATGCTTACCTTAATGGAATGTTTTTATTAAGGTAAGCACCTACGCTCCAGCGGGGGGGGGGAACAAGGGGGCTGCCATCGTGTGCATCCTGGGAGTCAAACACAACAGCCCTTGACAAGACAACTGCTGCCCTTCGTGCCACCCTGCCAATGAGTGCCTTCACCTTTAGGGCAGGCAGGCTGCGAGGCCAGGCTGCAGTGACAGCAAGGACCACTGGCTCCCACTGAGGAGCCAGCATTTTATTATTTTTATTCAGTTTTTATTTTTAAATTGATTTCACAGGCAATCCCATTTTCGTGTTTTCTGAAAAACCTGCGGAATTGCAAATAGAGTAGACTAGACCCTTATTCATAATAATTACTCAGAAAGAGAAAAAACTGTCAGTGTTTTTGTTTAGGAGTAGAAGGTGATAAAGTAGGAGTTGCTATACCAGGGGTGAGCAATTATTTTGGCTGGAGGGCCACATAAGGAGTTTTGGTGAGCTGTCATGGGCTGGGTCAGCCCCATCCCCACCCCCCCAGCTATAGCTTACCAAAACTCCCTAAATGGAGGGCCACACTCCCAACTCCAACCTGGGACTGCAGCAGGCCCCAAGCCCCACTGTGCCTGGAGCTGTAGGAAACCCCAACCCCACCTGCTCAGAGCTGCAGGAAACCCCAATAGCCCCTCCCCCCCACCTGGAGCTGCAGGAAACCCCAATCCTTCCCCACTCCCGAAGCAAGCCTGAATCCCACCCTGCACCTTGGAACTGCAGCAAGTTCCAATCTGCATCCTGACCCAGATGCTGGCCATGTCAACAGTTTACACCAGCACCCACCTCACACACAGGAAGCATCCCTGGACGGGCATTGGAATCAGCTGTGGACATGGGAGACAGGGTCGGGTGGGGATCAGGGCATCTGCCCATATCTGCAACTTAGGTCAGCACCCACCTGGTATCCAGGAAACAGCCCCAGGTGGCCACTGGCATCAGCTGTGAATGCAGCACGCAGGTTCCAAGTGGGGATCGGGGCATCTGCCCGGGTCCACAGCTGACACCGCTGTATCAGCACTGGGCATAAACAGTCCCGCCTGCCTGGCATCATGCAGCAGCCAGAGCCAGCAGCTGCCCATGGACCAGATCGTGGGTGTACAGCCACCAGCCCATGGGTCAAATATAATCAGTTGGTAGGCTGGATCTGTCCCGCGAGGTGTATTTTGCCCACCCCCCAGGCTATACTATTTCCTACTTGGTATGAACTGCTGATTTAAGAATATAAGATTAGAAGGGTCCCAAGGGTCACTGAATCCAGTTCACTGCATCTGCAGGCAATCCCTTACCCAAGGAATTCCTCAAATCATATCTTGATACAGACCTTTAAGTTCATAGTGCAGTTTGATTCAAATGACTGCTATCAAAACATTGCTTGAAGTGACCTAGGACTCTGCTTCTTAGGATTGATATTGAATTGATGTAATCTCTGTAATGATATTTCTACCCTAACATCTATAACAGCAGTTCTCAACCAGGGGTCCGCAGCGCCCAGGTCCACACTGCCCCCACCTCCCCTCCCCTCTGGGGTAGAGATGCAGCCTGAGGAGAGCAGCAGTCAGGCCACAGAAGCAGGGTAGAGCTGAGGTCCAGTGCACAAGTGGCTGGTGGCAGGGGGATGTGAGAGCAGTGCAGAGCCCCACCCCCATCCCAGTCCAATATTCCTCAAACGGCTGATGGTGCAGCTAACACAGGGGAGCTGATGGTGGCAGCAGTCTCACTGCCTTGCTCTGCCCTCCCATACTGGGTCCCACCCACTGGACCAGGGAGGCAGCTCCTGCCCATGCCAATCCAGCCAGGCTGCAGCTCTGTGCCTGCTATTGGTGCACAAATCTGGGGGGAGCAAATGTCCCCCCATGCATCACCTATGCCCCCTCCTGCTTTCCCCATACCTTGTCTATGCCCCCCCTGCATATAGGATATGCAGAAAAACAGCTTTGTAGCACAGGTGGGCCCTGGAGTTTTCAATCGCATGCTAGGGGGGCCCTCAGGGGAAATAAAAGGTTAAGAACCCCAATCTATAACATCCTAACACACACCATAATCCACTGACAGGCTTAGATGGGTAGAGCCTTGCTGACTTCCCAAATCTCTTGGGTATACACAAACAGCTAACACCACTACTGACATATAGTGTTCAGAACAGAGGTGCTGCTTACAACACAGGGGGCTGGTCCCAGGCACAGACTGCCTGCAGCACCCTGCTGGACTGGACCTCCACACTGGCTCTGGAGCCAGTCCAAACTGGGGACTACAGACTGTCCGAGCATACCAGACTCTGTGTGCAGGGCTGGTCCACCACTGCATGCAGCACATAACCTGTGCGAGCCCCAGACAAGAGATGGCTCAGGCTGCATAGAGAGCTGATCAGGGACAAATGCACATGAAAAACCTGCTGAATAGGCCCAACACAGGCACTTTATGCAGCACGTGCCCCGTGAGGGCTCCATACCAGGGCTGATGCACACTGCTAGTCTGGGCATATATTGTATCAGACTGGCCACGTGCACTGGCTCTGGAGAGTGGGGTTGGTCTGTGGGCCTGATCCAGACCAGCCCCAGAGCCACCATGCAGGGCCAGTCAGGCAAGGCCCTGCATACAGTGCACACCCCAGATCAGTTCTCTGTGCCACATGTACACACACATCCAGTCCAGTCCTATGTGCTTCATGAGTTTGACACCTGTGGTCCAGAAAACTGTGGTTCCCCCATTAAGAATAAATTTTGGGAATGAACATTTGAAGCTTGATTTAGGTGCAACCCCAGTATCATTTTCTGCAAAACAAAAATGAAAAATCTGCCCGCCTCCATGAATGTGACTGGGCTGCGTGAAAGAAAACACAACACTGATTTAGCATACAACTCATTACTTTGATATCATTTCAAATAAACACACCATCTTTAGCAACAGGGAAGAAAAGAGAACAAATTTAAAGGACTGAAAAGTCAAGCTCATTAATGTAAACAGCACCAGATCTGTCCAATATTGTGACAATGTAGTAGAAGACTGCTGAAACATCCTGATGATGACAGACAAGTAAAAGCTGGACCTGATCTAGAGCAAACATGCTGAACCTCAAGCAGCACACAGTGGGAATATTTGAATATATGAAGAGACAAAAATCACTATAAGTGTCTGTTTTGAAATGCTTATATGAAGGAGTTAGCCACCTACTAAACTGTTGGTCAAAGCTGGACTCTCCAGATCAGAAGAGGTGGTCTGAAACAAACTCACTTCAACGGTCAGTTAAAAAAGGAGGTCAATTCAGGTCTTCTGCATCTGAACTAATTTTGGCTGCCAATGATGGGTAGTTCATACTCTGATTAATGCAATCTGTTACTTTCAGGAGCCTTATTGCCTGCTTGACTCACACCTCAGAAATCTTCTTCAGGAGGACAAATTAGAAAAGTTTCTCTCCTAGGAAATATCACTACCTACAGTAAAAAGATATGCTTTGGAATACATCATTTAGGAAAGTCAATATGTAAGTGCTTGCATACCAAACTTTCTAATATTGCATGGCACCCCTATAAAGGACCTCATGGACCCCCAATTGACAATCACTGACCTAGAGCATTTCCCACTAGGCATCTATCTGCATCTTCAGTCACTCTTGAAAAGCTGGTCTGTGGTGAGCAGAAACAAGAGTAAACAAACAGATCACTCTACTATCTACAACTTTATTCTCTGTTTTAAAATGAAAAAAGCCTGAATACATTTTCCTTAGGTACTCAGTATTTTATTATATTAAATCATTTTAAATGGTCTTTATGTGCATTTTTACTTGAATTCCAAACTCTATCCAAATGAAGTTTGATACAAATCACAAAGCAAAAATCTGTGCAGTATAGAAAATCATCATTCACAATATTCTAAAATAAAATGCAAGAATGATGTACATTTATTCAAGATGCCTTATTCCATATATGATTATTTAAGCATGCTGAAATAATCATATGCCTAATGAGCATGCAATACTTTAATTTGGTAGTTTGTTTAGGTACAAGAAACAACTTGCTTTCATAGTTATGCCAACCACTGAGAATTAACTTTAGTAAAAAAAAAAAAAAAAAATACAAATAATAAACAAGATTAAAATCAATCCAGCCTGAAAGAAGCCACAGCACCCTGGGGTACCTGGCAATCCTTTCAAGGGTGGGGTGGAATGCCACACAATAGGTGCACAAACATAACTAACAACATAAGCCAGAGATTTGAAATGGAAATCCATGATGTCAAAATCATCCTGACATTACAGTCTTCATGATTTCTTTGTGGCAAACTAACTGCTCTATTATCCTTCTGTAGCCAAAAAACAAGTGAAAGCTAAGAGTTGGCATTTCCCAAAGGGTGCCTCAAGTCTAATAAGGTTGAGAACCACTGCTTTAAAAAAATCTGTCATTTCTGATGCTGCTATAGTCACCTCTGAACCAAGTCCAAAACCTTGAAAATACCAAACAGATTCAGCTACTGGAAGAAAAAAAGTCCCAAAGAGCTAAAAAAAAAAAAAAAATAAAAAAAATGAAAAGGTATAAAAAGTCTCCCTTGCAACTAAGTTCTTCAAACAAGTCAATGCTTCTAACTTAAAGCACTATATTTTTAGTCTGGAGTGATTTCTGACAGTTAAGGCCAAAGACTTGAAGTGCTATACAAAGCTTAAAACAAGCTTACTCACACTATACACATTAACTGCCAGTTCCTTCGCTGCCTGTTCAGTGTCAGGGAAGTAGAGAATAAGACTGACTATATTCTGTTCAAAAATCAAACTAGTAGAATATGACTGATGACCCAATGACTGGCTGCCGATGTTGAGTATATACAAGTAGACTTTCCTTCCCCAATAACACCATGGCTACTTACAGATGTAATAAAACAAAACCAACCAAAACAAAAAAGGCACTTTACTTTAAACTCAGCACTTCCCTATGCCAAGCCTAGCACATGCTCAGAAAAGGCATCACATTAGTTGGACCTTGCTCACCCAATGTCTGCATAGATCAGGTGCTTCAGTAGAGATTTTCTGGTGCTTTTATCTAATAGCTGATTGAATCAGCTATTAGATAAAAGCACCAGAAAAGGGCCAAAAAGCCCAACTGAAGTGTGTGATCTTTACAGATGCTGTGGAGCCAGATGGAACTAATGTGATGCCTCTTTTGGTAAAGTGCAGGGTTTTTGTTTGTTTGTTTGTTTTTGGGGGGGGGGGTTCACATCTGCCAGCGCCCCTTGTTAGCATGCTTGTCCAATAAGAAGCCTCACCATGTCTTAAAAGTCTTTTTTTTAACTGAGTGCTGAAAACCGGACCAAGGGCATACTTAACCAGATCCAGCAGCCCATCATCACTGTTGAGCATTTTCCTCTCCTTGAATATTAAGATAAATAGTCAGTCTTTTACCAGTTGAAGTTTTCAACTTGATAGTTCTAAGACAGCTGTTCTCAATCTCTTTGCACTAAAGGCACCTCTGGGTAAATGCCCTCTCTCACTTTTCACCTGTTTTCTGACCACAGTAAAATAATACAGCAATTCTTCCACTTCAGCGAATTCAGAAAGACCACAACAGGTCAGAACATTTTTAACACTATGGATTCCTATTTGAAATCTCTGGTTTATCTCGTGAAGCATATCTCCACACCTTGCAGTGCTATCCCATGACACCCCTTAAGGAATCTCAAGGCAACCCCAGGTGCCACAGACCCTGCTTGAGAATCATGTCTCTAGGAGTTAACGGCCTCCATCACAACCCCTTATCTCAAGTAGTGACATAAGAACAAAACAAAAATGCCTAAACACTCTGAAGTATTCAAATTGGATTCAGCTACTTATGCTGCTGTCAATCCTGCACTAAAAGTGATATACTCTGAAGAACTAGACAGTTGGAGGTAATATTCAGTCATAAATGATTTTATCTGAAACTACAAAAGCTAAAATACCTCACTCTTTGTTTAGCAACAGCTGCATCAACTTAGGCCTCTTGATGACATACCCCAATTTCAAAAGCCTCCTTCAGAAAATACTGAATAGCAAATAGCAAAATGCCACTCCTTATTTTGGTTCCATCTTGTAAGATGTTGTGGTACTTTGAAGAACTGCCCTCCTGCCTCCAGAAGTCAAAACAATTCATTACCATCAGGCAAAGAAAGAACAGACCTTGCGCAGCCCCTTACCATCTGGGTCCAGAAATTAACTGTTTTACATAACAAATGTAAACAGGATGTTTTGCATAATTTTCCTTTAAAAAATTAGCTTTCATATGACATGGCTCAGGTTTTCAAGGAGACACTCTGTAACTGCCACATTTACAACTGCAACCTGAATAAAGTCAGGAAAGTGATAAGGTTTCTCAGGAGATTGCCATTATTGCCTGATCTTTTCAGTATGGATGTCTGAAGAGATGAAGCTAAACATTCAAAACAAGCTTTCCAGTATGGGGTGATTTGATGAAGCAGCAGAAAGAGCTGTCCCTATTTCCTTGGCGGGTCACCCCACGAAGGCCCAGGAGAGTTGCAGACAGACACTACATCTCTGTTGTGCTAAAATCGAACCCAAACGTCAGCTCCAGGCCGGGTGAGGCAAGCAGCAGCACTGCATGCAAGGAGCCCTGGGGAAATAGTGCCTGACGTTTCTACCAGGCAGGCTGGAGATTTAAACAACTGCACGGGTCGAGGGGGGAGAACAACCCAGGACCACCCTCCACCCCACCACCTTCCACGGCTTCAAAACCTGCGGCTCTCAGGTCCTAGGTCCCTTCAAAAACCAGACCAGGCAGCCCCGCACTGCAGAGGCGGGCGGGGAAGGGGCCGCGCTGGCTGCCGCCGACAAGGCCCCTCCCCGCCGCCTCCGGATCCGGCAGCACCGGGCAGGGCCCGGCCCCCCCCGCTGTGACGCCTCCCGCCCGCGCCCTGCCGGGGGTGGGGGCGGGGCGCGGGGCTGCCGCAGTGCTGACAGACCTCCCCCACAGCGCTGCCGCAGCGCCCGGCGCGCAGGGGAAGGGGGAGCCTCAGGCCGCGGCCGAGCAGACGCCGCTGGGGGAGGGGGGCGGGAGCCGCCTCTGCGCCATCTCCCCGCACCCACCTCCAACCGCCGCTCCTTCCTCAGTGCCCGCGCGGGGGGAGGGGGAGTCTCACCGGGGCTGCGGTGGTTGCTACCGCGGAGGCGGCGGTTGCTGATGCTGCTGCGCGCGCGCGCTTCCTCGCCCGCCCCGCCCCTTCCCTTCGAGACGGCCGTTACGACCCTGGGCGCGCGGAGACGTAGGCGCGCGAAGGCGCCCGCCCCCAGCCCAGCTTCGGCGCATGCGCGAGAGGACGTTTCCCGCGCAGGCGCGCCGGACAGCCAGCCGCCGCCTGGTCCAACGGCCTCCGGGACTGCGCAGGCGCGGGCCGGTGACTGGGGAAGCGGGGAGGGCTGTGGAACGGATGAGTGTGCAGGTGCCCGTGTCCAGCTCAGGGGAGGGGGGAGGCGAAGAGCGAGGGAGCCCCCTGCAGGCGGGACGGCGCCAGACGCCTCTACCTTCACGAACCTCTGCTCTGGGCATCTGCGGGCTGCCTGCCTCGCGGGGAGGCCTGCGGGGTTCAAAGCCTTCTTCTGTGTGTTGAGTGCAATGACACGACTTCTGCCCCCGGCCACCTGTAACAAGCAGAGGCCTTTTCCCCTGGTAGCCCGAGGGCAGAGGCGAGACCCGCCATCCTCAGCACCCCGGGCTGCCTTCAGCCCCCCCTCAGGTATGCTACACCCTGCACGGCCTAGGAGGTCTGCCCACGCCATGGACCAAGAGGTTTCACGCACCAGTAGCCGGTAGCACACAGAAGGGCTTTGGGACCCACCAGCCACTCTTGTTATTTTTCTGCAGTCAAAACATAAGTGGGAGCCAAAAAAACAGCATCTTCTGAGGGGGCCTCTAATCGAAGGAGTCCGAGAACCACTGCTGTAAGTTAACTAAATTACATGCGCTGCATTAAAAGGCTACTGGTCCCTGAGTGCTCCCTACAGGCCTATGAGTATTTGCCCCTCCCGCCATTGGCTGCCCCTCCCACTGAAGGCTCCACATCACTATTAAATGAAGCCCAGGTGCTGGTGGGAGTGGAAGGGTGTCCCTGAGGTCCATAAACGAGGTGGGTGGAGGCTTGGGCTTGTCTCTTGCTGGGCTGTGGGCAGATACAGCAACATGGCTCTTAGTTTTGGCAGAGCTTTGCTGGGGAAGGATTAGTTTGGCTTTGAAGGGGGGAGTTGAGTTGTGAGGAGAGTATGTAGGCTCTTGGTAGTGTTGAGGCTGTGCTCTGGATGGAAGCTGGAGTAAGAGGGCTCTTGTTCCTGTGTGGCTTTTAATTTATCAGGGGTGAGCTGTGTACCCCTTTGTAATGGTTTTAAGCTCAGTTTTATTTTAGTGGCTTTCAAAAACCCTAACTTGCCAAAATGCCTCTCTTCCTATTAAATCTAATTATTTAATTTTCCCACACCCCTCCCTTTTTTTCCTCTTCCACTTGTAAATTACTACTGAACAACAAGCGTGTGCCTTTGGATGCATGTTTTTTGAGGGGGGTGGTGGTGTTTAGTTTAGTACTACTTACCTTGGTCTGCCTAGAAAATGTGTACTAGGATTTTTTAGAACCAATTGCTTGTTTGATATGACTAATGATATAGAATATATTCTTCAAGTAAATCAGTAGGGATACAGTGCTGTTCAAACACAGTAGCTTTCACCTGTACCTCTTATGTAAGAACTAGTTTCCTATGGAGTATGAACTTTATTTAATACAGTAGGCATGCTGTTGTCTGAACACAGCACTCTTTTTAAATACTAAAACTTCTTACTGAACTGAAATTCCATGGTTTTGTGTTCCTTACAAGCAGCTCAGTAAACTAAAAATAAAATCTGATGGTGTGTGTAGGAGAGGGAGTTACTATTATTTAGCTACTCTCAATGGCCAGCATAATCCAAGGGTCACTGACCACTGCTTTGAATATTGGTTATGTGGCTAGTATATTTTAAACAAACAAATGTATATGTGCTGGCCTTGTAGTTCTCTCATACTTCTCAACAAACAAACAAACTTGTAGAAGACTGGGTAAGATCTGTCTTGGATATAGTAATGCTTTCCACTGCATATAACAATTGTCTTGGTTTTTTTTCTCATGCAATATTTGTCTAGAAAGACAGCTGATTGAGCTGGACACTGAACTTATTGACTTGTAAGCATACATGCTAGCATTGCAGGACAGGTTATGTGGTTTCTCCCCGTTTAATAGATATAATGGGGGAGTATACACTTTTTTTAAAAAAAAAAAACAAAAAAAAACAACAACACCAACAGTGCCACTGAATATATCACACTTGGCTGTTTTCTGTGACTCTTCTAGAAAAGTATGATTGACCATGTCTGACTTAACCTGATAGCTTTAATGTCATTTTACTGCTTAGAAAATGAACACTGCCCCAGCTTCAGAGAGTGGACCATATTCCACAAACCACACAAGACCCTTCTTTTATGCACAGCCAACAGCACAACAGCCTTTCCCAAATCCATGGTACCTCAGTCAAGTCTATAATCCATACTGCATGCCTGCACCAGGTAAGGAAAAACAAGCCATCTGAAGAAAATTCTTGTACCACTGGTGGAGCAAAAGAAATGCAAATATTATGCTACAGACCCTTAGACCTGTTAATGTAGTTTCTGAAGATGGGTTTAGTGCATATATTGAAGGGGTTTCTCTTAACCTGTTGTCCTCTTCTGTTGGTAATTCACTGTCTGTGTAATCTTATGATTTGTTGAGCTTGGCAACTTCTGCTTCAAGGCGGAACTAAATGCTGATCTTAAGAAGGTGGGGGGGAAAGTATTTTAAAGATGAGTCTTGAATTTACTACTCAGTAAACACCCTTGGGGGATTCAATGCATCTTTCTACTTATGGCTCATGGAGTGTGAAAAACTAAAAACTAGATCAAGTAACTGTTTCCTAATAAAGGACAAGGTATCTATGTGATCAGAGTTCATGAAAATGCAGCTCTCGCTCTCGCTCTCGCTCTCGCTCTCGCTCTCGCTCTCGCTCTCGCTCTCGCTCTCGCTCTCTAGTTTGGAGCTATCCCCTTAAAAGGCACAGTTAGACTAGTTTAGATATTACATTTTGAAGACCAATTTGAATCTGCCTCAATCTGTGAAGCCAAATTCTACTTAAAATAAGGGTAGCCTACAGACAGGCTAGTCCTCTAATGGCCCAGTAGGATTGTGGTGAGGGGGGTTCTTGTGCAGTACTTGAAGGTAGGGTATTGATGTAACAGTTGTTATTCCATGTGGTGTTATCAGAACTTTTTTTGTGTGTGGTCTCTTTTAGTCCTTTTTATTTCAGAAGATAACATTTTTTATATAGACAAACTCTCTCTTTTCCCCCCCCCCCCTTTTTGTTTCCCCCCTTTCTAGGATTCAGAAATGGAAACCCATATTTTCCATTTTATTCTGTTGCACTGCACGAGTACCCTGGATATTTTGTTCCACAGCATCCCATGCACACAAGAGTTAACAGAAGGCCTTATTTTAATGCTCCCCCACCCTCTCCTATGTTTTATCATGCAACACGCTTTAGGCACTATAGCAGTCCTGGGAAAAGAACAGAAACCAAAGAAACACAGACTGATCCTAGACAGCCTGAACACAAAGCAAAAAAGCATCAGGATCTCCGTACAGAAACGAAAGGCTGTGATGCAGGAAATATGGCTTGCGTTTCTTCTGGTATTGGTACAGAAACTGACAGTACTTCAGAGAAACAGGATTCATCTGGATCTTCCATTGTACCAGAGAGAGAGTTTCATAAGAGCCCTTCCAGCACTGCACAGTATAGAAATCTTCCTTCAGGAAGCTATGCTTTTGAGAAAGAAGAGGTAAGAATAGAATATGGAAATGGCTCGCCTGCAATTCAGCTATGGAAGTCCTTCAAAGAAACTATTCCTTTGTATGATGTACCAAGTGGCAAACCAGTCCCAGAGAATATAGTGCAACGTGATTTATTTTCTGTTAGCTCTTGTGAAGGGCTTATATATGGCCCTCATGAAGGCGAGGCATTGATGCCAAGCACTTACTCAGATGAGCGCAAAGCTGTCCCTTCAAAACAGAGCATCGATGTGCAGGAAAGAGAGGTCCAAAATAATGAAGCAAAGCTGGAGGTGGAAAAACTGGGAAATGCAAGCCAGAAAGCCAAATCCCCTCAAGGTGAAGCTAGGGCAGTACAAATAACAGACCTAGCCAGCTCAATTTGTAATGATCACTCGGTGGCAAGGCAGGACACTCTAATTATATCTAAAATATCTTCTAGTTCTAAAAGATCTACTGGCTCAAAAGCTTCTCAAGATGAATCCAGCTTATCTCAGCAGGCAGTATTATTCCCATCCAATATGGAGATAACAAATGACATGTTCCTGCAGCAGAAAAAGCTAAATCAGAGCCACAGTGTAACAAGTGGAAGTCAGATGACATTGGATAAAAGCTTATGGTGTGACGAATCAGTTGAGAAGTTTGTTCCTTCTAACAGCTGGCTGGCTGGCTTGGATAATATGGACACTAACTGCAACTATGATGTCCGTTTCCCACAAAGGAAATATCAAAATGTGCTCAGTGTTTCTTCTGATGAAATGTCCTCCAAAGAGGAAGGCTCATCAATTGATAATGCACCAGTGTCATACTTTGTCCCTGACTATGTGCTTCAGAAAAGCATGTACACTTTACAAAAAAATGCAGATGACTTGGAGAAGGAGAAAATTAAAAGCAGTGGCTCCCTAAATGAAGATGAGGAACAGGTAGACAGGGAGCAGACCAATGATGTCAATAACCAGAACGTCAAAAGCTGTTCAAACCTCAAGATAAAAGATCTTTCCAGCAGAGGTAAAAAGATGGGCAGCCTCCCGAGATCTTCCAGTAAAAAGAAAATCTATTCCCTAAAGAAAAAAGCTGTTAAGAGTTTGTCTCTGTCAGAAGCTGATGACTCTGAAGAATTCTCAGTGGTGGAAGAGGAGGAGGAGGAGGAGGAGGATCTGGATGAAGTTGACTATTTCTTTCATGAAGCCACCCCATATGAAATGCTGGCCCCTAGCAGAGGTAGCTTCTACCGTCAGATTGGTCAGAGGATGCTTTGGAAACCACCAAAAAATTCTGTCCCAGCTCAGCTAATTAGCTGGCCTGCTAGAGAGAAAGTAAAACTGAAGAGTGGCCTTGGTGAAATTGGTCTATTTTGTAAGCCAAAGGAGAAGGACCAGGATGAGGTGGTGTACAGTGACTATGGGTACTATGAAAGAAAGAGGCCTACAGCAAAACGAGAGGGACTACTTAAAGAGGGATCTGATCACAAGAGAACTCCACAGAAGCGTTCAGGAGGTAAGCTAATGACCAAGATGGTGTCAATCATAACTTGGAATGCTTTATGACAGTGGTCTCCAAAGTGGGGTGCACAAGACAATCCATTGAGGTGTGGGAAGAAAATATTAGAACTCTTATATAAAATAATATTAGTACATTATATATTTAGTACTGTACTAAATATATAGAATTAATAAATAAATATGCATATATTGGGGGGTGCATGCTCAAACTTCTTACTGATGGGGTGCTCGATCAAAAAAGTTTGGAGACCACTGCTTTATGGTATGTGTTTGCTAATTGTTGGCTGTGTTCTGTAAAGCTTTGAAAAACAGGGAAAAGAATGATGTACTATAACTCCTAAGAAAGGCCAGAGATGAAACTTTTGTAGGTAAGGAACTGAAGCAAACACATGAAGCCTTCTACATGAGGCACAACGTATCTGTAACTGGCAATTCACACTTTTCTAAAATGTATAGTTGGATGAATAGTATAAAGCTGGTGGTTTTTGTTTTATCTGAAGTCTTTTTTGTTATCTAAATTCCCACTTTGTTTCCGATTCTGGTAGAATATCAGTTCATTTTAATGAGCCTGACTGTAATTAAATGACATACCTTGTTTTAGACACTAGTCTCCCTTGCATTTTATGTAAACACTTTGCAACTCAATAAGGTAGGATATGCTGACAGGCCAACTACTGCAATTGCTTTAGAGGATAACTCATGAGAATCAAACTACTAGAATGCCATCTTAAAAATAAAAGGTATTGGATTTACCCAAAGGACCTTGATTCCTTTACTCAAACTTCTTATTGTCAACAATATTTTAACTGATTATTTAGAACTATAATGCAAAGTTTGCTCTTCTTTCCTGTGGAAGTGAATGCTTGTGTTATGAATTGCTTTTGGTTCCAGGTAACTATTTAACCTTGCTAATTACAGTTTTACAGTGTCTCTGTCTTAACATTTAAAAGCCTTAAAGAGGAAGCAGTTTAATCCGTTATATTAACAGTTCTTTCCTCAAATCCAAGTGGGTTATATTCCACTTAGTTGTGGCTTTTAAAATGTAAATTGAGGTTCTAGTTTTGGACCTAACCAGTTAGAAACTTGGTGCTTGGCTAGTGGTATTGTATACCTACTCCATGTATGTATACTGGGCTCAGTTGCTATCTTAACCTACTGTTACTGCAATAACAAATTGTGAGTAGTAATGTATCCTGACTGTAGTTACTGACATGCACTATTAAAATCCCATAATATGTTTTGATTAGGGAGGTTACTGAAGGAAAACATGGGGTTGGCAGTTGAAGACTACTGGATTAGAAGTGGTGCTAAACCCAAGCTTGCCAGCCTGATACGTAGTAGTCTATCGCCCCCAGCCATAATGAAAGAACAAGGTACTGTTTACTTTACCTCATACTTGTTCCATAGTATGGATTAGATCATCTGTATCTGGCAGACTAGTATTTTTGTCTGTCCTACCCTAAAGCTAGGCATAAGCATACTACACACAAGCAACGCTTTTATAAAAAGCTACTGCCATAAACTCTGATATGGTGAAGTGTTGCTTTTTAGTTGTACAGTGTTCAATATAACCATGTATTGCTGCATAGATGTTGTTGCAGTATTTTGTAGATGCTCTGCACTTTCCCATTTGCATGCCCGCACCAGCTTACTGTTTTGATGACTGGCTACACTAGGTAACTGGAAAGTCGGCCAATGCAGCAACTGCTTTCAGGGTAGGCTGGCTAATAACTGCTCCACTGGCAGGCTTCAAAGTACCTGGATTGCAAATATTATCTCGACTTTCCCAGACTGGTAGTGTCACAGCATGCGTTTCTTCTAAAAATGTCTAGTATCTACCTTTTGAAAGAGGAGCAGAATAGCGTGCAAGGAAGAAGTGTTTTTACAGGTGGTTTGTTTTTTTATTTGTTTTTTTTAAAGGAAATAATAGACACTGTTAAGTTAAAAACCTGTCTGGCAAAACTCAAATGTGCTAAATTGCTTGGAGAAGTAATATTGCTACTTTCTTTTATTATTATTAATGTCACTTTAGACAACCTGCCACTGGACAAACCAAAGAAGAAAAGGGTAGGCAAGCCCCCTTATAAACGTAGAGACACAAGACGCGAGGTGGAAGAGGTTGAGGTGTGGGAAATGTCTAAACCCAGTGCACGCAAAGGTTAGCATGCTCGTGGAAGGCATCGGCACTTGACTTATAAACCTCTCTGTCAGCAACTGTGGTGATAGCCTCTTTTCTTTCCTGAGGTCTTTAGAGAATTAGCTGAATTCACAATTAGAGTACCTTTTTAGATTGCACATACACAAGCAGGACTCTAGCTGCTGTATGTGGTTTTACTTGCAACATAGACAGATAAAAATTTGGACGGCTATGTGTAAATCATGTATGCACATTAACAATGCTACATTTTTAAGCTTTGTGGGATTCAGGATCTCATTATCTTCAGAGGCAAAATACAGATGGCAGGGAGACGGCAAAACTACAAGCAGTTATTTTTGTCTGTCATAATTCAAAGTGCTTCAGTCAAACATCATAAGTAATAAATGTGCCCTAGTCATCTCTATTTGTAAATTCACACTATTGGAAGTTAGCCAAAGATTTGAAGTCTCTCCTAGGGGAAATTTTTGAAGCAAGAGAGTGTACTTATTGGCTTGGTGTACTCAAGGCACATGATTAGGATTTGGGTGCAGAGAGAACTTTTTTTTCCATAACAGGCAACCAAATAGTATGAGATGATGGAATAAGCCTGCATAGTCCTGAAACTTGTCCTTTTAATCAATGGGTATTGACCCAGAAGTAGACTGTTTTGAATGTCAACATTGTACCTCTCAATTTCTCATCTGTTTTTAGTAAAAACATTTGAGTAACCTGCATGATCCCAAATTGTCTCCTTTTTGTCTCCAGAATGGCCAGATTTTCTGGCATGCCTCCATTCCTGCAAAATGTCTGTTTATAAAAGAGAAATAATGTTGTGAGACCCTGAACTAAAACTGAGGCATGAAACAAACCATAATATTTATGACGGTGTTGGTTGTATATTTAACTGGCTCTTAATCTTTATTGCAAATTAAAATGTTAATTTCTAGCATTCTGGACTGTTTCCTGGAGTGCTCTATGATTTGGGATCCTTGGCTGTAGAACCAGGGCACTCTAACATGGAGAGAGGGGCTTGAATGATTTTTGAGCATCACTTCAAAATTCCAAATGTACTTCTTGTAGTAGTAGTAGGGGCAGCTTATTTGGTGGGTTTCTCCTGCCTTGCCTTTTTTAGGCAGACATGACCTCCATAGTGTGAAATGCATTTTTAAATAAAGCTGATCTTAAACATTTCCTCCTTTTTTATCTCTAGGACATGGAACAAAGAGGGCTGTCTATAGAAGAAGATAATTTCAAAAGCTGGGAAAGAAACACAAATTTTTTTGAGGTTTGCATGTCTAACAAGATTTTTTTGTAAGTTACTATGCACAGTTAAAGGGTAAGGAATTTGCACTGTGTGAAGACACTCAAGTCAAAGCATTTTGATTTTTTTGTAACTAACACATTCACTATTTAAGAGCAATAAAATTTAATAGAATTGCGCTGTGTAGTCTTTTCTGAATGTGGAAGCAAATGGCCAAATCTAGGAAAAGATCTATAAAATTCTCTAGGCAACTTGACAGTTCCGCTTCCTTGCCTGCATTTATGACCACCAGAGTAAGAAGGTGAAATTTTGCTCTGATGATAAGCTTCAGCAGTTGAGACTACATGTAAAGCTGTGGATGCAGGAGCATCCTCCTTCATGAGACTAGCTGATGGAAACCTCCATGACAAAAATGTGCAGAACTTGGCCTCTTCTGAGTTCCTGAGACTAATATTTGATCCTTTCTAAAAGGATAGCCTCATAGATGTGGAGACTAAAGCTTTCAAAATGCTGAACAGATGGCTTTTTAAGAATTGGAGAATCCATAGCCACTTGTGTAAATAGACTCAGTTGGATCTAGTGGCTGCAAAAAATACAGCTATTTTCATCTGGGGGGAGAAAAAAAACTGGGGCACATCTGACCAGAGCCAGCATTAACTAGGTGTTCCTTTTTAAAATGAATAAAGCTATTTATTTGTTTTTAGGATAAGTTCTCTTGTTTCTATTCCTGCAAATATGGTCAGGGAGGCCTGCATGTACACTAAAGAACTTGTGTAGTCCTTGCTGAATACTGTCAGTATTCCAGTTGTGGTTGTTATAACTAACTAGTTTTTTCTGCTTCTGGGGACTTGTTCAGTACAGGGACCTCTTACACTTGCAAGGCAGCTAAAGAAGCAATTCTCTTTCGGCAAACTAGTAACATACTAGAGGCCCCTGGGATAGCTTTGACGAATTCTGAGTCGGAAGCAATCTGTTACTAGCTTAAAATCTTCATTGCTGGATGGCTGGGGTATAATCACTAAATCTTATGCCAATGGTAGTTTTGACAAGTCAAGATCTTATTCTGCATCTAAAATGTTGAGACTTCTAGAGGTTTCTCTGCTTGTTTAACTTTTTTAGTTTTTTCCCTTAAAAAAATTTTGCTCTTTGCTTATGTGTGCAAAGAAATAATTTAATTGAAATACAGCCTCTGATTTATTTTTAAGACCGCAGAAAGAAGAATGTGCTGGTGAAAAGACTTGGTCCTTTTTATTTTAACTTTGAATACAAAAGTTCTGCACAAAACCTACTTTTTCCTTAGATTCCTGTGGTTGGTACATTGTGGCAATTGCTGTTGCCTCCACCACTGTTACCTCTTCTTGTCTGCCACCTCTTCCAAAAAAGAAGTGGCTGGCTGTATGCACAGATGTTCACTGAACACTTGAGAAATATCTACATCCCTGTTTTGGTGTTTTTTGTTTGTTTTTTGGGGGAGGATGTTTGTTTTGTTTATAATAAACAAACCCCTCTCATTCAATTTGGAAGGAAAAAAATTCTCTTAAGAGAATTGGGTCTGGGAATCTTACTCGGATGAGAACTGAGCAACAGCATGTCTCTCAGTGAGTAGGGTTATATAGACTTGCTTTTTTTTTTTTTTTTGGATTCCTGTCTGTCTAATGACAGAAACAAGGTAACAACAAACTGGAATATGGATGTGAAAGTGTTTTAAGCAAGCTCTTGCTTTTGAATCAAGTGTATTGAACTACCCCAGGAACAAACACTTTGCATAACCCACTGTTCAGTCGCAGCTAGAAAACAGTTCATGTGACTTCTAAATTTTAGATGGGGCCACTTTAATTGCCTAATGTGATCACACAGCACAAGGTTCAGCAGCCTCCAGTTCATGGGCTGGATCTGACCCATGGATATGGAGCTTAGGTTGCAGTCAGTTCCTCATACCACCATGGCTGGGTCCCAGCTTGTGCCTTCACAACTCTAACCAAGTGGAGTCAGTCCAGCCTGCAACCTGCAAATGTTGCTGACCACTGACATGACATGCACTAGATTTTTTTTTTTTTTCACTTGTTAACTCCTGTTTCTTGTTCAGTAACTTGTGGCTTTATTACACCAGGTCTTTCAAATGGTCTACTGTGAATTACACACTTCCCATCATTTGGTGTTACTCGGTTCTTATAAAACTAATATACTATTAGTAACGTGCATCCTGTTTCCAGTTTAGATTTTATTGACTTCAATGTTTCAAGTAGTGAATCCTGTTTATGCTTTCATGGGTTAGTTTTGAATCCTGATGATATCTTTCTTATCTAGGTGTTCCAGAATTGTGGTGAGAGGTCTTTGATCTTTTATATAATAAAAGTAAGAAGCTGGTCTGGGGAAGACCATGCGAAGCAGTGGCTGTTAGGGCAGGAATGGGACAAACCCCTGCCTGCTTCTCAGACTGGGGGCCCTGGCCTGAGGAACTTGCAGGGGGGTGTGGGGCAAGAAGCAGCTCCTCCACTCCTCTTGGGGGAGCACCCCCCCTATCCACATCTACTAGAGATGTAAGAGCAGTAGGGCAGTGCCTCCCACTCCACAGCCCTTCTCCAACCTGGAGTGACCCAGGTCTGGGGAAGGCATGGGAGTCTTTCCTTGCTGCTTCATCTCCTAGGACTAGGAGGCCAGTAGTGCCTGTTCCCTATGCCTTTCCCCAACCAGGAACTACCTGCTCCCCTACCCCTTTCTCTACTGTTCAACTCCTCCTCCTGGGCTGTGGGAAGAGTCATGCAGTAGGGGAAGGTGTACAGGCATTCTTTCCAGTGGGAGCAACTCTCCAGCTGGAAAGATTTTTGAAAGGGGAAAATATTTCTCCTGTGGAAGGGAACTTGATAAGCACCTGTACACTTTTGGTTTCTATTGGAAGATTTGCTGCATCTCCTGGTAGAAACACAATGTCTGTAATGGTTATTTTAATAGTTTCAATCTTGGACTAAGTGAGGAATTAAGGAGAAAATGAGGCCACTGTCCTTTTAGCTCTGGGTGGGTGCAATCTGGCAGGGAAGGGAAGCCATGTGGCTTCCCAGCAGGAATCAAAAGGCAGCACGAGGGAGAAGAGGGACTACACCCAATAGCCAAAGAGAGATGCTGAACAGCCTAATGACTCATCAGTTAAGCTCAGGGGTGGGCAATTATTTCAGCTGGAGGGCCACTTAGTGAGTTTTGGTGAGCTGTCAAGGGTTGCAAAGGTAGCCCTGTTCCTGGACAAGTGTCCTACCCCCTGGCTCTCATCTTGGGATTGCACAGCCTGCCCCTGACCTTTGCCCCTGTAAGTACTCTCTTGGGGGTGAGGTTGCCATATTGGAACCAGAAAAAAACTAAATGATACTGAAAATCAAACATCTGCTGTAACACATTTTAATTTTATATACACTATACAAACCCATGTAAATTGGGACATATTTTTTTGAAATGAGGCAATTGCATAATTGCTCACAATATTGTATTTGTACATACCTTCCACACTATGCAGGGATGGGCTGCATGCGTGTATGGGGCTTGTAGAGGTGGTGGGGAGAGTGTAGGGCTTGTGGGGGGGAGGGGGTTTATGGTGACCAGGTATGAGGGGCCCATATACCCCTTCCCATAGTACACAGGCCAATCAAAGGAACACAGCTGCTGCTGGGAGCCGCTCCTGGGACCAAGTTACTATGTTGTTGGTTATAATTAGAGGTTATGCAAATATTTTTAAAATTAGATTTATATCCCTAGCTGCTTTTACTATACTCACTTACAGAAATAAAATAGAAGCCATTTAACCTAAAATGTGCTCATGGTCTGCACAGCCCTCTAGGGGGAAAAAAATACACAGCAGAAACAGTGGGTTCATTGAATGATTTGTACTTAAGATTTCAAAGGTGTTTTGTAAATATAAATCTACTGTAAGGAAAAGAGTGCAAGCCTCCTTTAAAAGATCGTGTTTTTTTTAATATGGCTGAGTATGGAAGGAGACCCATCTGAAGCTGCTTATTTACCCCCACTTTTATTATTATTCCAGTGATGAAATCCCACCTATCTTAACTCTTTATACAATGTATATGAGGCTGGAAGAAATGTTTTGTCAAACTTCTTAAAATCACTTCCCCAGCTCTTCCTTTACAAGCAAACCAAGCTCTTGGAAGAAGTGCGATTAGTTCTACATTGTGTTTTTTGCTTGTGTGTGGTTTGTTTTCTTTTTTTTAAAAGACAAATACAGTTTCAACCTCTCTGAAGCCAGTGGCTTTAGGATTTCACCCTTCCTGTAAATGCCATCTTAAGTTCTTGATAGAATCCTTCCCCATTCTAGGATTTTGGTAGTCTGTCAATATTTATCTTGACCAACTAACACCATTAAAAGTAACACCTGTTTAAAATATCATTGTAAACCTATGACACAGTCATAGTCAGATTTGTTAAAGGGATAGTCTATGTTAATGTGTGAGGCCTCCAGCCAAATGAGACTCTAAGCTTTGACATTCTTAGCACTTTTAATGTAAAGACAAAGTGGTTTTTAAGATCTTCATTAATCAGCACAAAACAGTTCTGAAAGGAAACCCAGGACAAAACCCCCTTCTGCCCCTTGCAGGCTTCCTTTAAATGTTCAGCCTTCCTAAAACCACAAGTTCCGACTACCATATACTCCATTTAGCTATTCAGCTTTCAGATATAGATAGATTTGGTGCTCTGCAATTTAAAGTTTTATAGATCTTCCCACTTCAGTGATATTTGCAAGGTCATTAAAAATCTTGTGCCTTACAAAACCAGACCATCTTCATGTTCTTGACAAAAAATTCCCTTCAAGCAGCTTGCTACTGCTTTTCTATATAGCTTGCATAAACATGTTTGCAAGACAGTTTAGGTTCCTTCCATATATTCTTTTTAAAGTATTATGAGTAACATTCATATTTCTGCTGCATTTATTTAATGCAGGAGCATTTTGTGAAACAAAGTACTAAATGTATAGAACAGCTTTAATTTACTTCCTCAAACTTTTTTTTTTAAAGAAATAAATAAATGAATCAAAACAATAGCTACTGAACCATATTTGGAAATATATTGGTCACTTATTTTCAAGCAAAAAGACTCCTTTTTAAGCAAATAAAATGCTCACTTTTTCCCAGTAAGTGTAGTGTTCTTTCAAGTTAGCAAAACTGAAGTCCAATAGAATTATGTTAAGTGAAGTGCCATTCAGTGTCAAGTGTTTCAGCATGTGGCCCAAATCATAAAAATATCAAAGCAACACACCTGAGCAAATGACACAATTCAGGATTCTTAAAACAAACCCAGTAAACAGTCCATTTTCGCCTAAAAGTTCATTAACATTGTTTTTCTGTCATGCAGTTAAAGCTCTGTCAGCTCTCAACTCCAGGATAATCAAAGCCAAGATCAGCCTATGGACAGTAAGCAGGGAGGACACCGTGTGTGTGTGTGGCCTGTTAACAATAAGTTTCAATATAATGTTCATTGTACTATTCCATAAACGGAGAAGTCATAAAACATTTCAGTGCTTTGCACAGTTCAAACTGTAATTCCCATTACAATGAAGCTCTGCATGTAACTACATTATTTTGTGAGGAAAACACTTCATTAGTGGGTTCTGCTGTATTCTATTTGTTGACATGTCTTTGATGGTCTTTATTCTTCCACTTGCTTTAACAGGTGGCAACACAACAATAAAGTTTTATCAACTATCAAGCGACATTAGCCTAATTTTCACAGTATGAAGGTAACCTCATATAAAATGTTCTCATTTCTTTTAAACACCATGATGCAGCTCACCCCTTGTTTCCCGCAGATGAGCAAGAAAGTAGTATATCTGATATAGCCAATTGTATGTTCAATCTGCCCTAGTTTGGATTGGTTGTTCCCATTCTTTGGGCATTTGCTCACAACACAGACAAGAAGCAGGCAATATGTGACTGCTATTAGTCAGTCAGTCTCCAACCTCTCATTTGATTTAGAAGATTTGTGCTTTCTTTTCTTTTTCTTCTTCTTTTCCTTTCTTTTCTTTTCTTTCTTCTTCTTTTTTTTCTTGTGTTTCTCTTTACATTCTGAGGAACTGGAGCTGTCACTGATTCCGCTATTATCTGAGGAAGAGTCTTCTAACAATCGCTTCAGTTGCTGTATCCTAAATACAAAAACATGTTATGTGAAAAAGCACCCTTTCTACTTCCGGTGTGGGCAACAGTTAACCCAATCCCCTCCTCCACTTAAACAGTGCAGTAGACATTTTTGGGAATTGTAAAATGTGTTATTGCTGATGAGTGGGATGGTAAAGCACTCTCCTTTTATTGGGAGTCAAAGCCCAAATGATAGCTTTCATAGCATGATGCCAAGCTGCTTCTTTCTGCCAGGTATTCAAGGATCTCTCAAAGGTTTCCCTGCCTGGTAGGGTAAGTGGTTAATAGAGCTCAGCTGCTGCCTAGTGTTGGCAGATCAGTTGATGCATGCAATTGGGAAAGTGTGACAACTGGACCAGTAAGAAATTTTATATTGCTAATAACATGTCAGGTGCAGTTTGAGTTGAATAGTTATGTGAAAAAGTGGTTCTATAACAGAAGGCCAGGCCAATGGGACTAACTGAACAAAAAGCATGCTGCTTTGGATACAAAGCTAATTTGAAGAAAAAGCTAGATTCCCTGTAGAATGGATTCCTAACAGACAAGGAGAGCCTCCTTACTCAATTAGCCCTATTTGGCATAGTTCCCATCATGTATTAAAAACAACAGCTAATGACAACCTGCTACAATGGTCCTGGGCTGCACTCCATTCTTACATTTAAAAGTTACCATTAAAAATTAAATTTTATTTGCAGGTAGCAAGAGGAGTAGGTCTAGAGAAGTTTTCCCCATTATCTTTATTCTGTCAAAATTAAAGACTTCATTAAAAAAAAAAAAAGGGCATTATGAAGAGATACTTACCTCATTTCCTTTTCATGGCGTTTATTTTCCCTTATTATATCATACATGGGGTCTTCATGTGCCTTTAAAAAAGGAAAGAGAAAAACCAAGTGTCATAGTCTTACATTTATGACACTTAAAGTCAAACCTCCAAACCACACATGTTTACACCGAGGGAAGAATCCCAATTAATATTCATCAAGCTTTCAATTCATAACAATTCACTGCTGCTATAACTCACTGTCTTGTAAACCTGAGTCAGCCATTTTTCCTATTGCCAAAAACTACATCATCTTTTGCTTCAGGTTGCATACAATTGCAGGGACTCCCCTCATTTACAACATCTCTTACAGCGGGAGGCTAGCAGGGTTGTTCGACCATGAAGCTAAGTGATACAGAAATACCTGTAACATCAGCAGATCTACTGTTAAAGTCCCCAAATAATCTTAAATATGCCCCTATAACACATCTTAAATCTTAATTTTCCTTCCTTCCATTCAGCTTGTCAGTCAGGCCTGTAATAAGGTTGTCATCTTCAACTGACTCCTCACATAGATTTTTTCTGCATATCTCTAAGATAAAATTTCACTACCCACACAGCTAAAAACAACCTATGTTTTGATTAGTGCTTCATCTTTTTCTCTGGCCTTGAGAAATGCAACTTTGCCCTTATACCCATTCAAAATGCTGCAGCAAATATTTTCCTTAACCCACTGCTCTGCCCAAGTCACCACTATCCTTACATCCCTGTGCTTTCTCCACTTCCTTTACTACAGGAAATTTAAGCTACCTGTCTTTGCTTTCAAGACCCCTAATGCCATATTCCTACCCTAATTCTTGTTTCTTATTTGCTATTGAGATGTATACTTTTACTTCCAGTTGGCCTCAGATGCCACCCCCCATTGTCTAGTTGTTAAGATTTGCAGCAGGTATCATCCTGATTTTCCTGTGTTGCCCTCATACTTGGGGGGAGCTCCACCTTAGGTGGTAGAAAGCCCTCTCCTCCTCCAGAATGCTCCTTAAAAACTCTCCTTTTTCTGTAGATGTCACAATAATTGGTAACTGTGTGCTGAAATCATTGTGCATCATATCTACCAGCATATTGTTTGTCTTGTACTGTTTATGGCTGCTGACAAAAATTAAAAAATGAAAAAGCACTTTACTGGAAGCAGCAGCGTGTTCGTTAGACCCAGCTCTGCAGCGTCGGTATAGATCGGGCGCTTCAGTGGGGCTTTTTGGTAGGGCTGTGGGAAACGTCGGACCCTGATTCGATTCAGCAAAGATCTGGCCCCATTTGGTGGCTGAATCTCCGAATCCAAATCAAATCAGGAGACCCTTTAATCTCTCTGAATCAAATCTCTCCGAACCCTCTCAGTCGATTTGGAGAGGTTCAAAAAGATTCGACGATTTGGCATAGACACAGCTTTAAATGTTTTTTCTACATACCTCGAGGAACCAGGAGGCTCATGAATGTTGTGATGCCAGGGCAGATGGCGCTTCCAACAGGAGCACAGGGGGCTCCCAAGCACACTTGGCAGCAGACCCAGAAGTAGACCAGAATCACTTCTGGATCTGCTGGGGAGTGTGCGGGGGGGCCCCCCCCCATGACCTCCCGGGCTTGGCGACTGGTGCCTCCTGGGTCTAGGGAGGCACCCAAGGTCCCCCTGTGGTCAATCGCCAAGCCGGGGGGACTCCTGTGTGCTCAATGGCAGACCCAGAAGTAGACTGGAAGTACTTCTGGTCCGCTTCTGGATGTGCCACCAAGCACGTGGGGGGGGGCCCCCACACTCCTGTGGGACGCTCCATCTGCCCCAGCACTGCAGTGTTCATAAGTCACGCCTGGTACCTCAAGGTATGTAAAAAAACATTTAAAGCTGTATCTATAGCCAAATCACTGATTCTCTGAATCAGCATCACATATTCAGATTCAGATTTGGCTGAATCAAATTGGGGACAGTGATCCAAATCAACGAATCGAATCACTGTCCCTGATTTGGGCTGAATCCAAATAGAATACGGCCCATTTTGCACACCCTACTATTAGATAAAAGTGTCCCAAAAAGCCCCACTAAAGCGCCCAATCTATACAGACATTGAGCAAGCCAGGTCAAGCTAATGTGACACCTCTTCTGGGCATGAGCTGGGCTCAGCACTGTGGCATGCTGAGTTTGAAGTAAAGCACCTTTTTTGTTACATCTGTAAGTAGCCTCTGTGTCTGTATATACTTGTTGTCACTGTCTTTCACTAAGATTGTATGCTCTTTAGAGACAGGGACCCACTTCATTCTGTGTTTGTATAAGACCTAGTCCAACCTGGTCCTAGTTTATGGCTGGGGTCCCTAGGCACTACAATAATAAAAAAATATTGAATAATAATAAAATATTTAACAATCATCTTCTATTTTTTCTCTACCACTAATTTCTGTAGGCAGATTATATTGCAAACGTTACATTAATGTCAAGAATTGCTACTAACACCACACACAGATCCCATATTATTAAGGAAGGGAACTATTCTTCAACTATCAAAAGATTAAGATAGTTTTTCCACATTTTCAGTTTGATATTCAAGCTCTACTTGATAATTCTGTGGAAATCGTGAAACTGTCCATGTGTCACATTTTATCTTAGGGTCTGGACACAGGACACATTTACACTGATGTATACTGTATTGGTATTATATACACCGTCATTTGGAGAAAGAAAACCACCTACTTGCAGAAGGCACTATTATAATGCCTTGTTACTAGGTGTGGTAGGGAAGGTAATAGCCTGCTGACTTATAGTTCCAGACACGTGGCCCTTGCACTGGTTTACCCATGATTTTTTCTGCCGGGTAATTTTACATGAGAGTCAAGTAAACTATGCTGGTGTGAACTATATGCCATGTGTCCATTCCCTCTTTAGACTTTTGTAAATATATCATGTTTCCAAATACTTAAAACAAAAATTCTTCTTCTCCTAAGTCTGAGAGACAGCACACTGGAGCTTTATAGAAAAAGTTTTTTTAATAATCTGAATTGTTCACTTTAACATTTTCCTGTTTCCTTTTCCAAAATAGCTTTCCTATAAATTTGCAACCAAAATCTCTGTTATCTTGAAAACTCAACTTTCAGCAGTTGTTATTAAGAGATTCTGTTATACTTATTACTTTATCACAAAAAAAACCAAACTGGTAAAAATACAAACCAGTACTACAATATTTGTACTCACTACTCTGAACTGTTCCAATTTCTGATTGCCTTTAATAAAGAATGGGCATTCTTTATCTCCTGTTCTGTGTCCATAACGTTTACATCTCCAGCCTTTAAAAAAAAAAAAAAAAGTCAAATTGTATCCTTGAGCCGGCTCAAAAGATTAAAAAAGCCCCCAAAACCACCAACACCCATATTAAACTATATTACATAATCTTCACTTAGTTGTAGCAAAGAGATAAAAACATTACTTTAACAATACCTAACATTCACAGCCCACAAAATTATAAAAATCATCCAAGTACTAGGTGCTACCATATCAACATAAAGCCAATTTACCTAGACCTCATTTTTTTTAATAATAAATATTAATTTGTCTCCCAGATTTTTCCTCAAAGTCAAAAGATTCATAAGATAAAAGGTCCGATTAAACTTGGAATTTTTTCACATTTACACTGCATCACTTTGACTTCTTTTCCCAATGGCATCCAAAGTCCTTTGGTTGGGGCATGAGCCAGAAACTCTCGAGCACTTTCATTGCCGGGCACATCAGGTATACAGTCTTCTGGTTTGGTTTCATTTTCCTGTAGAAAAGATTAACAAAACACAAATCCTTATTTATACAAATATACTTTAAAACAAATATTTTAAGAGCACAAGTCATTATTTATTTATGGATCCACTTTCTTCTTAAAAGTCCTCTTTTTAATACAGGAATAAAATATTTCATTTCCTTGACTCTTTTGGTAAAATGAACTCATTTGCTTTTTAACTACCTTTGACCTCTCCCTTCAAGTAGGATTTTGCTTCAAGTAGGAAGTAGCTAAATTGCTTCCCTCCTCTCACATTTAGCACAGTAATTTTAACACAAATAATTTAAATGCAAAAAAACCCACACAATTCAGAACTTATTGTCATATGTGGCAGTTTTTATTTAGCTTCTAGACATTAGGTTATTATTCAGTTTTTTAATCTGAATAGAGCAGCAGTTTGATTTTAACAGGAAAATGCAGTAATTTTCTGTCTTAATATTTTAGACAGACAAAAAATAAGCAAGAATTCTAGAAGGATCATATGCAAATGTACTGTGATATTAACTTTAGGATGCATGGAATCATCATGAAAATTAAGCTGGCACACATCCATGAGGGGCCAGCAGGGGACTGCATGCTTAGGGGCAACCAACA
>NW_017728886.1:85345713-85348445 GCF_001723895.1 Crocodylus porosus
CTAGATGATCTGCTCAGGTCCCTTCCGACCCTAGAAACTATGAAACTATCTACAGTGAAATCCTGGCCCTACGTAAGGGAACAGTAAAACTCCCATGTTGTTGACTTTCAGGGGCCTGGAATTATGCTCAGGGTTCAAAGTTGGCTTTTTCAATATAAAAAATATATTACACACACTAACCTTAATTAGGCCTGGAGGAGGTTTTTCATAGCTGAAAAATATTTAAAATATAATTTATTAGCATTATCTTCAATAATTTAACAATAGATAAAAATGGACAAAATATTCCGACCTGATTCAACATGCTGCAGTCTCGGGCGCACATGTGAACAGGATGCCTGGGAGCAAAAAACTCCAGTGCAATAAGCACTGGAGTTTATTGCATCACTTTAATACACACATGTAGATGCGCCCCTTAAGATCTACAGTAACAGGGACGCCAGCAGAGTGAGATGGTAACCATGGCATTTTCAAACACCTTAAAAATGTTTTTGCAGTTCATGTGATGCACTCTAATGTACAAATATCCCATTAAATTTATGTTTCTCCTTGGTAATGACAGTTTTGTTATGCTGCTTCACAGCAATGCTTGATGCATCCAGCTGAGCCCTAGCTGCCAGAAACTCACAGCTTTTTTATCCTGAGAAAGCATAGCTATAGTAAGGAAAATGACATCTTGCTGTTCCATATTTATTTTCTCCAGCACTGAGTCATTAATATGTTCCACTGACAATGTCAAAGCATGAATTTTCACGCTGCCAAATCTGCAAGCTCAGTTCCATATAGGACAAACTGGCTCTCTTACTTTCTGTGCTACCAAAGATTAATCTGAAGCCAAAACTTCACTGACAGGTTGCTGACGACTCATGAAGCAGAACAAAACGTATCTTCCTGTTCTGCAGCCATGCTGGATCAGCATCCTTGATGGGAGAAAGAGAGGTAGCTTTTTGCTTGTCAACACTATGAACAGAGAAAGGTGTCAAAAGTTATAGTGTCACTGGATCATCTTCCTAACAATAATAACACTGAGTGCTATCCAATATAATTGGCACCAGGAAATCTTGACTCAGCCATGAAGAAACTAAAATTAATTTCCTAGTCAGTCTTACTCTTTCCACCCCATTCAGCCCCCTTTTAAAAAGCATCCTTCCTGATACAAGATGCAGACTAACGGTGGAATTGGGCAGCACATCTTAAGCTTTTACGCTTTCCCATTTTCATTCACTTTAAAAGGAAATGAAAGCTGATCAGGCTTTACTTAGGTGCTACCTGCCCCACACTTTCCTCTAAAGTTCACTTAAAAAAATCAACCAGGACAGTTACAGAGTCAGGAGAAGAACTGGGGAAAGGACAGTTTTGAAAATGTAAATTCACTGGTGACTGGTAAAATACTTTGCCCGTCTTCCTACAGACAGAGACACTGACAGCAGACAGATTGCATGTCTTCTGTAAAGCGGTAAGAGGAGCAGGTGGCCCTGGCAACAAAAAAAGGATTGTGGTTTGTAACTATGCAAATCCAACCCCATTTTTTGAAGAAATCATCCTGCTGAAGTGTATACCCAAAGCCTGGCGCACAACACGCGCATCACAGAGGGTTACATGTTTTCCACTCCAATTCAAAGTCTCTCAGCCCCAAAGATACTTTGGGGCAGGTGCTTTAGAACAAGTGGTTCTCAACCTTTTTTGTACCAGGACCCATTTGTAAATGTCCATGGCCAGTCCTGACCCAGTGCCCCTAGCTCCTGACCTGCTGCCCCCTGCCCCCCAGTGTGTGTGGGGCAGGGGATGAGTGTCTGGGGTATGGGGGGCCCCCAAGCAGTCCCTTGCAGGCTGGAACTCTGCCAGCCTGCAGGGAAAATCCACCATTTCCCATGTTTTTCTCCTTTAAAGTTGAATCCATTTTTAAAGTTTCTTAGCAACCCTTTTATACCTCCCTGCGACCCACTTTCAGGTTGTGACCCATGGGCTGAGAAACACTGCTTCAAGAACCAGCCCCGCAGATCTGGCCCAGGTCACAGCACATGCAGGAGGCCCAGTGTGATACAGGCTTAAATCAGGGGTGTCAAACCTGCAGGTCAGATGAGGGATGTGGGGCTGAATCAAACTACAGCTGGTCTGACACAGGCACCCCACACAGCGCATACCCTGGACCAGTCCCATGCTCTGTGTCCAGCACACGCTGCCTAGGGCTCACACGCAGAGCCAACTTGGGGCACGTGTTGCACGAGGTGCCCATTTCTTTGCGCCCCTTTCATATTTTCCTACAACCCATTTTTGGGTCACAACCCATGGGTTGAGAAACACTGCTTTAGGGGCAGCCCCAGAGATCTGGTCCAGGCCATGGCACATGCTGGAGGCCCAGTTTGACATAGGCCTAAATCAGGGGTGTCAAACCCACAGGGGACATGGGGGTCACTGGGCTGAATTGGAGCCACCTGACCGGCTAGCGCTGGACTGGTGCAAGCACAGGCCCCAGACCAGTCCCACGCTCCGTGTCCAGCCCGCGCTGGCCCGTTGTGGGGGGTCTGGCCGGGGCCCAAGTGGCCAGGCCGGGCAGGGGGCACACGCAGTGTGGGGCCAGCCCGAGCCCCACAGGCCACCTCCAGCTGCGCCCTCAGAGAGTCCTCGAGAGCTGGGGGTGGCCGGGGCCTAGGGAGGGCTCCGGGCCGGGGTGCGGGGCCCGCGCCGCTTACAAGGACTCCAAGTGCCGGATCTGCTGCAGCTGCTGCGCC
>NW_017728886.1:85348663-85350108 GCF_001723895.1 Crocodylus porosus
GCAAGGCCACGCGAGCGGCCGGGCCGGGCCGGGCCTGTTCCTCCCGCCGGCGCGCGGCTGCGGGGAAACCCTCGCTCGCCCGCGGCTGCAGGAAGTGCCCTGCCGGGGGCAGAGCCCAGCCCAAGGGGATCCTGAGGGGCAGGCTCTGTGGCGAGGCAGGTGTCTTATCAAGGGCTGTATTGAAACTGGAAGCGGTTGCACGGACATGGGGAGAAGCTTAGCAGCTTGGAAAGGAAACGCACGGTCTTTGGGTAGATGTGGTAGCGTTTAGTTTCCCAACTATTTAGTTGATCTATGAAAAGACACCAGGTTTACCCAGCGAACCTTGCATGAGTGACCGGGGCCTGCTCAATCTGGGGGGCACCCTGTCAGGCAGTGCACCAGCTCTGCTGACAGCATCAGTGTCGGCTGTCAGGGGGGACCCCAGCCCCGTCGAGGGTTATGTGTGCCCCCGTGCTCCCCCTACCACTCGCCTATGGAGCCGTGTCTGCCTGGGCCCTTAGACCAACACGGCTACAACCAGTGCTCCTGACACAAATCGGGAGAAGCTTTCCCATTAGACAGGAAATACAAGGTTCTTTGGGCAGATGTGATTTCTTGTATTGGACCCAACTAAATGGCTGGGAAAATAAAAGATATCACATCTAAGTGCCTATTTAGTTGGTCTAATACAAGAGATGCATTTACCCAAGGAAGTGTGTCTGCCTTGGGCCTTAGACCAACCCGGCTACAACCAACGCCCCGACACAAAACTTTCCAGTTTGGAAAGGAAATACAAGATTCTTTGGGTAGATGTGATATGTTTTATTAAAGCAACTATTTAGTTGGCCTAAATAACTATTTAGTTGGTCTATCGACTATTTAGTTGGTCTAATAAAAGATACCAGATTTACCCGAAGAACCTTCCTATGTCCTTAGAGCAGGGGTGGGCAATTATTTCGGTGGAGGGCTGCTTGCTGAGTTTTGGCAAGCAATTAAGGACCACATTACAGGCAGCCAGGGGCAGATAAATATTAATTTTCGAAAAATTTAGAGACCCTATGGGCCAGATAGAACAGCCTGGCAGGCCGCATTTTGCCCACCCTTGCCTTAGACCAACATAGCTACAACCAACACCCCCAACACAAATAGGGAGAAACTTTCCAGTTTGGAAAAGAAATGCAAGGTTCTTTGGGTAGACGTGATATCTTTTATTAGACCAACTAAATAGTTGGGAAAATTGGTCTTTGCAAGCTTTCAGACATAAACACCCTTCTTCATGCCTTTTTCTATTTTGCAGGCCTGAAGAAGGGTGCTTGTGCCAGAACCTTGCAAAGAACAATTTTTACAACGGCTGAGGTGGTCTAAAAAAAGATATTGGATTTACCCAAAGAATGGTATCTGCCTATGTCCTTAGACCAATGTTAGAAATATTATTAAAAATGCATTATCAATAGCAGATTTAG
>NW_017728886.1:85350119-85373559 GCF_001723895.1 Crocodylus porosus
GAGTGATTGATCTTTTGTCTCTCTCTCTGACCCTATTTGCAAATATATACCTTTTGTGTTGCTAATAGAGTGTGTCTGTAGCTAGAGTTTTTTTTCCTCCTCCTGAGAAACGAACCACGATTTTTATATCACCAACACGGCTACAACCAACACCCCCCGACACAAATGGGGAGAAACTTGCCAGTTTGGAAAAGAAATACAAGGCAGTCACTGGCTGGCTGCTACATCTTTAGATGATCAGGGGGATCATTCACAAGCAACGGCCATAAACTTCTGAGATAGTTACAATAGAAGCAGGGTCACTATTTGGTCTTCCACTAGAAAATTAATAATTCAGCAACCAGGTTTCCAAGCCCTCAGTCTTTTCATCACTTTATTATTACAGAGGTGTGTATTTAATAACTCATTTAGAACTGAACTGTGAAGTCCAGAACCAATCCTTGCTACATAACTCCCCAGTACTACAGCATATTCTACATGCCATTAAAATAGGGTTGAAGAGATGGTCACATTTGTTCCTTAAAGCAGTAGTTTTCAACCTGTGGTGTACAGACCCCCTGGGGGTCTGCAGACTATGTCTAAGGGGCCCGTGAAAGATAACTATGATCAATCAAAAGTATGTGAATGCCCACACTTACAATCCAAAGGCATCCACACCTTTATTTGACATTTTTAAGGGTCCCAAATGAAAAAAAGGTTGAAACACTACCTTAAAGTGTATTGAGATGATTCTGTTAAAATTGACTCAGACTGGGGCAAAGCAGGAAGTGCTGTGTCAATGGGAGAGAGGGCAGCCCCTGGCCAAAGCAGGCTGACTATAGATACTCTTCATCGGTGCTGCAAAGCCCCGCCAGGCAGTGATTCCCAACCAGGGGTGGGCCGCAGCACCCGGGAGGAGTCAGGAGATCCTCTGGAAGGTGCCAGGCAGGGTGAGCACAGTTAGAAGTGCAACCCTGATTCACAAGATAAAACCCAGAGGTACTCACTGGGAATCCGTGGCAGAAAAAACTTGCTGAATGGGGATAGCCTTTCTGAGTTCTTTGCCTCAGCAAAACCTCTCCATTATTTCTCTGCAGTTGGAAGACGAAGAACTGTCATTTTCCAAAGGGGGCCTCCTGTCTAGCACCTCATCTAAAAAGGTTGAGAACCACTACCGTAGTGTGCATTGGTGCTTGAACTGCCTCCATTCATAGATTCTGGATATCAGAAGTTACAAGGTACCACTGGTTTCTCACCATATGTTAGCATCTATATTAGTTCAGAGAAGAATCTGGCCTGACTTCCTAACCTTGCTGTAGCCTTTCTGTTGAATCATAGTGAGGATTAGATAGAAGCTGCAACAATGAAGTTTCGATTTGGATCACCAGATTTTTCCTGCCCCAAAATTCTTCAGTGCTTTAGATTCAGGATTTCCTGAAACTGACTGAAACACAAAAGCAAAAGAAACATAAATAGAGAAAGGAGATCAGAGTTTTAAAAATATTTTAAGATTAGATAGATTTAAATAGATATATAAAGTACAGGAAGCTGTTGATCGTGAATTGTTAGTGAAATATCAGCAGGGATCCTGGTTTTCCATGACAAAAAACTGCAAATTCTCTGATAAAACCCCTAAAATCTATGGTAAAATGAAAGGCCCCCCACAGCTCCCCCACCCACCACCCTGGCCCTGCTGGTGACACTCACTTCCCCACATAGCCTCCCCAGCCCTATTGGTGCCCCTCTTTGCCTCCACAAAAGCCCTCCAACCCTGCTCATGCCCCTTGCCTCTACCCACAGCCTCTGCCCCCTTGCCCTGCTGGAGGAGGCCTCCAGCTGCCAGGGCCATGGGACCAGGGACCCAGATCCACAGCTCCTTGCCTGCCCCCAACAGAAGGCAGCTGCAGCAGGACCTGGCTCCCCCACTGCTGCTGCCTGCTGCTGACTCAGGCAGGTGCGGGGCTGGCTCCTGCTGTAGCCCCACAAGCAAGACCTGGTGCAGCTGGGAACAGTGGGTCCGCACCAGGATCTCCTTGCCCCTGCCACCGTGCCTCCTGTGCCTGCTGCTGCTCTGAGGGGTGGAGCCCCACACCACTTCCCTCAGTGCAGCCCCGCATGCAGGAGGTGCATCGCTGGGGCAACATGAGATCCCCAGCTGTGCCAGGTCGTGGGGCTGAGAGCAGGGTGGCAGGGATCTGCTACAGCAGCCCCATGGGAGGGAAGCAGGGATGGAGCTCAAGCCCACAGCCTGCCCCCTCTCCTGCACCGGGTCCACCCTGCCCCCTGAGAATGAACAATACGGAGTGCCTGGCTGGCTCCATGTGCGGCTTCCCTTAAGGGCTGCTAGAGCCACTTCAGTTTCACCTGCCCCCAAATGGGCACTCCAGCTGTGAACAGGGAGATGTGGAGCTGGCCAGGGACTCTGTGTATTTCCCCAACACAACCTAGCTTGTGGCCAGAGTGCCTGGCCAGGGGCACGTGAAACGTAAGCGGCTCTAGGAGCCCTTAAGGCAAGGGCAGGCAATTATTTTGAGCAGAGGGCCACTTACCCAGTTTTGGCAGGCTGTCGGGGGTGGCATGGGTAACCCCACCCCTTGACAGGTGCCCCACCCCTTGACAGGTGCCCTGCCCCCTGGTCATCATCTTCGGACCAATGTTCCAGTGTCTTGGGACCAATGTCCCAGGGCCAGCACCAGCGGGCCCAAAGCAGGGCACAGGCTGGCAGGAGTCTGTGGAGCCTGGCTGGGCTGCACCAGCAAGGAGAGGGGGGCACTGGCCTGGCTCTACAGAGGCCCTGCCAGCCAGGACCCTGTACCTCTGCCGCCCTGCTCTGGGCCCCACCGGCGCTGGCCCCGGGACACCAGTGCGGGCTCCATGCTCTAGCTGGCTCCCTCCCCACTCACTCCCAGTGCCCCACAGCCCCGCGGTACAGGTGGGGGGCACCGCACAGCCCCGATCCCCTGCCCTCTGGCAGGGAAAAAGCTGGTGCTGAGCACAGGAAAAAGTAGCCCCTTGCCCACCACTCCCTGCTGCAGATGCTCACAGCCTGCACAGGGCTGTCTGGAGCAGGCACAGGCAGCCCCACACAGACCGCAAGCAGCTGCAGTGCAGGGTGCCGGCCATGGGGCGAGTGAAGGACGGCTTTTCCCCACGCTCAGCACCAGCTTGTAACCCAGCCCCACTGCCAGCCTCGGCTCCAAGCCAGCTCCAGGCTCACCAGTCGGAGCTGTGCACAGCGACAGCAGCTGCAGTCCCCCTTCCCCCCACTTGCCATGCTGGGTACTGTTGACTGCTGCTGCCAACATAGAGCTCATGCGCTGGGCAGCTCACAGGTGGCGGTGGCAAACACTGCCCGGTGCAGCAAGCAGGCGGGCTGCAGCTGCTGTCACCATGCAGAGCCCCGACGGGCAAGCCTGGAGCTGGCGTGGGGCCCAGGCTGGCAGTGGGGCCAGATTACAAGGTGATGCTGAGCATGGGGTAGGAGAAAAGCAGCCCCTCCCCATGGCTGACACCCCAAGCTGCAGCTGCTTGCAGCTGTCCTGGGGCTGCCTGTGTCTGCTCCAGACAGCCCCACATGGGCTGCAAGTGGATGCAGCAGGGAGCACCGGCCATGGGGTAGGGGAGGGCTGCTTTCCTCCACACCGGGAAGGAGCAGGGAAGGAGCCCGGGGAAAAGTTGAGCATAGGGGGGAAAAGCACTCCCTGCTGCAGCCACTTGCAGCCCGCATGGGGCTGTTTAGAGTAGACACAGGCAGCCCCAGGTTGGCTGCAAGCAGCTGCAGCGCAGGGCGCCAGCCATGGGGCAGGGAGGGGCCACTTCCCTCCCCCCACGCTGAGCTTTTCCCTGGGTCACTTTTCCCCAGGCTCCTTCCCTGCCCAGGGTCCTCCCCTGCCTCCCCCTTTACCTGAGCTCCCCATGCCGGGGCAGCCACATGGTCCCAGGCCATAAGCCCCTGCTGGGGCTTCCAGCTGCAGGAGCGGGGCCAGGTGGGTCCTGCTGTTGTGGGAGCCCACCAGGGCTTTCCCTGGGTCCTACTGCCCTTGGTTCCTGTCATTTTCAACAGAAACCAACAACAGAGAAATATTAATTTTCAAAATTTTTTAGGGGCCCCACAGGCCAGATAGAATGGCCTTGTGGGCTGAATCCAGCCCATGGGCCATACTTTGCCCATCCCTGCCTTAAGGGAAGCCACACATGGAGGCTTCTGCTCTGTGTATTTCCCCAACACCTCCCTCCTCCCTCTGCCCCCAACCAGCTTCCACCTCAGCCCTGCCCCACAACCCCCCAGCCTCCTGAAAGCCCCACGTACCAGTTCTCCAGGCTCCAGGAGGAAAGGGAGCTTAACTTAGGCCTTAAGACTGACAGAAAGCTGTAGGCTCTGCCCTTCCCCCCTCTGCCTCTCCCTTCCCCTGCCCTCCGCGCAGGGTTGGGGCTTTCCCACCATTTTTGCAAACAGCTCTTGCAGGCTGGAACTCAGCCAGCCTATGGAGCTCTTTGCAAAAGGGGGAAATCCTCAAGTTTCTGTGCTGAAAGAGAAAATCTACATTTTCTCTGATAAATTCAGGAAATCCGTGGTTTTCTCCATTTTTCCGTGGGAAACAGAAAACCCAGATCCCTGATCATCAGTCAGTGCCAAAGCCACATAAGAATAAAATACTTGTATGAAACCATGAAAGCATACTCTGTCTGAACCTTGACGCTGCCTCTTAGTCATTATACTTGATAAAGGATCAGTAACAATAGGCATTGTAACAGCTCCAGTGTTTTTTTTAATAACAATAATATTCTTGAAAAGGCGCTGCTTGATTGAATGTTTCACTCCATTATTTTGTTATGGGCAAAGTCATAAATCTGGGGGTCAGGGACTGTGTATTCTATTCCGCATGGTCATCATCAATTTCAGTGATTGCTACTGTAGCTGTGGGCTCTGGGTGTTCATTTATTGCTCAGCTATTTCTATCATGGGTTGTTTCAGGGATTTAATGGCAATCTTAACGTACTAATAATTTTGCTTGATGTTTGCTCTGTCACCGGAAGTATAATCTTCACATTCCATGTTTCTCTTTCAAACCAGAATTTTAAGGTTTATCAGTGATAAAAGAATGACCTGAAAAGTGATACCTGAAATCATAATCCTGCAAAAGTAAGTCTTGAGAACCCAATTTCAGGTCCTCATAAACTATTTCCAAGATATTTATCAAGACTTGGATATCTATCAAGCTGGTTTTTATTCATGCCTCTAAACTTAGGAAGTGACAATGTGACTAATGCTTTATTTACTCATGTACCACACTCACCTGTTTTCCAAAAAATAGTGATCGAAAATTGGAGTGCATGTCTTAAATGAGGAAGCTGAATCTGAACAGTTTGGTTACAAGGAAACATCTTGTTTTTCTTCAGTCTGCCTTCCCAAAACAAGGTGTATGTCTTATTTTGAGGTGGGGGGCAGAGGTGTTCTGCAAATATATATAGTAAGTGTGTTCTCTCCCCTTTCTTTTTATCATATAATATATCTCTTGGAATCCGAACCAAAGAAATCCACTAAATGGCACCATGACAGGCAGGACATGTCTAAAAGCATAGTTACTACAATGTCTTGATGATGAGTTTAGACTAGAGCCATTATCAACATCACTATATTTATTTGTACCTATAACCTGGTATCATGGCTAATCAGCTGAAATAAGGGTGAGTGTATAGGGTGATGCTCCCCAGAGGAAGACGTTCTGGTTTTGTTTTGCTGCTGTGTTTACATTGGACATCCTCACTTGATCAATGCACTGATAATCTTTTAGAATAGCAAGATTCTGGAACAGAATCCTCCAATAAAACCACCAAGGGAAAGTAGCCATTTAGGTTATGTACAGACATTTGAGCGGGGGGAAACTAGATTCAGTTAAAGTGACCACCCAATCTAAAGTAAATTGGGGTGGTGGGGCTAACAGTGGGGGAGGGTGGGAGGATTGGGGAGAGGGGCTAGCAGGGTCTGTAGGTGGGGATTGGGGGGCAAGCAGGTTCACAGGAGACATGGTTGGAGCTAGCAGGGTCTGTAGGGGGCAGGGATTGGGAGGAAATGGGGTCTGTGGGGACGTTGCTGGGGTCTGAGCAGGTTTGGCAGGATCAGGGGAGCTAGCATGCTCTGCAAGGTGGCATGGGGGGGATAAGGAGGCTCTTTCCCCCACTCCCTGGGACCAAAGGATATTTTTAGTCCCTCCAGTCCTCAGATGAACAACCCCTCTGGCAAACCTGCCCCCCAGCCTGCCCCCTCCTTACTTACTTTAATTGGCTCCTGGCACTGGGAGCAGTTTGTGGGATGGGGGTTTGGTAGGCTCAGGGGTAGGAGAGCTGGCTGGTCTGCCAGAGTGGGTTGTCCATCTGGGGGTAGAAGGACTCAAAATAACTTGGTGCCAGGGGGAAGGGTAGGAAAAGATCAGCACCAGCACTGGG
Organism: Crocodylus porosus; assembly: GCF_001723895.1. Lineage (NCBI taxonomy): Eukaryota > Metazoa > Chordata > Crocodylia > Crocodylidae > Crocodylus > Crocodylus porosus. The sequence continues at coordinate 85,356,546 of NW_017728886.1, forward strand.
GACAGCTGGGCTTTCCCAGCCCCAGGGCTGCACTGGGAACTATGTTTAGATCAATCTAACTGTCCTGAACTTCTGTACAGTTTGCACTTAGATCCACCTAACTAGGGATCTAAGTGTATGGTCTGCACCTGGGCAAACTAAGTTAGATTAGATGGCCATTTATAATGCAATCTAACCTCCTAATCTCCCTGAATCTCTGTACATACCCTTCAGGCACAGACAGAAGTGTAGTTCCCTGGTCTAACTCATAGTGCTTCACAGAAACTGACATGAGTCAGATTGATCCTCTCTACCCAACAAACATTAGCTGTTGGGTCAGGAGGGTGAGGGATTGAGCTCCAATTTGGAGCCAATCCAGGGACAGAGGCTGCATCTCTGCATCCTCTTCTCCTGGCTCTGCCTTCCCTCTCCCAGCACCTGGTGCTGTCTCAGGATAGGAGCGGGAGAAGGCAGGAGAGGGAAGTCCATTCTGGGTTTTCTTCAGCTTGCACTGGAGTGGGAGGAGCTGGGTGGATTGGAGCCCCCCAGAGGAGCTGGGTGGATTGGGCACCATCTAGCACTGGCTGGGAAACTGCCAGAACAACTCCCTCCTCTCCCTTCCCCCTCTCTCATTTTGAAAACAGAGCTGGGAGCAGGGCTGGGCTGTGTCAGCTAGCTCTGCTCCCCACACATACAGACACAAGTTAATGAAGGCACTCTGCTTTGGATCGTCATAGGATCGGGCCCTTTTAAAGTGCTCTGTAGTCATGCACTTGTTTTAGAGCACTTACAGGGCCCAGATTGGACAAAATTGTTACTTCTTTCTGCGCCCTCAGTTTCAAGATAAAACTTGATCCATTTATAAAAGGGAATATATGATATGGTTACCTGCAATGGCAGGTGACTGGGCTTGATGACTCAGGATGTTTCTTTCAGTGCTATCTGAACATACCTATGCACAAACACACTTACCTTCTACTTCTGTAAAATGCCGTAGCTCTACTGCAGGCAGCGGTGGATCTAGCCTACATACTTGTATAGCTGCATTGATTTCAGCTAACCTATGAAATTTGTAAAAATTGAGGCTCCAACCCAGAATAAATAGGACAGGGACAAAAAAAATAGTATGACGTAATTTACTTCAGACTTTGTGCCGTAGTAGAATTATTTATTGTCCTAAGCAAGCTGCATGTAATTAGTGGTAATACAGAATTTGGCCACTGGGGGGCAGGAGTCAAGTTTTCAAGATAAATTTACCAAGAAACTTGACAGGTAGCACATTTAATGTAGTACTTTTTCCACATAGTAAAAATAACTTAAATGTGGATTCCAATTATTGGCTGTGTAGAAGGGCTGGGCACATTGTATCTGCTCCAGTAGTCAAGTCAACTTACTATGTAGCAAATGTGTTGTCAGAGTCTGCTCTCTCAAGAGTATAATTTCAAAGGAATGGAGCAGGTGCAAGTGAACATAGAAAAGAAAATTATGGTATAGGATCCTGTCGCAGAGCACTCAGGTGCCCTGAGCCTGAGAACAGAAGGGAGAGACCCCTAATGGCAAGATGGGGGAGGCCCAGCTACCAGTTGCTAGGGCAGCCAGAGTAATAGGTGCTGGTTGCCTGGACAACCGCTGGGGAGCCAGCTGACAGGAAGGGGCAGGGCCTGGCCCATATAAGCCCAGGCAGGAAGCCAGGAGGGCAGTTCCCCTCTGGCGACCAAGGAAGCAGGAGCTCTGCCAGTGCAGACAGAGGGGACAACCCTGACTGCGTGAGCATCCCCTGGGCACTGCTGGGGTTGGAGTATTTCCTGGCAGGGATTGAATGTTGTTTGGCCGGACGGGTTAGCTTTTTATGTTATAGCCCAGGGGCTTGGTGTTTTTGCATTTGTTGTTTTGACCGAAGGACCGGGTGAGGCTATTAGGGGTGGGAGGAGGCCTCATAGGGGCGCCACAGTAGTGTGGGAACCCCAGCGCCAGAGAGGGCACAGCATTTGGGGGTACACTGACCCCAGTCCCGAAAAGAGGAGCGAAGAATCGGAGGCCAGGTAAGGCTGAGGCTGCCTGAGCCCGGAAGGGGGTTCGAGACCCCGAGGAGGAGATTTGGGGCCAGGTACAGCTATGGCCACCTGAGCCCCAGGGCAGCGTGAGAAGCCCCAAGGCAAGGGGGCAGCGACTATCGAGGGACACAGTGGCGAGAGACAAGCCAGAGCGCCTCTGTGGCGCAGGTTACAAGAGGTGAGCCAGAGCACCAGTGAGGCACAGGCTGTGAGGCAAGTTGAGCGTAGGTGGGGTGCAGGTTGCGAGAGTGGAACAGACCCGAACGTTAGGTACATCTGCAAGGCTTGGGCTGCAGTGTAAGGGGAAGAAAGAAGCCGCAGATAGTGCCCCAGGCATCGAGACAGAAAATGGGCAGCCTCCCACTTGATTAATATCCTTTAATTAAGCAAGTAACAACAAGGCATGGCAGGAGAGAAGGTGAGCGTTTGGCCCATAACCGGTGTTGCAGGGTCACTAGTGGACAGACCCCGAAGAGGCACACCTGTCACAGATCCCATTCTTGCTGTTAGGAGTTTTTTCATTGACTTCAGTGAGATAACTTTATATGTAAAGTACTAATATACATATATTTAAATGTAAGTTTGAACTATAGCAGCACGTGGTAAATAATACTACTATATCATACTGTGCCCATAAAACACGTTCAGTGAAAGCTACCTGTTGGAAAATAAGGCAAGTTGACAAGAGCTACTGCCTTAATATTTTCCTTGATGCCTGCAGCAGGGCCAAAATCCAAACAGAGACTCCTAGTTGAAAGCTGATTAATGCAAGTTCTGCTTTATCCACATTGAGGGATTGTATAAGTCGTTTTGGCTAGAAGAAACAAAATGGAAAACAATTTTTAAATGCTGCATAAAACATTGTCCTTCTTTTATTTCACTGCATGAACTAAATGACATCAGCACCCCCCAGAATTATTTATTGATGGTGATAATTTCCAGTGTTTCTCAAAAATAGTGATGCCTTGGGCATGTCAAATGCATGCTGAGAGTATTACCTATTACCAGGCCAAACTAGACTCGAGGATCACCATCAAAATTTGCATGGACAGATAGAATTATGGTACCACTGAGAGTGACCAGTGGGGTAAAGGTGCTTGCAATACTGTTAATTATTTTGATACTTTCTGGTGGGCTGTGTGAGATGATATGATGGTTATACTGCAGTTTCTAGTGGGCAACTGTCTGCTTCACAGTATCTGACTAGAAAACTGCATTGATTAATCCTCTCCCCCTTCCCCTCCCCACTCCTGCCTTGGAGAGGTCAAACATCAAGTTTCAGTCTTGCACAGGGCTAAGTACTCTGTCCCAATCCAGCAGAGCACTTAACTGTGGTCTTTACTTGGAGTGAGTTAATTTATTTAATTAATTTTTAGTGCCTTGGAAGCAGAAAGAATTTGTATTTGATTAGAGAATTAAATAATACACAAAAGAAGAAAATACACTTATAAGATATTAAAGGAAGATGGAAAGCTCTTACATCACTGGTGTCATAAGCAAAGGGAATCCAAGAAGATCCAATCAGTGAGAACTTCAAAGTATAATAAAATGTTCCAGCCACTGCTGCTGTTATGCTCAATATTATAGTGATGAAGGCACACTTTTCCTGTAAACAAGCATGTTATGTATTAAGCATAAAAAAAACTAATCTAATTCACTTATACGGGCAACCCCCACGTAACACTGTTTCACTTAGTGCTATTTCGCTATAATGCTTGTTTTACATTGATACCCGATTCCACTTAGCGCTCAGCGAGTTTCATTATAACTCACAGCTGCCATCTTGGTTTACCAAAAACTTTTGGTTTTGCTTAATGCTATTCTTAATGCTCGGTTTTTCGGGAGCCAATTAAAAACGCTCAGCAGGGGTTGCCTGTATCATCTTTCTTTTAAGGCTCTCAAGATCCTTTAATAAAATAAGTAAAATGTTCTATTTTACTAATGTCAGAACTGAAGAGTTTTTGTTATCATAATTAATAACTGGCATTGATGTAGCAACATTGTTCCAAACTATTCAACACACTTTCCAAACTGATAGGAAACAATTAAGAGTGGTCTGAAATTGCAAGTATTGAATTTCAGCAAACGCTTCACATTTCCCTGTAGTTTGTTGTGGGAAATCTGCCCTTACGTCCTGATTTAAAGTTCTAGTCAAGTATGGACTTTATTTGACATTGCATTTAGGACTTGACAATGTACCACACAGCAAACAGGACTTTTTTTTATGTGTCCAGCAGCCTCTCCTGATATTCTCTTTTAGAGGAAAGTTGATAAAATGTATCATTTGCTAATAGGATCTAATGCAAACTTCTATTTTGGCAGAATTTTCCTTGCATAAGATAAAGTAAACTTGCACCTTATAAACTAGTAGTGCTCAACCTTTTTTAGACTCAAGGGCAGGGGTGGGCAAAATACAGCCCGGGGGCTGGATGTGGCCTGCCAGGCCATTCTATCCAGCCCGCAGGGCCCCTAAAAAATTTAGAAAATTAATATTTATCCGCCCTGGCTGCCTGTCATGTGGCCCCCTCTATGGCTTGCCAAAACTCAGTAAGTGCTCCTCTGCCTGAAAGCATTGCCCTCCCCTGCTCAAGAGGCACATCCAGACAAGCCAGCACGTGTGGTATATGGCACTATAGACCTGTCTGTGGTACTACACACCACACATGCTACACATGCAGGCTAATTTGCAGCGTGGTGGGGGAGGCTCTGACACTTCAGCAGAAAAAAGTGGAGTGGCGCATGCTCCAGCTGCTGACCAGGTTTCTTGTTGTCAAATTGCCACTGCTGGAGCCCCAGGAGGCCCCCTAGGGCCCCAGGTTAGGCTGCTGGGGCCGGCCCCAGCCTCCCCTACCCCATACTGGGAACATATTGTGCCACTGCTCTTTGTCCCCAAGGAAATGCATGTGCCTGCACATCTGGAACCAATCAAGGTGCCTCTCAGAAAATGTCAGCTCTCAGTTTTCATTTGTTTTTTGACTACAGAAAGCAAATAGAGCCATTTTTCTGTTTCATAGAACTCAGAAAGGCCACGATAGGTCAGAAAGTTTTTAACAATATGGATTCCGATTCCAATATGGAAATCTCTGGGTTTATCTTGTGAATCATGTTTGCATACCTAACATCTTAAGCCAGCCAGGGTGCCATGGTACCCTAGTTGAGTATTGCTGTTATAGACTAATTAAATTAGAGATGCATAAGCTTTGGATCTTCTCCTCTGTTTCCTTTGCTTTTGTATTCAATTTATCACCTCACCTTTCTGCTCTCTGGGAACCTAACTTATGTCATCATAAGTGTGGTTTATCTAAACTCAGAAATAACATGGAAAAGCATAGTTTGTTCCTTATGCTCCGTTCTTTGGTTCTGATACTTTCTAAGTTTAGCCTTTGATCCTGCAAAGATTCAGGCACTTGCTTAACATTGCAGCCTGTGAGCCGTGGGACTACTCAGTATATAGCATTAAGCCTATGTATAGAGAAGTCTTTGCTTTTGATTGATTGTTTCTTCTGTTTGATTTCAAGGGTTTTTTTACTCGGTTTGCTCATAAGTATCTCTTAGATGTTTAAAAACTTAGAATTCTTATTTTCTGTTTCATCACACTGTACTGCCACTTAGATATAACTAAATATAAAGACAGAATATGTTTAAGGACTGTTGATTTAGGATTTTATAAGCAGGTTTTTTTCTGTTTGTTGGTTTTTATGTTTTTAAGGTTTTTCTTTTTCTCCCTCACTGTAAAAGTCCTGGATTATTTTTGTTCAGTGATTAATTTCACACTTACCCAGGGAGCTGACTTTTTAATCACCAGCATAAGTAGAGAATATCCAGATATAAAGAACTGTGAAAAAATAACATAACAGAAAATATGTAAAGACTGTTTTCATTGCTGTTCTGTTGCTGCTGATATGTTATATATTATTTCCAAATAACTTATACTAACTGGGTGTCTGGTCCTCTCATGCTTAACAGGACATGTAGATGGGTTTCTTTCATTGACATGTCATGAGGTCATCAGTTAAGGACATTTAGTTTTCTGAAGTAGATAGTGATTGCCTTACCATTGTTGCTGACCACCATGGTGCCCCAATTCCTACTTCACCAAAACAGCCAGTCACAAAAATTGCAACCGCAGTTATAACTTGGAGAATCTGCAAGGGAAATAGCATATTTGTCAGTTACAAAGCTTGGATATAAAGCTCAAGACAAAAAAAGGAGATTTTCTACAGTCACGTTTAGCTTTTTCTTACACAGACATCTTTCAGTTCTAAGTTTCAGTATAGGGCTCCATCATGCTTCTGGTGAATTCTGTAATGAAACTCCCACTGACTTAAATGAGAGTAGAGTTGAGACCAAGACATGGCCTCTAATGAATGTGTGTAAGTCTCATGGATTTTTAACAGGACTTGTATCAGTAAACCTGAAGCCAAAATTAGGTCCATAGTGTGTGTGAAGTGTACCAAATTCAGTCATCTACTCAGTCCCAAAGATATCTGTAAGATTGTGTGCATGTAATTCAGGAATGTAGACCAGTGAAATTACATCAGGGTTGAATCTATGTATATTGTAGGCTAGATAATAAGAATTGGATACAAGCCTAGAATTTTTATCTGGCAAGTATTAAGTAAACCATAAAACAAGTTCTAATTCTATATGATATCATTGTTTCCCTGGCTGTCTGACCAAAGGCGTTATGATCTAATTCTTTTTTGTAAACCCAACATATCTGATAATTGTTCTACCGGTAATTCGGTGCATTAGGTATTCTTTGGGTAATTCTCAGTTACAAAGTAATCTGTACAAATATATAAAATGTATACATATAAAATATAGAACTTAGCCGAAACATACAAAATATAGAACTTAGCATTGTATTAAATTGTAGAAATTAACTTTATACAAGCAAGACCAGTAGCTTTTACCAAGTTTTTGCTTTTGGGACCCTAGTCTCCTTGGGGTGGAAAGCATTGAACCTAGATTTTTCATTTCCTGGGTGAGTGTTCTACCCACAAGCTATAATAAAAACCTAGTGCTCCTCCTTCAGTCATCTTGATAAAGAAAATGGTTGCTACAAGTGCATTTTTGTGTAGCCCAGATTCTGTTGTTTTACTATATGGGTGCTCTGATCAAGACTCTCAAGACATCTGAGTGAAAATCTTGGGCTGTAGGTATATACTAGGTACTGAGCCAATCAGCTTTGTCAGGCCTGAGCTATACCTCTGCACATGTCCAGAGTTCAGGTCCCTGAGGAACTTGAAACTCAAAAAGTGAAATTTGTCATGCATTCAGTATTAGGCGGCCGCTAAACAATGGCTTTTAGTATCAGTTTTAGACTTAGGAACTTACAAACTTACATTCTGCCAAGTCACACTTGAGGTACCTAATTCCCTTTTTTGATTTGAACCAGAGATTATTTAATAAGTACTTACAGCAGGTAAGATTGGAATCTGTCTTGTAAATGTTTTCTTCCAGGCTTCTGGTAGCTGATCACTTGTATTAACCTCCATCTTTCTGTGGAGATATTACCTTGTTTATTCTTTAGGTCTTGTAGTGGTAGTATCAAAGGATCTAGTTCCTGTCAGGGCCAACAAATACCACTCTTTGAGGGCCACCATGGGCTGAAAATGGTTTCTCTGTCTCTGGATCTGTATCTTTGATTAAATATATTTCCTACATATCTTTCTGAGATTATTAAATATCTGAATAACTTCTACTATGCTTCTAGCCCTTTAGAATTTTTTTTTCTTATTTAACTACAAATAATGGTAATTACTAGTATAAGTCATTCTGCAGAAAGTCTTACATTTTAAAAGAAGAGTTGCCAATCTTCAAAACCTTACAAATATTGTAGTTGATAAGAATATAGATCTATATCTACATTTGGCTTACTTCCTATTAATTGTACACCAGACATTACATGGGTTTACTGAGCCAGGGAGTTTGTCTTTAGTAAAGACAGAGTAGATTCACAAACTGTGTAAAATACGAGTTCTTCAAGGGAAACAGCAAATTGTATACCAGTTGATGGTAAGGAATATTTTCAAAAAGACAGCTGGACAGCCGTTCAGCTTGTATAAAATATTTACAATTATTTTTATACATACCTCATGCACCGAAATAAAATGCATATCTTCCTTTTTGGAAGGCAAAATGTGCATCTACATGTGAAAATAATGCCATAATAAACTCCAGAGCAGTTTGAGCCGGAGCCAGGTGCTCCCAGGCACAGCATCTACATGTGCACACAGGACAACAGTAGTTTGAGCTGTGGCAGAGCAGCACCAGGTTGACAGCAGGCTCAGGGGGTCAGCTCCAGGCTCTGGGTAGCAGGGGGTCTGGCTGGGGCACAAGAGTACCAGCTTTAGCCATGCTGCAGGCAGCCCTCGCATTTTAGCACCTTTGTGCCCCACACCAGCCCCTGTCACTATCTACGCATGCATTTTATCACAGTTTAGTACTCTGTCATAAGATAATACTGCCCCCAACAGAACAATTTTATGGTGGAGTTTACTGTACCCTAATACTGGTGCATTTGTAGACTGGAAAAGCATAGGCTCAGGGGGAACCTGGTGGCTGCTTATAAGTATATAAGGGGTATACATCAGGATCTGGGAGAACATCTGTTCACCAGAGTGCCCCAAGGAAAAACAAGGACCAAGAGTCATAAACTCCTCCAAGACTGTTTTTTGGCTGGACATAAGGAAAAAATTCTTTATTGTCTGAGCCCCCGAGACCTGGAATAGACTCCCTCCAGAATTGGTGTGGGCACCTACTCTGGACTCATTCAAGAAACATTTGGATGCTTATCTTGCTGGGATCCTTTGACCCTATCTGACTTCCTGCCCCTGAGGCAGGGGCTGGACTTGATGATCTTCAAGGTCCCTTCCAGCCCTAACATCTATGAAATCTATGACAGTGACACTTTACTGTGCAGCTAATTAATCAACTCTGCAGTAAAGTGCATGTATAAATGCACCCAGAATATAGAAAAAGATTTTTCCAGACTCATGGGGGTCTATGGCTGGGAAGTCATGGAGACAAAATGTCCGAGAAGTGTGGCATCCCAGGAGATAGTCGGGGTGAAAGAGCAGGAAGCTGGCACCAGGAAGTTTCATTCTCTGGCAGTCACTTTTTTTACAACTGTAGAAAATTTCTCCTCCTAGGTCTTGGGATGATTGTTATATCAGTGATCAATTTAAGATACCGCCTCTTCTTGGAAAGGTAGATTTATCCAATGAATTCTATATTTCCCCTTAAAAGACACCCTGAAGGTACTAAAAAAAGAATCTCCAGTTTCAGTGATCCCTGCTGTATTGGATAAATGAAGGAAAATTCAGCCTCATTGCCAACTTCTAACTGGTATGTCCATAAGGAAGTGCCAGCATTCTGATGGAACATGGGCCGAGGCATTAAAAAAATCACCATCGTCTTTGAATGGGCCACAGAAAGGGCAGAAGAACCTAGCAGTGGAGTGGGAAATGTTGTCTGAGTGGCTTTAAAGCAGACTTTCTTGGTTTTCTTGGCTCCTACATTAAATAGAAAAGATGGCAAACTGGTCATGTCAGTTAGCTCCATATGTAAACAGTATTGATATTTAAGAAGCGTTGTTTCAAAATCTACCCAGAAGTCATAGCTTTTAAGTGTTAGGTTAATGACTTCGCAAAATGTCAAGCTAAAGGTCAGTGATGCTCAAGTACAGTCTCATGGCACCCTAGGGTGCCTTGGGATCCTTTCAAAGGTGCTGCAGGGTGCCATGCAATGTTAGCACCCTTAGGTGTGAAAACATGATTCACCAGATAAACCTGACCTGTTGTGGTCTTTCTGAGTTCTGAAAAACTGCTCTATTATTTTATTTTTCTTTAGTCAAAAAAAGAATGAAAAGTAAGAGCTGGCTTTTTCTGAGAGGCACCTTGAGCCTAAAAAAGTTGAGAACCAGTTTTAGGTAATCAAAAACATTAAAATTTAAACTCACAGTTCTGTGCTTCCAGTTTCTCCTCTTTTGCAGGAAGAAAATTCAGAAAGTCCAGAGTTGCAGGGATATGGCAACGAAGGAAATATTTCATTGGCTAAATGTAATCTATTAAAAAGAAAGCAAAGTGCTTGAAATTCAGCTCAGCACTTAAAAAAACCCCCATACTGTATCTATGTAAGTTGACATCAAAAGCTTTTCTCTAGTGCCTAAAGGAAAAGAAAATAAAAGGAGCAAGAGTTGTAAAGTGAATAAATCCAGAGATGAATGGTAGTTGAAGATTGTGAGGGAGACGATTCAAAGCAGTTAAGTTTATAGCAGTTCAGAATAAGTCGTGTTTCTCATGGTTTACATTTTACGTATTTCAGAAATATCTGTCAGAGCTCTAGGTATTTATGTAAACCTTATCTATGTTTATTCATGTCTGCAGCTTGCTCAGCATGACATACTTTTTCTAAGAAAGAAGTTCTGCCTTTGCTCTGTGGTCTTTAGATTACAGGGCGTTTTGAAAGTACTTGGAGCCCAATGTTTTGCTGTCTCTATCACATTACTAGGCTTGGCAGAATTCAATTTTTATTTTCTAATATTTTTGACAGCTAAAATCAATATTTATTTTAATAGCATTCAGTTAGATTTGTATCCATTTACATTTTCAAGATTGCATGAAATTAGGCATGTGGGGGTACGCACACACATGCACACAGATGTGTGTGCACATCTGCACACACACACATGCCTTCTTCCTCCTCCAGTCCAGCACACAGCAGGCACAGGGGAAGTTGCTGTGCTGCCAGGCTGTCAGCCTCCTGCCTGGCCCCCATACATAGCACTATTGAGCCCAGCACCCACTTTCTTTTGTCACTGCCCTCCCCTCCTCTCATTCCCCGGCAAGAATACCTCCGGCAGCTACAACCGCATCTGCCCCCTGCAGCCAGCAGCTTGCGCTGCCCACTAGCTCCTGCCAGAGTTTGCAGGGGAGGCCTGGCTGGCTTGCACCCTGCAGGCAGCAAGCTGGGGAGGCAGGATGGGGTCAGATATATACAGACACACAGTACCCAGCCCACCCCACCGCCTCCAGTCAATGTTCAACAGGAGCCCACATGGGCTTACGTCCCCTTTCTATGTATTTTGATTATTAACAATGTAAATATTTTTCTCTTGGTCTGAGATTGTGAGGTGGAATTGCCATTTACTGATGTTTACCGATAAAAATCAAATCCTGCCAAGCCTACACATTACCCTCATAGTAAATATAACACACATACTTCAGGCATTAAGGGAATCTTCCCTCCTGTAATTGTTGCGTATAGGATGGTATAAGAGGGAACCCCAGCCCTTTTTACTTGCTGGGCCTGAGAGGGTAGGAAACCGGACCCAGGAAAGGCAGTTAGGAATAGTGGTCTAGGTGGACTAAGCCTGGGACTAATAAGGCCAGGTGGTTAATGGAGCAATTTAGCTGTAACTGCGGACCCAGTCACATGGCTGGAAGGATTTGAGCACAGCTTTTGACCGTGCAAGGGGACCTGAAGCAGGGAGAGGAGCTCTTGGGAGTCTGGGTCTGCTGAAGATGGACAGGTAAGTACCCAAACCACCCAGGGAAGTGGGAGGAGAAGACTCCCACGAAGGCAGAGCCTGTGGGTAACATTTACCCTGAGGAGGGAGACTCTTTGTTTTATAGGGGCTTGTGTTATTGTTCTGTTTGAACTTGTTACCAGAGGTTACAGGGGCAGAGGAGGCCAGGAGCAGGGGTGCTAAGGTATGTTCCCCTGCTGTAGGGGCTGGAAATCAGCTCCAAGCTGAGGGGCAAAGACTGGCACACTGCGATTGAACCCCTAGGAGGGGCTGCCATTAAGATGGAGCTGATATATCCTGGAGCTAAAGTCTTAACCAGTGGAGGGCGTGGCCAGAGAGGAAAAGGGAGCCCAGGCTGTGATAGCTGAAGCCCCAACAAGTGTTCAGAAACCTATGGGAGTACTCACTTAAACGGGAAAGCACTGTGGGAGGCAGAGGACCTAGGTAGGGGTTGGCCTGCTTGAACAGATCAGGCCACCTGCAAGGCTGCTCCTGGCCCCACAGACTCCTCCTTTGCAGCAACAAACAGGCTTAAGGTTGTGGCTGGCAAGAAATTGGAGGTGAAGTGGGACCAGGAAATAGCAGGCAAGTGGGGTGGACCCCTACCTATCTTACAGTTGGGCTGTTAAGAACAAATGGTGGTGGTGCCCTGGATGAATGCATAGTAGAATATTTTGCCAGTCACAAACTCTCCTATACTTATCTATGTCATCCATTGCATACATTTTTGTTTGCATTAGGGCTACCATCATATAGTAGTCTTGTTCTTCACGTCAAACATCCTCAGAGAAACAGAACAGGATCTCAAGTAACACATGATCAATACCTAGAAATACTTTAAGCTTATGCTGGGACTTTAGCTTTTTTCCCATGCTAGCACAGATGATTCTTTATACTGAGCTGATTAGTCAACAAGAGTCTTGTTTAGCTTCCTCAAATGTTTCTGAAGTTTGTATAAAGAGGAAAGAAAGATTTTGAAAGAAAAAGGTGGAATATAGGGATCTAACTCCTTTTTATGGAAGGCTTTTAAAACCTCCTTACGAATTCAAATATAAATGTTGCTCTGTTACATAGCTTTTAAAAATTACTTGAGTAATAAAGCTATGGATTAGCAACTGTCAGAGGGGAAATTTTGCCTACATTTTGTAATCTTGGTTTCATGGCCTGTGATTTGATCCCATGCTTGGCTGTAGAGTTTGATTAGTTATTTTATCAAACATTTATGGTTAAAAACAACAATATTTCTTTAAATTGTAAATTAAATATGTATTACTTCTTAAAGTATGACAAGCTGGTGTGAAGACCTAAACTAATTGTAACTTATGAACGTACTTCAGATTTAAATAAGAGCCTTGTTACCTGGTAAGTTTTGGCAGCTTGGGGAGCTCTAACCCACTGGATTGTCCATCATACTTGTGAGTGCTTAAAATCAGTTTCTATGCGACTCAAAGCTGCGTCACTCTACAGTAGGATTATCATGATCTGTGCTACCCAACTTGTGTTATACCTGGAGACTTGTGACGCCTGGTGTTAGCGTTAGCTTGAGTTTGGAGTAGTCACACTTCAGGCCAGTAGGAGCCTGGAGACGGAAAGGTAAGAATCCCCCTTCCCATTGCAGGGTTTCCCCCATACCTTCCCCTTCCCTCTCGCCCTGAGAGCATTCTTTTCTTGTGACTGCCCTTGCTGTCTATCCCAGCGGAGCAGGCAGGGAAGGATTAAGCAGTGGAGAAGGGTGGGGGAGTGGGAAGTAAGTGGGGTGCTGGAAGGTCAGTGGGCCTGACCTGGGCCAGTAGGTGAGGGGGGCAGGGGAGTGTTTTATACTAAGGTGTAGCCTAGAGTGGCTGTGCCTTAAGAGTATTCACCAGTACATGTACATTGACATTTTGAAGTAAGTCAGATTACTGAACTGGGAGAGCGCTGAAGTGCTAAACCAGCACTAATCAGCTTGTCATAGCAGTGGCCTCATCTGCAAGGTCAGTGAATACAGTTGCTTCACTTCAGCTGACAACGACCAGTAGCTCAGTTCAATGATTAATTCATTCAAAGTTAAGAAACAAGGAGTTTTAAAAGCAGGAGAGTTTGTTTTTTCTCTTTCAATCTCTGGAAAAATACTGGATGTGGGAGGATGATATGTACCGGTTCTCAGATCCTGAAGGACGCATTAATTAGAAACAATCCCTTTAGTTCTTGCTATAGATATAAGACTTTGTGTTTAATGAATCATTTTAAAATGCAAAACTGTTTAAAATTAACCCATGTTCTCCTCACACATCCAACTGATATAAGAGTTTTATTTAGCTATTACAAATAATTTTAAAAAACGGTTTCATTTTTAGCTGAATTTAAATTTCTTTCCAAACAATGCTTGTTACAAATTGTGAATAAAAGACTAATTGTCTAGAAAAAAATAACTACATTATTCACCATTTTCTAACATCATAACATTAAGAAACAAATGCATATTTGGTTACATCATTGCTTAAATATATCTGGATAGGGTAACCTTCTGGTTGGCAATAAGTAAGTGCCATATTTTGTGTAAACCTGAATACGTATCAATACACTTTAATGGTTAACAACCAATAAAAGATTATTTTCTGTAAGAAAATACACAGATTTTACAAATGTAAAAAAAAATAATTGAAATAAATCAACAGGTAGAAAGAAAAATATTAACTCATGGTTTAAAACTGGCTTAATTTAAATCGGTTCCCCCTATAGCCGTATGTAGTTATACTGGTGGTGAGGATGACAGGACATAGTAGATGTTACTGTCGAAGGAAGGATATATATTATTTGTGACCACAAATATAGCTGTCTTCAAACTCTCACCCCAGTTTCCCCAGTTTGCTCATTTTCATTAGGGCCCAGTTTGCTCGTCTTCATTAGGGCAGCCATTGCTTTCCATCAAGCACTGTGTCAATACCGGCATAACAGTACAGGATTGTTTAAAGTACCATTTGAACATGCGATTTGCCTACTTTGCTTCTGTTGCCAAAACTATGGCATCATTGGGAGTGCTGAGTGTGCAAAGATTTGGGCCCATACCCTGGGATTCTTCAAAGCTCACAAGTTCCATCCCCATACGGGACCTTTCTTGCCTCGGGCAGGGGGTGGGGGCCCTAGCCAAGCCCCCTGCCCTCCACCCCCTCAGGCTGCTCCACATCCTCACTGCTGGCATGGCTGGCGGGTGGGCGATGGCAGCTACTGCTGTGCCTGTGCTGCTGCTGCTGGCAAGCTGGCCTGAGCATGCTTCATCAGTTGCTAGATGTTTTCTGCAAAAAGCCCCAAGCCCACAAATGTGGGTGCACATACTTGATTTGACCTACTTAGAAGAATCCTACTAAACTCAGTGGGACTACAAACAGTAAAGGGAATAAATGGGAATATGAACAATAGAGTATCTGTGTAATTGCATGATCTGACTGTTAGTGATATGGGGAAAAAAAACTTGGTTTCAGGAGCTTTTACTTTCTTTTCTTTGATACTGGCAGCATAGGTGGTCTTTGTCAGGTCACTTACCTTCTCTAACTGAGTGTCCTCATATCTTCAGAAAATTGGGAGTGTTGAAGTTGACCTAATTCAAAGGGATGTTTTGAGAATTAGCTAATATCTGTGACAGAATTTGAGATTGGCATGCACTTTTCAGGAAAAAGATACGATTGGAAATGCTAATTTTAGAGATTTAGATTAACTGAGAATCATTTTATATATTTCCAGTTTTTGTTGACTTTGAACTTTGTTCAAAATAAAGTAAAAAATATGTATGAGACCAGATGAAACTTCAGATTTCACTGTTATATGGCAACTGCAGAACAGCCTGAAAGACTTGGGCAGCATTCAGACCAGTGTTTCTCAACCAGGGTACTGCATATGGATGCCTTGATCCTTTCTGCCAGGTACCATACAGTGGTAATACTGTTAGGTTTACAGATGTGATGTGCTAGAGACACCCAGGGGTTTCAAACTGAAACTTGTAGCTGGGGTCTTTCTGAGTTCTGTGCAGCACGTACACAGAAAAAAAATCAACTGCTCTGTAGGCAAAAAAAAAAGTTTAAAACCAAGAGCTGGCATTTCCTAAGGAGGGCCCCGACTCCACCCAGAGGCAGTGCTGTACCTAGACTGCTCCTACTTTTAGTATCAGGCCCCCCTTTGCCAGAGATAAATGTAGGGGGTGGGGTTTGTTGCAGAAGTCCTTTATTACATCTGTGGTATTAATATCTTTAGATAGTTTGTTCTCAGTTGATAAGATTGCTAGTCCCATACATGCACAATATTAAAACTTTTTTTTTTTTTTTTGCGCAATTAAATTTTTTTTCCCCACTTTCTGGGTCCTGGGCGACCGCCCTGTTCACCCATGCATGTGTCCGGGTCTACCCAGAGGGGCCTCCAGTCTGAAAAGCTTGAGAACCCTTGAGCTAGACTTTGGGAATGCAAGAGCAGCACAGCCTTCATGGACAAATGCATGCTGAAGCAATGGTCGCGTAGGAGGGATATCATAGCCTGGTTGGTCCAGGAATTTGAGTAGTGGGACTGTGGTGAAGGCTCCTGGCACTGTAGTTGGGCACTCCCTTTGACTGGTCAGGCTGCCTAGACTCCAGAAAAGCTTTCTCAAGCTTATGTACTCTCTCCCAACCCTGCAGTAGCTCCACTCAAACACTGCCTCCCTCCTATGTTACAACTCCCTCACCCCCAACATCCTTGCCAGCTGCAATAGAAGCGACTGATTACTACTAAAACAATACATGGCAGTGTTGGGGAAGGAGACACAAATGACTTCTTATCCTGCTCAAGCAGCATCCTGATGTAATGTGTGTAGCTGCAGGAGGAACCAGGGGGCAATCTGTAAAGCTGAGCTGATTTTTAATTTGGACTACAATTTTAGAAACCCCTGGGGGGCAGGGGAAAAAAGGAAGAGGAAGCTTGAGACTGGAGTAAGGGGAAGAAGAAGTGTACATGTGCACTCCTTTGCATAGGGCTAACCAGGTTCCACAACAGAGGTGGAGATCTCACTGGCTCGGTCAGCCAGGACTGTGGACTGAAGGAGGCAGCTGTAGGCTGCTGTTTGAGCACTTCAGGGACTGACTAAAAGCTTTTTTGAGGACACCTCTGGAGGTGTAGGGGGAAAATTAAGGTGCCGAGTGTATGTTACTACTGTTGATGCTTCTTTACCTTTTACCTTGTTAGAAATATTATTAAAAATGCATTATCAATAAGTCTTGTTAAAACAGTGCAGCTGTCAGCCCTCCCTGGTGTCTTATTAAAACTGCAGCTGTCAGCCCTCCCTGGTGAAAGAACTGGGAGAGCTACTGAGAGCTCTTTGTATTAAGGTATCACTCCCTCTTTGCTTTGCAAAGTTACTATCTCTTTGTTACAGTAAAGCATATACTCCTCAGCTTTTCTCATGCAGATAAGAGTAGATTGCAGTTCTAGCCTTCAAGCAAGG
>NW_017728886.1:85373570-85380083 GCF_001723895.1 Crocodylus porosus
GGCAGTTTCCCTCGGGGGCAGCAGAGTGTTTGATCTTTTGTCTCTCTCTCTGACCCTATTTGCAAATATATACCTTTTGTGTTGCTAATAGAGTGTGTCTGTGGCTGAAGGTTTTTTTCGCCTCCCGAGAAACGAACCGCGATTTTTACATCAACCTGTTCCTTCCCTTTGGCTTGTTGGCTTGTGACCCTAACCCCTATGATTTTCTGTATAGAAGTGGGAACTTCCCCTTGCTTCTTGGCCAGTTTCTGGGGCTGCAGGGGTGGCACAACTTGCAATAAAAAGCCTTTCAGTACATATAAAAATAGGGTATTAAGGTAAGGTTGTAGAATAATTTCAGGAAGAGGAAGTTAAAAATTCACTGAGAAGTTGTTACATGAGCTGGGGCAGATGCTTCATTAAAAGCTTCCACCTGGCACAATGCACACACTAACATACCTAGTTATCTTGAGTCAATCAGATGAAGGGCTCCCAGCAGTGAAGGATGAATTTTGTAAATAGACAGTTTTGGGCTTGCTTTCTTTTTTAATCAGTGGGCATTTTTAGATAATTATATTTTGAATTTTTTTGTTATTGTAAACATCCTGGGGCACTGACCTGACTCCAGGCCAGTTGAGACCTCTGCTGTCCCTACAGTCTCAATCCCTAAACCAGCCATCTTGCCAACCCTAGCTCAGGTGTTAGTTAGGAGCCTTGTTGCAGCCCTTCTGCTCAGGAACTCTTCTCCATGGTTTCCAGGCCCCAAAGCTTGGTTTTCATGTGCCAGCCTGCCAACTGACAGCCCCCCCAGACCTGTGTGCATGTATGTTGCCCCAAATAAGAAGCTGAGTTTGGACTAGAATTATGGGTTAAAACCCACTTTGGGTCACCACAAACTATATGTTTCCATGACTGGGAAACTCTCCTGAAGAAGTGAGGGCAGGTCCTAGCCCTACCCAAAGCTCAGCTTTTGCTAACCAGTGAATAAGGGGCTGATTTGAGGCTGAGAATATAGGTGAAAATTCTTTTCAAGTCACCCCAAACCATGTGTGTCCACCACTGGGAGACTCTCTTGAAGAAGCCTGGGCAGGGAACTGCCCAACCTGAAGCTTGGTTTTTGGGTGCCAACCTACCTGCTGACAGGCCCCCAGGCCCATGTGCTAAATACATTGCCACAATTAAGCATCTCATTTGGGTCTGGGATTTTCAAGCAAAATCCTTTTCAGGTTACCCCAAAACCCACACAGCACCGAGGGACTCTCCTAAAGAAGCCTGAGTAGGTCCCTGCTTGACCTGAAGCTCGGTTTTTGAGTGCCAGCCTACCAGCTGACACCTAAGGCAGGGATGGGCAAAGTCCACCCATGGGCCGGATCCGGTCAGCAGTGGACTCCCTTTCCTAGCCGCTCCTGTGTATGGAGACTCTGCCTCGGCTCCTTCCAGCGGTGACAGCCTGGTCTGCAGCAGGGGCAGAGCTGTGATCACCTGCCTGCATGCCCCTCCCTGGAGCATGCAGGCTACAGATTGCAGCTTTGCCTTGGGTCCGGATCAAGCTGCCCATTACAAGATCCCAGCAACTCTGGAGCATCCCCCTGCCCTGCTCTGCTGCACATCCTGCCGGCGTGGCTGGTCTGGTCTTCATGGCAACCTCAGCCTTGAGCTTTCACAGTACAGCTGGGGCTGGGGTCTCCATGGAGATTGGCCCCAGCCATGTGGGCAGGGGCTGCTGGGAAATGGAGCCTGGCTGCCAGCTGAATTGGCCATTTTGCCCACCCCTGCTGTAAGGCCTTTATGTTGCTGTTCTGCTAGGCCCTGAACAGCAGTAAGAATGGCTGTGTACAGATATAGGGATTTTACACCAATTTTTCAGACTTGCCTCAAGCCCCCACCCAGAAATTTGTAAAAGTAAATTTGAATGGAGTGTTCTTATATGAACAAACCTGCCAACTCGCAAGAAAATGTTAAATTAAAACAGGTTTATTACAAGGGAAAAGGAGAGCAAGGGTACACCCTGTGCAAAACACATAACTGTAGCTCAAAGCTACCACCTAGCTCAGTCACTTGGGAATGGAATCTCACCCAGGGCTGCTCTCCAGGGGCTCTACTACATCTACCAGCTTACTACTAAGTGCTTTCTAGAGAGGCCCACCCTGGAGGTCCCATTGCATCCTGCTGCCAGGGGTTGCTATTCTTCTTTTGGGGCTCTGTCACCCATGCCAGCCAAAGTATCAAAGGCTGGCTAGATAGGGAGGTCTGCACTGGAGTTACTGGCACTCTAGTGGTGTAGAGTGGTGCTAGGGTGCAATGCTAAGAAGCACAGCTGTGGGTGCCACTTGCAGGGATTGGGGTGGGAAGTCTCCATTGCTCCATCAAGGCTCTCCATCACTCTTCCATGTTGCTAGGGGTCTCCATTACTCCACCACACTGCCAGGGGCCTGCATTACTCGACGGGGGGCCACTAGCCCCTCCACTTAGGGTCACTGTTCCCACAGGCCTGGGGGGATTGGTTAGCAGGCTGGCACCCAAAAACTGAGCTTTGGGTTGCGCTGGGACCTAGCCTACTTCTTCAGGAAAGCTTCCTGGGCACAGAGACACATGGTTTGTGGTGACTCAAAGTGGGTTTTGCCCCATAATCCCAGCCCAAATTTAGCTCCTTATTTGGGGCAATGTAGGTGCGTGCAGGTCTGGGGGGGTGTTAGTTGGCAGGCTGGCACATGAAAACTTACTTCAGGTCAGGCAGTGCCCTGCTCAGACTTTTTCAGAAGCTTCCCCTGGTGCCAGAGACCATGTAGTTTTGTGTGACCTGAAAAGGATTTTGCCCCATAGTCCCAGCCTAATCTCTGCTCTTTATTCAGGACTCTGTACTTGATACATGATACTATTTGACATTTGTATTAGTAAATATACATTTCTGATAAAATCTCCCCCTTTAGCCTGTTCAGGTCATTGCTAATACCCTTTGATTGTGTAAAGATGTGGTTTGAATACAGTGCTAGATACTGGGAATAAGGAACCAACTTCAGTCTCATTCCTACAGGCCACAGTCCTGGCTGCCTGAGCCAGTGAGACCTCCTACTCCTCCATGCTCTCCTCTGCCTTGGGCAGAGTAGGCTCCACATGCCCACTGCAGCCTCAAGCCCCCTCTCCCTTTCCCCTTTACCCCCAGGCCCTGGGGTGTCTGGGAGCTGCAGAGCAAGGACTCAGCTCTGCCGTGCCGCTGCCACAGCATTGCCAAGTCTTAACTATGAAATTTATCGTATTGGAAGGTCAAATTATTGTATTTTCTAAAAAACTATTATACACTAAAAAAAGAAAAGTGTGCAAATAAATCTTATTCACTTTATATTCCTCATGATCTATATCTATACAGACACCCTCATACTAGCAACTCAGATACATGCATGTTCAAAATAATTAGTCTAGATTCACGCACACTACGCACACCAAATGTAGACAGAATCAGTTACCAACACCTGCATATTCAATACACATATGTGGATTACTAATTCATATTCCACGCACTCTCTCTCTCCTGAGTTGGGTGTTGTGATATGTATGTATGTGCTTGGTGTAGTTGGGATACCTAGAGAAAGGTTAAGGTAAGAAAGTAGAAGTGTAGGGGGCTAAAGTTACTAGGACTGGGATTAGAACCGTTAGATTCCAGGGGCCTGGGCTGAAGAACTGAGTCTTGAGAGTAACTTTAGGTTAATTGATTTTAATTGATTAAAAGACAACACCCAAAGCCTGCAGAACAGGGAAGTATGCCGCACAGTCTGGGACTACAGCCAGAGCTACGGGGCGAGGGGTGAAAAGGTGGATGGGGAGAAAGGTAGGAGGGAAAAATGGGACTAAAGGAAAGTGTGGGTGTTAAAGAGGGGCTCTGGGGCAGCTAGAGAAGTTGCAGAGAGCAGCAGTAGGTGCTGGAAGCTGGAGAGAACTGCAGAACAGCTACTAGGAGCTGGGAAGCTGCAGGAGGTGGGGGAAGCCTAAAAACAGAGCGCAGCCAAAAATCACAGGAAAAGCAGCAGGGACAGCAGGAAAGCAAGGAGAGGCTGAAAGGTGGCAGAAAAGGGGAGATGGAATTGGGAGGAGATGGAGAAACTAGCAGAGAGGGTGGGAACTGGAGATGAGGGAGAATGAGGCTGGAATTTAAGATAGGGAAGGGACTGGGATTCAGTAAAACATGACTCAAATCGGAATTGCAAATGACAGTGGTTCTATTGAACAGCGGAGATGGTGACACAATGCCAAATTGGTTCCCTTGCACCTGTACCCACACCCACACACAATGGCAGCAGGGGTTAGAGAGGCTTGGTGCAGGGGCTGAAGTCCAGGAGAGGAGAGAGAGAGAGTCCAAATTGTAGGAGGAGGTATGCAGGTAGTATCTACCTATCCAGGCTGGAAGGGGTCCTTGTCCAGTAGATGTTGTCCAGAGGGGGTCGCCAGCAGGGCCTCTGGGGTGGATAGGTGATGTGAAGCTGGTCTGGTCCGGCTGGAAATGGCGTCCCACTGGGTCTGTCTTCACTGCCTCTCTTTATAGGGGCAGACTGTGTGTGACCTTAGTGACAGGAGGCATACTCAGGCAAGAGTCAGACCCTGGTATACCGAGCATGTGTGCTCTATGCAGGGATGTGCAGTTTTGGGTGTATGTAATAATGGGGTACAATGACAGAGTTGCTGGTTCTGAAGGGTCTTTTTTTTTTTTTTTTCAAATGCTGGGTTCTTGTCTCTTCCTGGGTGAGGTTCATGGTTCCTGGATGAATCAATGTGAGGTGATGGCCCAGTTGTTACAGGCCATTCAGTAGAGGCCTGTTACCATTGTATTTCAATCATGCCCAATCATTCTCATTCATGGGGAACCAATTTACATGGGGGAGGGGGTACAATGAATCATATTGTTGCAACATGGGATGCCCAGGCAGAGGACAGAAGATGGAGGCTTGACATATAAAATGGAAACTTGACATGACTTTGGTTCACTTACAAGGGCAGGCCTAAACCATACAATATCCATATGAGACAGTAAAAATCAATACAAAAATGATAATGATACGATATAATACAATGGATAGCCAAAACCAAAAACTTGCTACCAAAAAATAAAAATGTTTAAAGCTTATCCTAAGTTTGAAATCACTTATGCTTATCTATAGGGAATAGAGAGGGAGAGAAACAGAAATGGTTGGGGAGGGGGAGGAAATGCAATTTAAAAAAAAGAAAAAGAAAAGAAACTGGGAGTTTTGCTACAATGATAACTAGCCAGTGAGTGAGAACCGGGTTAAAGTTGAAGCATTCCTTTATTTTAGGGCAAGCAATCATAAGGAAGTGCTGACAGTAAACCTGAAAGACAGTTAAGGGCAGGGGTGGGCAAAATGTGGCCCGCGGGCTGGATGTGGCCTGTCAGGCTATTCTATCTGGCCCGCAGGGGCCCTAAAAAATTTAGAAAATTAATATTGATCTGCCTCTGGCTGCCTGTCATGTGGCCCTTAATCATTTGCCAAAACTCAGTAAGTGGCCCTCTGCGTGAAATTGCCCACCCCTGGTTAAGGGGGATAGTCTGAGAGTGGCATGGGTTTTCTACATACCACATTAGTTAACTGCCTCAAGAACGCTTGGCTCTTGGCTGTAACTATATTGGACTAAGGACATAGGCAGACAAGGTTCTTTGGGTAGATATGCTGTCTTTTATTAGACTCACTAAATTGTTGGAAAAATTGTTCTTTGCAAACTTTTGGGCATAAACGCCCTTCTTCAGGCATGGAGAGAGAAGGTCTAGGGCAGCGGTTCCCAACCCTTTTTTCTGTGACTTGCTGCTGGGAGTGGAGGAAGGCAGTGGCGGTGAGGGGACTCCTGGCACAGGGCACTGCCCCTGGAACCCTCATTTGGGTTGAAACCTGAGGTTGGAAACTGCTGGTCTAGGGAATAAAGAGTCCGGGATGGGAATTCTGGGTTGGAGCATGAACGACATGAGCTCCCGGAGGCAGGGTGGGCACAGTGACCACCTGCAGGCGGTGGCGACTGGCGGTGGACCGAGTAGGAAGCTCTCGCAGGCAGCAGTGGTGGTTTCGGTGGTGGGGGCGGTGAGCTGCAGACCCCGCTGGCAGTGAAGGGTGGTGAGTGATGAACACCCACAGGTGCTGCTGACAGCATTGGTGGCACTTTTTGCAAGGCGTGCACTGCCAAGCTCAGGGGTTGCATGTGCACCCGCAATGCGTCCCCAACAGGCTGGCGCCAGGGAATAAGGAGCTGGAGATGGGGAATTAGGGGCTGGGGGCAGGGAATGAAGGGGCAGGGGAATAAGAGACAAGGGCAGAGAATAAGGGGCCAGTTTCAAGCCCTGGTGCTCGTGGCCTCTCCACAGTGCCCGATATCTGTAAGCAGGAGTCTGAAGAGAGAGAGATGCCTTAAGAGGAGCGTGCCCAGATGCTTCCAAAGGGCATCTTTTCTAACAAAAGATGGCACATCTTCAGGCTCATCGCACGTTTAGGCTCTATCGTCCAAGGAGCGAAGTGAGCACGCGGCCTCCCCTCGGGGGGG
>NW_017728886.1:85380198-85382187 GCF_001723895.1 Crocodylus porosus
GCTGCTGCCGCTCGCTGCTGCTGCTGCCGCTGCTGCTGGCGAGCTGGGCGGCCTGCCAGGCGCCGCCCGTGCCGCAGCCCGGGCCCGGCTCGGAGCCGCAGGCCGAGGCCGAGGAGTGGGACGGCGCCGACGTGCGGGTGGAGCGCAGCTTCGTGCCCCCGCGCTGCCCGCGCACCGTGCGCCAGGGAGACTTCGTGCGCTACCACTACCACGGCTCCTTCCCCGGCGGCCGCCGCTTCGACTCCAGGTAGCGCCCCGCCCCGGCTCCGGCTCCTGCTCCTGCTCGCGGCGCCAGGCTCTGGGGACCGGGCCGAGCCTGAAATCGGCCCCTTCTAGGCCTCTTATTCTCCCGCCCTTCATTCCCAGCTCCAGCTCCTTATTCCCCAGCTCCGGCCTCTTATTCTCCAACCCTTTATGCCCTCGCCCCTTTATTCCCCATCCCTGGTCCCTAATTCCTATTCCTAGATCTTTATGTCTTGGCTCCGGTTCCTAAATCCCATTCCTAGCCCCTAATACCCATTTCTAGCTCCTTATTCCTTGGCTCCAGTCCCTGATTCCCATCCCCATCCCCATCCCCTAATTCCCATCTCCAGCTCTTTATTCCCTGACTCCAGCTCCTCATTCTCATTCCTCATGCCATGGGCGGCTGGTGCCTTGTGTGTGTGTGTGTGTGTGTGTGGGGGGGGCCACATGCCCCCCCCCCCAACTAGTGGGGATCGCCTCACGGCTGATTGTGCCAACCAGGAAGTGCAAGTGGTGTTCCCAGAACTGCCAGCGGCGCTTCTCCTGGCGCCCCCACTCAGCCAGCTCTCACAGGGAGGGCAGCAGTGCTCCTGCCTGGCTCCCTGCCCATTGCCTAAGCAGGGAATGCTGCTGTCAGGGGGTGCACCAGGGCTCAGGGGGGTGCATGTGCACCCCTGTACACCCCTACACATTGCCACTGCCTTGCCCCTTGCATCCTAGCCCCTTTATTCCTCAGCCCCAGTCCCTAATTCCCATCCCCAGCTCCATATTTCCTGCCCCTGGTCCCTCATTCAGAGTTTCTCTTTTCCCAATTCTAAATCTGTGTGGAATGAATGAGACATGTGAGGAGTTGCATATTCAGCTCTACCAGATTCCTGTTTCACTAGCTTCAGCCTCCTGCAAAATCCATGACTACAGTTAAGGCAGGAGCCAGAATTCCTGAGGGCCACTTTTGGGTCACCTCCTGCCCTTTCCACAGCGAGCGTTTGGCTCCTCTGTGCATCTTCCCTCTGTTTTAGCCCCGGGGTCAGGGCATCCTGTATCAATCCAGCACTATTCCTTAATTCTTGCTAAACCAGAAATGCAGAAATGATCCAATGTAGTGTATGCCGATCTGGGATAAATCTCATGCCAGGAAATTAATGGATGTGTTCCCCTGCTGATGGTATTGTGGGGTCTGAAAACCTGAGGCCACAAGCAAAAGATTTAAAGAGGGTTGTTTTTTTGTTGGTTTCCCTGAATCACTGACTCGCAGTCAGGGTGTCATGGCATGAGATCCTTTTAAGGATGCCATGGGGTGCCATGCAATATTAGTACTGTCAAGTGTTGTGTAGACACATACGCATGATTGACAGGATAAACCCAGAGATTTCCAATATAAACCATTCGCATCCAAAACATTGTGACCTGCTGTGGGCTTTCTGAATTCTGTGCAACAGGAGAATTATTCTATTTTTTTCTTAGCCAAGAAAACTAAGAGCTGGCATTTTCTGATGGTTACCTTTGAGTCTTAACACACTGAAAACCACTGGCCTAGATCCTCTGCAGCATTCATTGCAACAGACACGTTTTATTACTCAGAGCTGAGTTAAACCCCAAGGCTGCCGTGACCATTGGGACACCTTAGATGCTGTAGCAACTCTCCTCCACTCTGCCCTGGGTTTGGACGTGGTCGGTGTAGACCCAGGCCTCAACCCACCTGATATGAAGGTAGTTGAGTTGCTTTGCATCATTGGTGATTTCCCC
>NW_017728886.1:85382287-85400647 GCF_001723895.1 Crocodylus porosus
CCCCCCAGCAAAGTGACCTGGTAGCACTCCTCTTTTCTCTAGGCTGTTGGCTTGCAGGGAGCTCATCTGCCCTTTGACATGTCTTATTTTTAGTCCTGCTGGGTGTCCACACACCCTCTTTACCCAGGCTAGCCCAGGTGGGAGCACTGGTTTAGTTGCCAACAACCCAACCATGGCACAGGCTGTATTGGTTTATGTAGTACCAAATAACAGACTAAGAGAGGCCTGGCCTGACATAACTCAATAGAAGAAAGAAAACCAAACCCTCTTTCAAGTTGTCCTGACAACCTTCTTTATGCTTCATGAACCATGAGGAATCCTGTGGCTTGCGGGAAATATCTGCTACTGATAGTAAACTTGGCTCTCCCTCCACCTGACTGTATCTGGTGCCTTTAGTGGCTACTTTAAAAGCTGTTCATTGAACAAAGTATATAATATGATAAATGCAGGTTCAGATGATCCTGGTTCATGTGTATTTTGGGGTAGGGAAATAACAGCCTGTAAAACAATGTACTCATTGAAAACAGCTGTTTTGTTGGAAGTATAAAAGAAGACTTTGGTGTAATTTTAGGGCAAGCAAAGACATGGCCCCTGGTGCTCATTAAAAAAAAATGTACATAATCAGGGGGATTGGTGACATCTACAGCATCCACATAAGTATAAAAATCTCATGCTTATAGCAAGTTCCACATAGAGATTTGTGCACTTTGGCAAGTATGCACTAGGGTTGAATGTGCTATTTAGCATTGAAGCAAGGGCCTGTTCCTGCAAAGCTGACTGCAAGACAAGGGCAGGGCCTCAGGGAGTTTCTGGGAATTGACGTCTCTATAATGGCTTGGTCTTAGCCTGGAGAATTTATAATCTCTTATTACATGTTCGCAAATGGTAGAGCCCAAAAGCTGACTGGGGCTTCTAGGTGTTGAGGAAATCTTTATGAATGGCGTTTCTCGTGACATCTTGGGTTCTCAGGTTAGCTGGAATTAAAAATTAAAAGGAATTAAATATTAACTCAACCAAAATTATCCTTAGATTTTTTTTTCTATTGGAAGATGTATATTACACTGCTGCTATCTGGTACTAATTTAAAAAACTTGCTAGCAGTGAAAACTACATAAATAAAAAGAGTTCCAAAAGAGCACTAAATTGAAATGAATTTATAAAAAGACTTCTGTAGTCTAAAAGAAGAAAGCTCCTGTGTGGGCTAACCAATACTATGTTTATTTAGATTTCAAGTATTGAAACTTTTCTTGAAATTTGGAACCTATTTACTGTACCTTTCTTTCAAAGTGAGAGTTGGCACTGTCACTTAAATGACTTTTAATCACTTTTTATAAAAACTTGTAAATATCTTAGCAAAGCATGTTGTTATATTCTCTTTTTAGATCAGAATTCATTTAACTTTGGTTCTTCAAATGTTGATGTCCTTATTTCTGTGGTCACAAAAATAATTTGGATTTTTAGGTCCAGAATTTGTTATATCCATGATCTGCTAGTAATTTTGGTAAAGTGAAATATGCTGTGGAATTCTACACATGGTATTTGTTTTAAGGCACCAGTAAAATGAGTCATGAAAAGATTTTTTGATCTCCTTGTTTTACTCAGTTCCCTTCATGGTTTTATATATTTTTTTAAATTATGGATTTGCTCTAAATTCAATAGAAATCTGTTTCTTGCTGTTTTAAAATCAGTTCTTAAAATAGTCATGCCCTGCAGTGCTTTGTGGGCAGCTGGCAAATAATAGTAAAGCTACTGCTTACTCAGAATCATTCATTTGCTAATTTAAAAACTTTCAGTGGGCACTTGTAGATGTAACATTTGCCAGGAGCGGACTTAAGTGATATTTTTCCAATCTAAATTCTTTAGGAAAGCTTAGAAATACTGCTTGTTCAATGGAAATCAAAAGGTTTGTATCGAGCATTGTTTATTTTAAAGTTACTGGCTAGCAAAAAAGAAAAAAAAAAGTGGTGTGAACAGAGAAAGCATTTGAGCATTTCAAAAGAAGTTCAGGAATTCTAGCCCTGGGGCTGTTTGAAAGGTTAGTATACAGTGGAAGTCGTATACGCTGTCTCTGAAAAGAAAGCTTGACATCACTTTCCTAACAATACCCACCTACTGCCTAGCTTCCTAATGCATCTGGTAGAGAAAAACATATGGCCTTTTTATCTGCAAAAAAAAAAGACCTGACGATAACAAATTCAAACAAACTGGACTGAATTACCAAAGCAGTGATTCTCAATCAGGGTGCTGCAGAACTGTTTAGTGTGCGAACATAATTCACAAGATAAACCCAGAGATTTCAACTAGGACTCCAGAGTATGAAAACATTCTGACCTGTGTGATCTTTCTGAGCACTTTGTAACAGAAGACTAGCTCTATTATTTTTAAGCACTTAAAAACAGGTGAAAACTAAGTGCTGGCATTTTCTGAGGGATGTCTTGAGTCTGAAAGGGTTGAGAACCACTATACTAAGGAAACAAAGGTACGCATTTGTATTTAATGTTATTAAAGTTTCACTGTGTCACAGAGCACTTTGGTTCTCTGCTCCTATGAAGAGGGGAAACGCTAGGGAAAGAGCCCTAGCAGTAAGTAAGGAGCCCAGCTGCTGGTTGCCAGGGTAACTGGTGGGAGTCAGCTGACCAGAGCGGGGCAGGGCCTGGCTCCTATATAACTCCCAGGCTGAGGCCAGGCAGGCAGTTCCCTGCTAGCAGCCAAAAGGGAAGGAGGTCTGCCGGACTGAGCAAAGAGGAGAGGCCAGACCGCAGGTACGGCCTGAGATTGGGAGCTGCCCTGTCGTGACAGGAAGAATTCTTTTGTAGCCGATTGGCAATGGTTTATGTTATAGCCTAGGGGCTTGGGTTTTGTGTTGATGGTTTAAGACTGGTGGTTTGGATAAGGCTATTCGTAGGGGGAGGAGGCTGGAGGAGGCTTCGTAGGGGCTCCACAGTAGCATGGGGACTCTGGCACCAGCGAGGACATAGCATTTTGAGGTGCACTGACCCCAGTCCCAGAGAAGGGGGCGGTGAGAAAAAGCCCTAGAAAAGGGGGCATGGAGAGTTGAAGGCCAGGTAAGGCTGAAGCTGCCTCAGCCCTGCGGGGGTTGGAGACCCTGAGGAGGAGAGTTGGGGCCAGGCATGGCTACAGCCACCTGAGCCCTAGAGCGGGGGGGGCAGCACGAGTGAGGCCCTAGAGCACGTGGGGCAGCGTGAGATGAGGGCTGCGGAAAAGTCAGAGCACCAGAGGGCACACAGAGAGACAAGGGCTGCAGCTAAGACCTAACAATGTCCGGTACATCTGCGAAGCTTGGGGCATGGTACAAGGGTGGTTGGAGCCATGCATAGCCCATAAAGCTGGGGTGCCTGGAACCCCATTATAGAAACAAGACTCGGGGTAGTAGGAGAACCGTGTCCAAGAGGATGAGAAGCAGCCTCCCTTTAATATGCAAAAGATTAAGACGTTGCAGGTGAGAACGAGTGTGCTTTTGAAGCAAACTTAGCACGGTAGGAGGTGCTAGGGGACATCACAGCCACCCCTAGGACCCCGCTCCGTGACATACTGCAAAGCCTAATGCTTTTGGCTGTATATCTTCTTTCTAGGGTAGCACTGATTAGAGATTTTTTTTAGGCCAATACCAAAGGCCTATGTTTAACAGGTTGTATTGGCCAATACCGATCTGATTGCCAATATGCAGCCCGGCAGCTTGGAGAACAGTGTCTGGCTGGTAAGTCTGTTGTGGGGAGAAGGGGTGAGGGGGGAGGGAAGTGTCATGGGGGCAGATCGAGGCCCCGGTGGTAAGGGAGGAAGTAGGGCTGGTGCTGGCACTGCACAGCTGGGGCAGGGTGTGGGACGGAGCTGTGGGGGGGAGGGGTGGCACTGCTATGTGCAGTCCCAGGAGAGCCATAGGAAGCATGTGCTCCACCCCAGATCTGTACGCAGGGCAAGAGTGGGCTGCTGCTGCAGGCTGGGGCCAGGGGTGGCACTGGGCTCTTCCTGGTGGGGGGACTTTGCCAGGCTGAGCTTGGGGTGGGTGGTGGCAGTGCTGGAAGGGGGAGTTTTGGGGGGGGGCTACAGCAAATTCTGGGGTGGCTGTAGCCCCCTCCTGCCACTGCCTCCTGCCCCAAGCACAGCTCTGGCCCAACCTCCCCCACCCCACCCCCCACCACCAGGAAGAGCCTGGAACTGCCTGCAGCAGCAACCCGCCCTTGCCTTGCACACAGATTCAGGGGGCACACACCCTCCATGCCTTCCTGGAATGTGTGCAGTGGTGGGAACTGCCCCCCCTCCACCCCTGAGACAACCTGCTTGCATCTCTCCCTTGCCCCACTGTGCCCCAGCCTTGCAGCACCTGCCCCAGTGCCAGTCCCATTCCCTCCTTCACTGTGGAGGCCTTGGCCTGCTCCCACCCCATGCTCCTGCCCCCTTCCCCATAACAGACTTACCGGCCTGACTGTGCTCTCCACACTGTTGGGCTGCGCTTCTGGCTGCCTGTGTGCTGGGCTGCAGCTGCATGCATGCACGCACGCAGCATTTATTGATGACGTATCGGCCACATTAGCCAATAAAAAATGATTGCAGGAAATGTCAATTTTCCTTTTATTGGTGCCAGTACGATATGGGACCAATGTATCAGTGCACCCCTACTTCTCTCCTGTTATGCAAAGCTTTATAACAATTTCAGATACAACAGTTCAAATGTTATTGCTTGGAAGATAATTATCAGGGATCTGGGTTTTCCATTTTCTGTGGAAAAATGTGCTTTTTTTTTCCTTTTAAAAGAGAAAAACATGGGAAACCACAGGTTTCCCCTTACAAGCTGGCAGAATTCTAGCCTGAAAGGGCTGCTTGAGGCTGTCGGGGTGGGACGGGGGGAGGCCTGTGTGTATGTGCACACGTGCTGTTGGCCAGCAATATAGCCAGGCAGCGTTGGAGAACAGCTCCTCCAGCTGCCTGCAGATAAGTCTGGGGGTGAGGGCAAAGGGTAACTCAGGAGGCTCAGGGGGGGCAGATTGAGGCCCTCATGGTGAGGGAGGGAGTGCAGCAGGATTGGTGGTTGGGGCTGAGGGTGGTGCTGGGGCTGCAGGGCCCAGCTGGGGGAGTGGGATGGAGCCACGGGTGGCTTGTCCAGGGGCAGTGATGGGGTTGGCTCCCTGCTATTCTGGCACTCAACCCATCCCCGGGAGTGTGCAGAAGTAACCTGCTGGTGGGGAATGGGGGGACATGTGCCTCCCTAGATTTGTGCATGGGGCAAGAGAGGATGTGGGCTGCCCACTGTGAAGCTTGGGGCTCCCCACCTCACTGCCCTCCCCCAGGGCCTCTGCAGGCCAGCAGATGGGACTGAGCATGGGAAGGCAGAGCAGGATGGGGAGGCTCTGTGCCACTTGCTGCCAGGAGCTCCATGGTGGCCATGCAACCGTTGTGAGATGTGATACAAATCCGTGCTGCTACTGCCACCAACCCTGCTGATGCTGGTCAGGCAGGGGGTGCCTTGCCATGGTAGCATGGCTGGCATGGTAGCATGGCTGCTCTGCCTGCTGGCCTGAGAAGCCCCTGGGGAGAGGGCAGCAGAGTGGGGAGCTCTGAACTCCTCACTGGGCAGTTTACGTCCTCCCCTTCCCCCTCATGGGCTCTGCTTTGGCTGTGCCATGCATGGGGGGGGTGGAGGTGGCGGAACGGGGAGATGCTGGACCCAATGTTTTGTGCTTTACTCCAGCTGCAGCAATGGTGGCAGCTGGAGCTTGTGTGCTGCTGGCTGGCTGTGGCTGGTGCCTGAGGATCAGGGAGCAAGCAGGATGGTCCTGTAGCCCTGGTAGCTGGGAGCCAGGGACCTGCAGGTTGGGAATCAGGGGCACTAGCAGGGCTGTGAGTTAGGAATGAGGGGCAATGGTATGGGCAGGAGCAGGGCAGCGACATATCAGGGCTGTTCAGTGCCACAAAGCAATGCGGGGGACAGGCTGCAGCTGGACCTGTGTCCTGGTGAGTGAAGGGGGCAGGGGAAGCTCTGGTTTTCCATGACAGAAAAACCAAAATCAAATGCCAAAATATATAGCTTCTGAGAAATTATTTTATTATAGTGACTGAGGCACTGGTAGGCTTCTGAATTGCTTTAAAATTGGAAATATACCAATACAACATTTATGTTCAACTGATATCTGTTTATATAGTGGCATTTTATTTTAATTGCAAAAAAACACAGATTTTGGGTTGTTTACTCAGAGAATTTTGGATTTTTATCAGAGAATTTGCAATACTTAAACAGATAAAACCAGGACCCCTGATAATTATCAATATCACATTTTGGAACTGGCAAGTTTGCTATACAAAACAGGTGTCTAAACTTTTTATATTTGCCCAAGTATTAAAATGGGAGCTTGAAGTACAGAGGAGGAAAAAATTGTGTATCTGCATGAAAATGGTGTTTTCCACCCTTAGCAAAGTAGTAGTCACAATGACTAGGTCTCATGTTATAAAGGCTTCATTATTTTGAATATTTAGTGAGGCATTTCAAACTATTGTCAAAAATGGAAAAAACTGAATCTTTAAATACATTATAGTATCTTTGCTCTTTTAATAATTTTTGTTCTTTTTATCTTGTTTCTTAGTTCAGTAATTTTGCAATGGATCCTCCAGTCATTGTTGTGAAAGCGCAAGTTGCAGCTGTAGTGTGAAATTTTTGCAATTGTGCCAATTTTGCAGTTGTGCAGTTGCATGATACCTGGTGTATCATTAGAAGGCATCTGTGATGGATTATGGACTGTTAAATGAGTTCATTGGGAACAGGTAGAAAGATAAAGTTTAGGAGATGCTTCTGTTTCTGTTCTCCACAGCTGCTGGGTCCAAAGTTGAATCCTTTAACAGGTTGAGATGGGAATAAGATGAAACTGAACACAAGAGATAGACCAAGAACAATTTGTAAATAACCCATCTAATGACTTTGTCTACTTCCTTCCCATTTCTTAGCTATGACAGGGGTTCTACATTCAACGTCTTTGTGGGAAAAGGCCAGCTTATTGAAGGGATGGATAAAGCTCTACTTGGAATGTGTGTGAATGAGAGACGCTTTGTGAAAATTCCACCCAAACTTGCTTACGGGAGTGAAGGCGTTTGTAAGTACAGCATTACATCTGTAAATAACTTTGTTGTGTAAGAGATTCAGTTGAGCTTCCAGGGATTGGGATCACAAGAAAGAGTTGTAAAAATTGCACCTGGTTTGCTTTTTCTGGGGTCCATGTTGTCCACAAGATCAGTACTAAGTGGGCTTAAAAACACTTCCCAGATACCAGCCACTCAGTCTTAAATAACTAGGATGCAGGGAACTTACCTTTTGAAGTTTAAGGGCAATGTCATGTTAATGATGCAACATTACATACATTTACAACTGGCTCATGTTCAACTGGAAAATGATCTTTACGACCACAGAAATTAAATAATTATTTTTTTTAAATGGATTTTTTATCAGCATTTTGTTTATACCTATTTTTTGTTAAAAGTAGTATCTATTTACCCTAACTGGAAGGGGCCAAAGAGAGAAGCCTTGATCCTCCAGGCATTAAGTAAATGGGCTTCACTTGGAATGCTTGGATTCTTGAAGTTGAGTGGGTGCTGAATTGGGGCTAGCTTGTTTGATTATGTATATTTGATAATATTTTTGTATCCTGTCTGCCTTTCTTCCTGTTTGTGTGTTTTTTCACACAAAAACAAGGGAGAGAGAAATATTTAAATGCTGAAGGGAAGTGTTGAAAAATCACAACAGTTGACAAAGGACTTTGGTCAGGGTTTGAGCCTGAAACCAACTAGATTCCAAGTTCACAGTGCCCTTTATGAATACTATATAAGTATGTGAAGTTGAGCTCCCATTTCCTCAAGTAAAGCTTCTTACTTGCTGCTCATGAGTTAATTTTCCAGTCCCCCCAAATAGTATGGAAGTGCTAAATAGTTAGCATTAGACCCTGATTATGTATGGTGTTGAGTGCCCTCATCTCTCACACCCACAAGTGGAAGTCAAAGGGAGTAGAAGGCAGTTAGCAACTTGCTGGGCTTGGCTTTTACTGAGTGGTTAATTTTGTTACATGTTGTATTTTCCATAAGATACCAGTACAGCTATTTAGTAAATGTATGCATGTATACAGGCATACTATAAATAGATATAAAGTTAGTATTGGCAACTTCTTTGGAAAACCTCTCTGTGGGTGATAAACTTTTTACTCTGATAAAGTAGGTTCTATGTTAGTTTGGTGTCCTATGCAAAAGTGTGGAATCGTAATTGAACTTTTTGGGTTCACAGCTGGTGTAATCCCCCCGAATGCAGTGCTCCATTTTGATGTGCTTCTGATTGATCTCTGGAATTCTGAAGATGAAGTGCAGATTCAAACTTATTTCAAACCAGAAAACTGTACTCGGACAGTGCAGGTGTCTGATTTTGTTCGATACCATTATAATGGAACATTTTTGGATGGGACGCTGTTTGATTCAAGGTATGGAATTTAATATTTTATGTGGACTTTTTTTGTGGATTACAAGAGGCCTAGAAGTTGTGCAGGTAGAAACTGAAGATGTTAAATTGGTAATTCTCATCCTCTTCTTTTTGGTTAGTTGTTATAGAATGCTAATAGATGGAGTTGGGCTGACTCAGGCTCCTTTAATTCTTAACTGGCTTTTTGGCAAAGCTTCCAGTGATGTGCTGATCTGTACTGTTTTATAACTTGGGCTTAGCCTAAAATATTGACGGAGCTCTGTGGAAACCTGCTGCAGTAACTGCAAGGCAGACTCCGGCCACTCTGATTAATCCCATGCTTCCGAGAGTCAATCCTGAATTTTTTACTTTGAGTGAGGGTGTATGTACGTCCTCTCTGTGAATATGTGTGTCTCAACAGTAGATCAGAGAAATACTTTAGTTTTCAGCAGTACCAGTAGAGTATGCTGTGGCCTTGTCCCTTGTGTTCTGTGCTAATGGGGAAAAGGGTGTATGTGCACCTTGTGCTCTGCAATGCCTCTCAACCACCTTGGTGTGATCAAAATACTCACTTTCTAGCTGCGCTTGTGGCCTGAACACCTGATTGAAGCCTTTGTTTAAAGCACTGCTTCTTTGCTTTTTATTATTATTTTCTTTCTCTGTTTTACAAAAGATAAAATGGAAAGGCAAGGTTCTTATTTATTGTTTCATTGGTTGGGGTTGATGCCCTATTGGTGCCCTTATTTTATGTCATATTGTGCCACCGTTTTGAGGGCTGCCTTAGCTTTTGGCTCCATCTTGAATTGTTTCCTTTATTTAGTTAGGTGGGTCTTTCCCTCCTTCCTCATTAGCTTTTGGATAGTCTCTTTCTTTTCTTGCTATGGATTCACTCCCATTCATTGGGTTACCATTCATGTGATGGTGCCATGTCCATATCTGATGGGCATATGTGATGCTGTATATGTAGGTTGCGTACATTCTGGTTTTGAAGGAACATGGGCAATCTGTGGGATCTACCTCAGATCCAGTGATGAGGGGCTGGATATTGTGCATCACCCAGCAGTACCCTGTTATGGAGATACTACTTCTAAACTCTGGAGAGACTTGCAGTGGGTTACAGATCCAAGATTGGCACTCGAAGGAGTTCTTATGTTAGGGTGTCTTGCCACTGTCTCACCCATTTAAATCCAAGATTCACAGCTTCATAAATATGCCATTGGCACTTCTGGAGGCTCTAACAGTCATGCTCTGTGTAGCAAGCCTCTAGGGTCTGTCTGTCAGTGTCTGGTGTCCCACTGGGGTCCAACCTGACTGCTGTCTTCTCCAGCCCCAGCTCATCTCCAGTCTTTTGCCTGCTATACCTTTTGTGGTTTTTGTTAGTTTGTTGAGGAGGTGGTCCCTGGAGGCTGCTAAGAGTCTCTTTGGTGCTCCCCCTTCTGGCTCTCTCCTCGAGCTGCTAAGTCCATACTTGGTCCTAGGAGACTCTGTGTTTCCCTTACGGTACTTTTCCCTTTTAAGGCAGGTCCTCGCCTCAGGCCTCCAAGCACTTGCTGATGTTTCAGCTGTCTCAGCTTTGGCCCCCTTTTCCTTTGGCTGAGCCCTCATCCCTAGTCCACTATTTAGGACCTCAGCTCCCGGGCCTTGGCCCTAGCCTGCCTCTTTTGGCTTGTGCCCCAGCTTTGATTCTCTTGGGTCTAGCCAAGCTTGCTCTCCCTGCCCCCTTGGCAGGGTTTGACACCCAGAGTTTTATGGCCTCCAATCCACCCCTACAGCCACAATCCAGTCCTCTAGTCAAACTCAGAAACACAAAATAGCAACTGAACCAGTCCTAACTCAAACATGGGCCTCTCTGGGTCTTTAGTCTTCAAGCCCTCCTACTTAGGCATGTTTGGTTGCATCCCTGCAGGCTACCAGGAACCTCTCCTGGGCTGGCCTGATCCTTCACTGACACCCAGCTGTACTAGAAGCTCCCTGTCCTGCAGTAGCCAGAGTCAGACTTTCCCCTCCATGACCAGAGACTGGGCTTGTATGCCCCAAGACCAGCCCCCTTCTGGTCATGTGACCTATCTGCTACTCCCAGGGCCTAGGTGCTGTTGAATCAGTCATTGGTAACCTGTCCTTTTTTAGCCCATGGTTCAGTTTATATGAACAACTTGCACCTGCTGCAGCTTTTGCCCTCAGGCTTTCTGAAACACTCCCCACTTTCTAGTAATAGGGATAGGGTTTCTTGTTGCACACTGGCACTGTTGGTGATCCTCAGGTGACTGTCAAAAAGGCCAGGAAATGTGGCCTACATGCTTCTCCAGATTTATGGTTCCCATATCTTCTTGGGTGTCAAAAACTCTGGTCCTGGCTTGACCTGAGCACGGTAGGAAGGTACTTCATGCACTGCCTCTGTTCCATTCTCCAGTTCATTTCTGTAGAGTAGGATTACTTGAAAATAGATCTTGCTGTTGGATAATGCAAAAAAAAAAAAACCCCCAACAACTGGTTCTGTGCTCCAAGGGAGGCCTCTTCCAGGACTTACTGTCTGATGCTTTTGTGTATTTTATTTTTTTTTTCCCCCATCTAGTGGTCAGGAATCCTTTTGTATGTTTTCCTAACCACACCTCTTATTCTGCAAGTACAGTATACTCTGTTTAAGTGCATGTGCTCTGGGCTGAAAAAAGCAGTGCATTTCCCTGAACTCAGTCTAAACAACATTAATTCACTACAGGATCAGGATGTGCTATAACCCTTTTGTACCTTTTTTAAGGTACCTGGATCAGGACTCTAGAGAGTGCTTCAGTGTTGGATGGCTATTTCTCCTGCCTGGTCCAAGGGGCTGGACCTGATGATCTTTTGAGGTCCAGCCTTAAAATGTATGAATCTATATGGTTCTTGATATTGGAGCAAAAATGGTCTACCCGAGTAAGGGACATCCTTACGCACAGTAGAAAGGTTTCTACTGGGTACACTTATTACTTTACTAAATGGACTTGAAAATTAAGTGGTGTCAGGCAAGAAATTTTACTCCTGTTTTATCTTCTCTCCCAGCTATATTAGAACATCCTCTGGCACTCAAACATGCTGATGCATCTGGCAGCTGTTCCAGCCCACTGTTCTCTAGCTGATGACTGGAATGTGTTTTGTCACTTGATAGTGAGCTTCCTTAAGGGCCCACTGAAGGTTTTTCCCCCCTCAAGTGAGGGGCACTGTTCTACAATGGGATCTAAATTCAGTCCTCGTGTGTTAGATGGGACTATATGTTGGATTTGTGGCAATATCTTCTTTGCTTCTCTTTTTCTTGGAAACCATTTCGTTGGTGGAAATTACTTTTGTAATGAAGGTGGGTGAGATCTGGGCTTTCTTGGTGGATTCTCCCTAGATAGTGTTTTATCTAGGCAAAGTAGTCTTAAACATCTATTCTAAGTGTTTTTTCCAGGGTGTTTACCAAATTCCACCCTAGTCAGTAAGTCAACTTGCTACTGTTCTTTTCCAGACCTTATTCTTTCTGACCTAAGATTAAATTAAGTTCCATGGGCCTGCGAGCTGAGCCTGGTGGAGGGAGACAGAGCACAGCCCCAGAGCTGCACTCTGATTGCCCCCGCTGGGCTCAGTTCCACGGGGCTGTGAGCTGCTGGGAGCTGAGCCTGGTGGAGGGAGGTGGAGCACAGTTCTGGCATTGCACTCCAATTCCCCCCCCAGCTCAGTTCCACGGGGCTACGAGCTGCTGGGAGCTGGGTTTTTTTTCTTCCCCTCCATGGGCCCCGCACCAGACCTGACCTGAGGAGGGCATGGGGCC
This sequence comes from Crocodylus porosus, assembly GCF_001723895.1. Lineage (NCBI taxonomy): Eukaryota > Metazoa > Chordata > Crocodylia > Crocodylidae > Crocodylus > Crocodylus porosus. The sequence goes on from NW_017728886.1 coordinate 85,394,518, forward strand.
TGGGGCAAATCAGCTTGTGCAGGGAGCAGGTCCCTGCACAAAGTAATTTGCCCCAGGCCCGCCTGCCGCTGGTTCCAGGTGGCAGCACCACCCTCCTGTGATCCAGGAGGCCTGCATCCCTGGGAGCAGTCTGGCGCAGCCCTCCTGGGGGTGTGGGTGAGTCCCAGATCTGCCTGCCAGATGTTGGGAACCTGATGCTGCTGGGTGGGGCCAGTGGCAGCGTCGGTTTTCCTAGTGCTGGCTGCAGAATAGCCTATGATGAATTGTTGAAACAGCATTGAAAGAGTTTCTACTAAACAAAACAGAACAGTGCTTTCAAAACTCAAAATGAAACACTGTTTTGTTGAAATGGAAGTTGAAGCGGAGCAATGCTGTTTTGCACAGCCCTGCTCACTCTCACACTCTCTCTGCAGTATTGGTGTAGCACTGATGTTGGTTTATCCGTCTCCAGGCACTGGAGTCTGCTGTTGATGGTCAGCTGCCTCCAGGGAGATGTCTTTTCCAACACAGGGTCCCCTGCTTGTCCTTCTGTCTTGGTAGGCTGGGTGCTGGATGAGAGTGTAGCACTCAAGGTCACACTTCACTGCCTCTTATCCCTTTCTGGCAGACTTCTGTGATCCCCCAGCATCATCTTGACTGCCCAATCCAGAAGTTGCTGTCCCATGTGGGTCTTGAGCAGTGCATGACAGCTGTTAGTCACAGCCACTGGGGGTTCCACCCAATGGTGCAGTTTTGGGAGTCCACTCTTGACTTGATTGACTCAATGGCTGTGTCCTTGCAGGTTCCAGGTGGCTTGATTAGCTTAAAATGACTTGTAGAGTAGAGTTTTGTAATGGTAAGCTCCTCCTGGCTAGGCTATTGTCAATTAACAGCCAGAGGCTCTTGCTTTGTCATTCAATTACCTACTGATTCGTACATACTCGCATTCACTCAGTGGACCAGCAATACAAATCCAGTGATCACAATTCCAATGCATTCGTATAATAACGTTAGTAATACAAGGTATGACTTACTCTAAAGAATACATATGTTAAAAGGTATAAAACATAAGATACAGAATGCTAGGGCAAAGATGAGACATGAAATATAAAAATGCATTACGAGAAATGCACTGCGAATAGTGAGGATCTAAGGCCACTGGGAACAGCAAGTGAGTTAGGTTAGATGCGGTCATGTAGACTGATTTAGCATAAAACTTTAGACAGATATGGGAAGTTTGCTTTGGAAAATAGGTCTTAATCAAAGGGGGAAATTGTATTCACCAGGATATATTTATAGTCATCCTTTCAATGCACCTTGGCTTTTCTTGTCTATTATGGGCTTTGCTTTGAAGTGGATATTTTAGTTCATTTGTTTTCTTTACTGATACTTGGCTCAACTGATATGTAGATGTAGCTTGTAGGTTTCTCCTACAGAAAGCCACTTCAGCTTTCTGGCTTGTTTTGAGCCTTGCCACATGCATACAAAGAGTGTGCTAGGTCTCTGCTAATGCTCAGAAGGAAAAAAATGCATAGGGGGGCTGCAGGCAAGAAGGGGCTTCTGTTATATCAATGCCCAAAAGGGGAGTGCACAAAGAGAGCTCCCTGTTACAGGTGTTGTAGTTCAAAGGTGTACTACTTCCATTTTCTGTGTTGATGTGCATTTTACTGCTTAGGCCAACTGCATGCAACTCCGCACAGTGCACATCAGCTCGTGTGGAGCAGACTTGATCAATCAAATCTGCTCCGACATGCTGGATTTCTGGTGTCAGAGCAGACAGTTATGTATAAATGCCCTATGATTTTGAAGTGACACTTAACGTGCATTAAAATAGATGCGCCCACTGTTATGTATCCTGCTGTGCACTCTATGGATGTTGATAAAGTGAAAAAATTGTGTTTGATTGCTTACTTGAGGCATGGTAGTACGTACAGTGAGGCTGTGCATGTGGATTATAGTAACCAGAGCTCTTCAAGATGTATATAAAATAACTCCTCTTTCACATATACATGATAGAAACGTTTTGTTGTGCCTGTGTGTCATACAAAATATAGGGAACCTACAGTATTGATCATTCTTAATACACTTGTTCATGTATCTATTTACCAAGAGCTTCTACTTGGCTGAATGTTGTACATCCTCAAGTATGGCTGTGGACTCATGATTGCTGGGAGTACTGTTAATGTAATATAAGAGTTACCTATACATGAGCCAAGAGGCTCCCCACCGCCCCTTGTTTAAAAATGCTCCCTCTGTTAGAGCATTGTTTAAAAATGCTCTAACAGAGGGAGAGTGTCTAAATTCTCATACATACATACCTAATCCCATTCTGAAATACAAATTAGGCACTTAGTCTCCTTAATCTAATTAAAATTAATGGGATTGGTTTGATAAATTGCTTTTGAAAATGGGGATTTGGGTTTCTAAACTACTTGAGCACTTTGGAAAATGTTACTCATAGTGTCTTTGTTAAACTTGGGTAATATATAGCTGTATTTTTGGAATAGGTGGTTGTAATATTGTGTCATATATGCAGGGAGCTCTAACTACAAATTATGGTGCCCAATTGTGTGTGCCTGTTGTGTTGTGGGTTGTTTTTTTTTTAACTCTTCTCTTATTGTGCTCTGTGACATTCCTCTTTCTTTTTAGCCACAATCGGATGCGAACTTACGATACTTATGTGGGAATTGGATGGCTGATTCCTGGAATGGATAAGGGACTCCTGGGAATGTGTGTAGGAGAAAAGCGTATCATCACCATACCACCTTTCCTAGCTTATGGAGAAGAAGGAGATGGTAAAAGTTTCCCCCTGCCTTTTACTGCCAGAAAACATACAGATGAGAAAAATACTATTAGAGAAGTTTCAAAAGTGTTATATGTAGGATTTGGTTGACCAACAAAATATTGACATTGTTTACCTTTTGTATGAAAAGTAGATTGGTTGAATAGCAAACAAATGTTTAGCATTGGTTAATTATAATCTATATATACTAATAGTTGATTTCTTTTGGACTTTTTTGTATGGATGAAGTACTCTGACACTGTAGCAAAGTGGAGGTCAGTTGTTCTCTTCTGACTTCCCTGTTTCTACCATTAATAAATAGAAAGTCATTCTATGGTTCCCTAGTTTTGTTCTTTTTTTTTTCCTGCTGCCAGTCCATAAGTAGGCTATATCATGGAATCCACAGATATATCTGAAATATCGTTCTGGATGTGTGTCCGTTCCAAACAAGAGTTATTTTCTGGCATATTGCAGAATTGTCCTTTTGGTTTTGGTATATTTATTGGATGCAAGGTCCACCTAGACTGGTAGTCTTTCTCCCAGAGATGTAATACCATCTACTTGAAAGGAAAATTGAAGAATCTTACAATAGATCATTGTGGAGATGATCTGCCCCTCCTCAGTCCTGGTCTGCAATAGGCCAGTGCTAGCCCTGAAGCATGAAAAACAATATTCCTTCCCTTGTTATAAATATCCAGTCTCTTTTGAATCAGGCTAGGATCTTGCTGCCAGTGGCTTTCTATTGCAGTGCCCTCTACAGTATAACTATGCATTGTGTGGAATAGGTTTTAGGAGGCTTTGAATCTAGTCTGTGAAAAATGGCAGACTCTCTGAGAAGTTCAGAGAACTTTTTAGCAATACACGTTCATGATCTGCCATTTTTAATTTTATTTAGTTTTGGAAAGCATTTTGAAGAGCAGTTTGAGAGACCAATATTTTGATGACCAGCTATCATGACTGTGGGCATACTACAAATAGACCTAGAACAAATATAATACAAATAACAGGATTCAAAGGATTTTGAGAGAACCTGCCTCTAGAGTCCTACATAGATATGAGTGGAAGCAGATTTGGTGAAGTTCTAGGAGTGGAAGGGCTGTAATTTTGCGGTAATTCTTCCTTGTTTTAATACCTGTGCATGTTTATCTAATGGATGGCTAGGAGGTAAAAACAAAATGAAATGTGCACAGTGGCAGCATGAAAAAAATGACCAAGAAGCTGTGATCTTTCCAGAATTCCACTCAGATTTCTTTCTTTTCTTTTTTTTTTTTTTTTCTCAACCCACATGTAGGTAAAGATATTCCTGGACAGGCTTCTCTGGTCTTTGATGTAGGTCTGCTAGATCTTCATAACCCAAAAGATGGCATTACTATTGAAAATCAGCAAGTGCCTGAATCCTGTGAGCGCAAAAGCCAGACTGGAGACTTTCTCAGATACCATTATAATGGCACGCTTATGGATGGTACACTGTTTGATTCCAGGTACCCTGACTGCTGAACATTACAGATATTGCTTCAGTTCATGCATGTGAGCATACAGCATGAACATAGGAAGAGACTCTTTATTCCTGCTAGTGTGTAGTCTAAAACTGGCAAAAGAGTGAGAGAAAATAAATATTAACTCACTTTTATAACTGGAGAATGGAGGAGTGGGGAAATTAGGAGACCAAGATATAAAAGTCTTTGTCAGAGCAAGATATTAATCTTGATTTAATATTAATCTTTCAGTCCTCTGCCCCAATCACAAGACAATGCTTCTGAGGATTGTCTGCAGCTTACAGTTTCAGGTCCTTAAAATTATAAATATTAAAAGATGTGATTAAAGGGAAAGGACATAAATATGGGTTATTTTGCATTAAATATTAATAATATGTATCCAGGAACCGTTTATATTTATAATAAAAACATAAGATTAAAAATATCTATTGAGAATAGGTTCCTATTGAGACCTTTTTTTCATCAATTTTCTTTTTCCTTTAATAAATATAAACTGCCCTTTCTCTGCAAACACCTGACAGAGTGGGAGAAAATAGCATGGTTAACAAGACTTTCAGCTAAATTATTGTAAAATAAATTGAACTAATACAACTTCACACTTCTCTAGCGGCTTTAATTTGAGGATCACGGTATTTTTAAAAACACAAATTTAACTGTCTTCATAAAAGGTTAATGGTATTACATTATATGGAGTTCATCTTGGAAGAATAGTGATACAGAAAAGTTCAAAGTCACATTTAATGCATTTCTGACTTACTGCATCAGTTGCTGGGGCACAGGGTGTTTTCTGTGCGTGCTAGAGCTGTGTGAAGCTTTGGTTGCTGATTTGATTTGGTGGTGATTCGGCCTGATTTGGTGGCCAAATCGCCGAATCTGAATCGAACCAGGAGACCCTTTAATCTCTTTGAAACAAATCGGAACCCTCTGAGTTGATTCAGAAAGATTCAGCTTTTTGGACAAGACACAGCTTTAAATGGTGGTGGTTTTTTTTTTTTTTTTTCTATGTACCTCAAGGTACCAGGCGGCTCGTGAATGCTGCGATTGGTGGGGCAGATGGAGTGTCCCACAGGAGAACGGGGGGCTCCCCAGTGTGCTTGGCAGCAGACCCGGAAGTGGACCAAAAGTTTGCCACTGAGCACGTGGGGGGGATGCTCCATCCACCCCAGGATTGCAGCGTTCACGAGCTGTTCCTGGTACCTCAAGGTCTGTAGAAAAAACATTTAAAGCTGTGTCTGTGGCTGAATTGCTGATTCTCCAAATTGGCATCAACTCTTCAGATTTGGATTCAGCTGAATCAAATCGGGGACAGTGATCTGAATCAGTGAATTGAATCACTGTCCCTGATTTGGGCCCAATCTGAATTGAATATAGCCTGTTTTGCACACCCCTAGTGCATGCTATGTTTTGAACCAGAAATAAAGTAGCTGCCTTCGTGTGCTGCATACCATAGGATAGACGGAGACATTATCTGTCTAAAAATGTTTCCTTTCTCTAAACAGAACTTTAAAAAATTTTTCTTAGTATGTGTGTATATATATATTGGCCTTTATGAATAAATAATCATAACTATTTTGTAATCCCGAGTATTTGAATAACTGTACGTCATAGTAAGAGATTACAGATGTTAAAGTTTATTCATAAAATAAATTGACATTTTAATTTCTTGCAGGAGTTGCATGTAAGGACATTAGCTAATACATACTAGAAAAATTGGACCAATCAGATTTTGAAATTCATTAGTCACCCAAAATAATGTAAAGCATGTAAAAGCCTTGCAGTCAGCCAGGGGAGAATTTTTTTTTTTCCTGCTGGCTGGTAGGTGTACCAGGACTGAAGCTAATAGGTGTTAGGGGAGGCCTGGAATTATTATTTT
>NW_017728886.1:85400747-85406565 GCF_001723895.1 Crocodylus porosus
ACCGCCATTTAGGGCAATAGTAAGGTTGCAGAACTGTTCATAGGCAGCTCATACCTTAGAGTGGTGCCTAGAGTTCCTTAAATTATACCAGCGGCTACATTGGCTCTATTTGAGCCAGAATACCAAAAGTGTATTTTTGCATTCCTTCTCTGGCTATACTTGCAAGTACAATCTCTAATAAGGACAATGCATAATGCTATCCTGCATGATATGTTTGCCCTGCTGAGTTACAGATGTTGGGTCTGATTCTTGAGGTGGATATTTATTACTCATGTTTCCTTGATGCTGCCTTGTGGGAGATGACTCATTTTTCCATTCCTCGAAGAGAAGTGATTTATTGATTTCAGATGGCAGTAGGTCCAGATATTATTAGGCTTTGGCTTTTGCTACAAAATGAGATAATATGAAGAAAGCTTGCTGAAAATGCAGTCAAAACTTGCTTATAAAAATATGCATTACAGCAGTGGTAGAGGATTATTAAGGAATCTTTTTAACACAGAAAACTGTTTAGCTTAATATGCCCAACCTGAAAGGAGTGATTGGAGGTATTTCTTGATGTTAAATATTCTCTATTCATATCCAGTTGAGATGCATTTGCAAATTGGCGGCTTTTCAGTTGTGATTTAATCAGAACAAATACTCAGTATTTAATATTGAGAAGTTATGGGCCAGATGACTTGTACAACATGGTTTCTTTGGGTTTCTCAAGTAGCAGAAAAAAACAACTGTGAATCTTGCTTTAACTGTTATAAAATTATGGCACAAAACCATTTTAGGCTTTCAAGTTTGACATAGCACTGAATAAACTAACAGATGTGAATGCTGCTGAAGTCTCATTAAAGCAAAATATTTTCTATAGCTATTCCCGGAATCATACGTATGACACCTATATTGGGAAAGGCTATGTGATTGCTGGGATGGATGAAGGCTTGCTAGGTGTATGCATTGGTGAAAAGAGAAGAGTAATAATTCCTCCTCACCTTGGATATGGGGAGGAAGGAAGAGGTGAGCTGAGCTTTTATTTTTGTATAATATTTTGTAAGTAGAAGTGCTGCCCTTGGCTGTCTAGCACAAATAGATCTAATTAATCTCTAAAATGTCTCTTTCTTTTCATATTCAAAATATTTTTTTTAATTTTAATGTAGGGCTTGGTGAGTATACAATTGGCAAGATTATACCCAACCTTTGAGATCTTGTAGCTTCAGTTGTCTGGCTGGTGACATGAGAAGCATTTGAGTAATCAGTGGTTCAGACAAATAGATGTACCTGGAGCCCCTTTCCTATGTATATCTGAGTAAACTCTATGCTAAAGGAATTCAGTATATAAAGCCTTTCTTCTATAACCACAGGTTTGGTGGACACCTAAATCACCTCTGTAAACAGTGGATGAATGGATGCATGTAACAGCAAACTGTGTGTGTGTATGTATAATATACAATTAAAATATTATTGTGGAAATTCACTAGCCTCTTGGAAAAGTTCTGGTAGAGGGTAGATGTATCAATCCCTCTAGCTAATCACAATGGTCTCCTTTGAGTTTCTAAAACATCCTTTCCAGCAACCGTTATTTTCAGTAACGAATTTTGTTTTAGAAATGTTCTGTATTTAAAAACACAGGGCTCTTATACATGTGCAGTGAGGCTGCTCCAATGCACTGTAATTATAGTGCATTGGAATAGACTTGATTGATTGATTCTGCTGAAGCGTGGTAATTACCGCAGTCCGGCAGACTCCAGTGTCATGTGTATCAGCATCCCTGCATTGAAAAATGATGGTGGCGGTACTTTTAAAGTTTGTTCGACGAGCTTTAGCTAAAGTGCCCCCCCCGCCATTTTTTAGCGTGGGGATGCTGATACATGCAATGCTCTGGGTGCTTTAATGAGAATGACTAGGAGCCAGACTAATTAAAGCACCTCCATGCCTCCCAAAGCACTAAGTGCCCACAGATTTCACTTTGCTGAATGGGATTTGGACAGCATGGCAAAGAAAACCTTTGTTAATTGATGCATATGTCATTGGTAATACAATCACACAATTCTCTGACTGGGGGGAAAGCCAGTGTTTGATGGCAGGACTTTTTCAAGCTGTTTTACCCTTCTAATGGTGTTTTTTCCATCTAGAAGTATCTAGGCAGAACAATGCTGAAGAATGCCATTGTGATGTTTTATTAAAATATGTTGTTGCTTGAATAGTGACTTGTTGCATGAGGCAGCACTTTAAGTGGTTAAGTTGGCCAAAAAAACCGTAAGCTTCTAGAGTCACTTCACCCCATTTTAAAATACTGAATTATGAAAATACTTTCTTAATTCTGGAGATGATTCTTTACTTAGACCTTTTATTTTTATGTATTTTTAAGCTTCTTGCATTGAATACACCTTGTATCAATGCTGTACACAGAGGTGATTTAAATGCTTTAAACCCAAGAGTTGTAAACCGAAACAAAGAGGAGAAATGCTGTTTTTTAGTGTTTGCAACATTTTACTTATTTACACTTTGTTTAGTGCTTGGTACTATTTCCCTGTCTATGTGCAGTTTGTTTCCTAACATAACTGTTTCCTATTTAGGGAAGATTCCAGGATCGGCAGTGCTGGTTTTTGACATCCATGTGATTGATTTCCATAACCCTTCAGACTCTGTCAGCATTACTACTCGCTACAAACCTACCAACTGCACAGTTCTGAGTAAGAGAGGGGATTACCTGAAATATCATTATAATGCCTCGCTTTTGGATGGCACTTTGCTGGACTCAACGTAAGTGCATCAGTTGGCATATTGAACATTCCACATCATGCCAAAAACATGACTTACAGTGAACATTATACAAAGAAGTAAGAATTTTTGGAGATGGAAAAAGCATAACAGTAATGTTAAAATACTCATAATAACCTGATGGGCATTTTTGTTTTTCTTGTTTGGTTGCCTATTGTTCATATGTATTCTTTCCCGAAAAAGAAAAGAAATGAGTAAGCCAGGCAGTCATGGGTTGAGTAGGGAGCTGAGAATGACATAAAGAGAAAAAAAAAAAAAAGGGACCATCAAGAAGAACATAGAAATTGTCAGCCTAATAATGGACCCGATGCGTATGAATTATAGGGTGGCTACACCACAGTCTCTGCTGAAACTGCAGTGCAGTGTAATTATATTTGTGCTAACTTTAAAATTGCTAAGTCAGACTACACGCAGCAGTCTAGCTGTGCCAATGCACAGCTCAGTGTGGGGTAGCTGGACCCAAGTACTTACCCAGTTGCTAGCTCAAGTATATCTGCTACACTGCAATCGTAGCAGAGATTGCACTATAGCTAGGCTTGGTGGAATTAAATTCTTATTTTTTAATAATTTTGAGAGACAACGTCAGTATTTTTAAGCATTTCTTTGATTTTTATCACTTAAATTTTTCAGGATTGTATGATATTAGGGGTGTGGGGGCAGACAACTTATTAATGACAAAGAACTACTGTAGAACTGCAGCCAGCTGATTGGCAGAACTGCCATCAGTCCCAGCTCCACTCACTAGTAGCTGCCTCGTCTGCTTGTCGCTTCCTTTTCCTTTGTTCCCAGTCCCCTGGGGTTTCTGGGAGTTGCAGTCCAAACTACAGTCAGTAGAGTTCTGAAGGACTGCTTCCCCTGTCATCACACACTCCATCAGCCATCATTTTTCTTATGTTCCCTTTTCTATAAATTTTGATTATTAATGATGGAAATATCTTTTTCATTGGTCTGCAAGGTGTGAGGTGAAACTGGCATTTATCAATGTCTACTGATTAAACGTGGAATCCTGTCAAGCCTAACTACAGCATAGATTGTTTGTTTCATTAGCTTTTATTGGAATCGAGACATTCCTGGAAGAAACTATTGGATTATGGTTGGGCCGGATTGGAGGGTTCTGACCACGCTCCACTTCCATCTCAATGCAGAAACAGTGGGATGGTGTGGGGAATGACAGGCTGGTGACCCTTGCTTCTCTTCCCCAGAGGAACAGCTGCATCTCTTTGCCTGACAGACCTGATCCCTCTTGAGTGGTTTTGCTTCCTTTTGTGGCACAACTTAGGTTATTTTCACTCAGTGAAACATGGTTTGAATTGATCTGAAGTACAGCATATACCAGAGGTGACCAGCCTTTTCACTGCAGGCTGGATGAGCAGTACCACGTATGTCTGTGAGCTGGATGTGGTCTGTGGACCTTATCTGGTGTGTGAGGCCAACCCAGCCAAGGCCCAATCCATTTGTGTTGCGATTAGAAATTTGGCAGTGTTAATTACCACTGCTCCCCCGCTGCCAAATTTCTGGACCTGTGAGGAGCTCTGCAGGCTGGATGACCTATGGGTCCACAGGCCAGAGCTGACCTGGAGGCTGGGGGTTGAGCACCCCTGGCATATACAAACAGTGTTATGTATTTGGTTTTTATTCTCATCTTTTGAATAGAATTAGTAGTAAAATGATCTTTTATTTATTTATTTTTGGGGGTTATGTGGGGAAGGGCTGTTTCTTAACAGAGTGTTAACACAGTCCATGGTTTCAGCAGTATATACCGTAACATGCAAAGTTGAAAATCTGACTGAGTACTTCTGTGGTACCCATGGCTGTAGTATCTTACAATATGTGCCCTTGCAAGGTAGGAATGTCCTGTTCTTACTTTCCAGATATGGGACTACGAAGTAGAAAGTCTGTGACTTACCCGAAGAAATTGGGTGGAGTGGAAACTTGACTCTGTATCTCCCAAGTCCTGGGCAAGGGCTTTTACCACTTCTGTGCTGTATAGAGGTTCTGTCTTGCTGTCACACAACCAAGCTAAAAAATAACAACAGAAAAATTGACAGCAAAAAGGTGCTGCAGTGAGGAATGCAAGCAAAAACCCTAAGTCTGTACACTTCATTTTTAGAATTATGATGTGTATTTGACAGTTTATCATTTCACAAAAGACATTTTAGAAATTAGACCAATAGCAAGACACAGCTTCTACAACTAAAAAGTTAATAAGATTCTTAGGAATGATAAAGATCTCCAAATTGTCCTGAGATTAAAAAACTCAAGCTGGGATTTTCAGTGGAACATAGACTAGTTAAATGCCCAAATCCCATTTCATTCCAATGACAGTTTTGTGTCATACTATAAGCTTTTCTAAAAATCCCAGCCTCATTTAGCTAAAGGGACAGTTGATATCAGCAAGCTTAATCATATACTCAGGGCTTTACAGAACTTGGCCTGTCGCTTAAAAAGCTGTGCGTCTATGTGAAACGAGACAAAATTCCCTTATTTTGAAGGGCAGAATACTTTGGAATTTGAGTGGGAGGACTGAAATAAACACCAGTGATAAACCTGATGAATTGAAGATATCTGTGCAAAGGGTTGGATAAGAAGAACCTTAAGATTCCCTTCTACTGTTATAAAACCAGGGTGTGGGCTCATTCCCCATTGACTGAGGTGTCTATGTGATGGAGACTGTAGTTAATGAAGCAGCAGCATACTTGATTGCTTGGAAGGTCATAGCATTTGGGCTAAGCATATTCTGGCTATGAGGAGTCTTTTATGTGGAAATTGTATAACTGAGTAGCAGTTCAGAAGTAGTGAAAATTCTGTATTTTCTCAGGCTTAATATTGGCAAAACATACAACATAGTTCTGGGATCTGGCCAGGTTGTACTGGGGATGGACATGGGTCTTCGAGATATGTGTGTTGGAGAAAGACGAAGAGTTGTTATTCCACCCCATCTTGGTTATGGAGAACATGGAGTTGGTAAGTAAATGAAATCTAGTACTCCATCAGTGGCTGAACTGTGACTGATATGAGTCTTGCTTTTTATTATGAATATATTTTGGAC
>NW_017728886.1:85407190-85436899 GCF_001723895.1 Crocodylus porosus
AGGCACCAGTCGCTGGAGGGGGTCCTCCTGCACGCTCCCCGGCAGACCTGGAAGTGGACTGGAAGTGCTTCTGGTCCACCTCCAGGTCTGCTGCCGAGTGCACTGGGATGCCCACTGGACTCCTGTGGGACACTTCATCTGCTCTAGCATCACAGCATTCACAAGCCCCTGCTACCTAGAGGTATGCAGAAAAAACATTTAAATCTATCTCTATGTCCGAATCTCCAACTCTTTCTGAATCTCTCTGAATTGACTCGGAGGGTTCTGATTTGATTTGGAGAGATGAAAGGGTCCTCTGATTCAATTCAGATTCAGAGATTGGCCAAATCTCAAACCAGATCTCTGCTGAATTGAATCAGGGCCCAAAGCTTTGCACAGCCCTAGCTTTTAAGCATCACTCAGTGGGCGTGTCTACCTGAGATGCTAACTACACAGTAGACTAGTTCTACTGCGGATTAGCTTGTCATGAAAAAATGTGCTAACGTGCAGTAGAATTAGTTTACATTAATATCACTTAAAAAGCTGGTGCTAATGCGCAGTAGCATCAATTATGGCACATTTATTTAGTACCCGTTATTACCTGGGTAACATTTTATACTTAATAGGAAACTTACTATTGTATGTAGAAAATGTAAAAAAGAGAAAATTGGAACTACAAAAAGCCTTTAGGCTAATATGGGCAAAGAGTAAAATAGAAAACATGGAGGTATTTTTACTCATTAATATAAGGCATTTATAGAGGCTCAGTTTTTTCACTATTAGTAAGCTATATTTCTTTGAGAAGAAGCACCTGCCATCTTACCATGAGTATACTGTCCAGGTTAGAATATTCATTTGTATTTTGCTCCATAATCTTGTAGACTAAACATGAGTTGTTAATTCTGTATCTGGCCATGTAGTTACTCCTGCATGCATGGGTCTTGTAAGTGAGACTGTATGTGTGGGGGAGAGTGTATTTGCAGGATTGATACTTCAGGTTAGAATGAAAGTTGCCAATAAAGAATTACAAAATTATTACTTCTATTTCAGGGAAGTTCAGTTCCTAATAAGGGGACAGTTAGTGACCTGTAAAATTAAAAGAACTTGAGCAATGTCCACAGTAATTTTAATAAACATTGTGTTGATAACCTCTTGTGTTTGTTATGACATGTCATGTTACATTTGTTACCTGTGTCCCTGGGTTGGGACACATACATCTCATATGACCAGAGTATTGGGTGTTCTTTGGCTGCTTAACCCCAGTGTGGTGTTCATCCATATGGCCTGATCCAATACCCACTTAAAGACTTCCATTAATTTCAGTGGATTTTGGATTGCACCCAAAACTACTCTAAGTAATGGAGGAAGTTTAATTGTGAGAAAATAGACATTTTTACCCATAGGCACGTAATTGAAAAGTAATGCTTCCCTTTGCTGTGTGTTGTCACAGAAGGAGAAGTACCTGGTAGTGCTGTATTAGTTTTCGACATTGAATTGCTGGAACTAGTGTCTGGTTTACCTGAAGGCTACATGTTTATATGGAATGATGAAGTCTCACCCAATCTCTTTGAAGAAATCGACCAGGATAATAATGGGGAGGTTCTTTTGGAAGAGGTAAGGTTTTTTAGGTTGTAAAAATATTTTGCATAATTTCCCTTAATTTCACCATCTCAAAACTCAGGGGATAGATCAGTGGTTTTCAGACTTCCTGAAGTCATGGGACCCTTTCATGTCACTTTTGCTGGTGCAGAACCTCTCCCCCTATCCTGCAGACTGACATGGAGCCAGGCAGCTTGGCCTGGCAGTGGCAGCACAGGGCCTCCTGGCTTGCTCCACCATTATCCCCACTGTCTTGCAGAACCGTGGTGATGACTTTTATTGTGGGTCCCAGGCTTCCGGTTTGAAAACCACTGACCTAACTCACCTGTCCCAGAGGTGCCAAACTTACCTGCATCCTCAAGCTGGATCTGGACTTCAGGGCTCCACGTGGGCTGGATCTACATCTGACAGTAGCAGTGGGGCAAGTGGCAGCAAGGGGAGTGGTGGTGCAGGGATTACTGTAGCTGTTGCTCGCTCTTCGTCACTGACATGCATGCCCATCGGGGCTCGGCAGCAGGGAATTCTGCGGCAGGCCCTAACCCAAATACCTAGCCCTTCTAAGAGGCCTGTAGGCTGGGTGAAACGGCTCTATGGGTGAATTCATTGCATGGGTTGTATGGTTGACACCCTGAGCCACAGACTGGTCAGCCACCATATCTTTATGGTGTTTATCCATTTTACAGTATGTTCGCTAATAAATTTAATGGAAAGCTGACATTTTAAATTAAGCCACATTTTAATTGAAGGGGGAAAAATAGAACAAAATGGCCTTTCAGATTATGGAAAGGCAGATGGTTAAAATGATAATAAATTCCCTGTTTCCTCTTTCTTATCTCTCTCTCTTTCCTCTTCACTTTCCTGTGAGCCTTGCACCGTACAGAATTGAGTGGGAAGGAAAAGGCTTATGTACTAAATGTACCAAAACCCTTCTGATCTGCAGAAGGTGTGATGGATGATTTGTGGAGACTTTGAGCTGAGCCAAAAAGTTGTTTTTAAAAAAAACTGTCAAAAGCTGAAGTTCAGTCTGAAATATTTGCTGTTGTTACAAATAGCATCAGAGAGTATATAAGAACCGAAATAAGAGTATATGGACTGAGTAATTTTTTTTAATTTGTGTTTGACAGCATTTTAGGTTTAGCAGATTAGTTTCCCTCCCTTGTGTCTCTTCTGATAACAGGAGGGGTGGGGGGGGGCGTTCTTTTTAAAGAAAATTTGATAGGGCAGCTAAAAGTCCATTGGGGAATTCAGGTACAGGTAACTATTTTTAATATTTTCAGATTATTTGAATCTTGGTCGATCTTAAGTCATCTTTCAGCAGCACAATGGTTTCATTCTCTCTGCTGACTGGTGTCAGGTTTCATACAGATTCTGGAGGGTTTTTTACCTCAGTGAAAATCTTAATGCAAAGAGCTTTCTATATAAACAAAACAAAGCTGCTTCCTTTTCATTCAGATCTATTCTTAAAATGCTTATGTAAGGCCTTTCCATAATGTGACCTACTTTTAACCTATGTAAGGTTATGGAGTGTAATCCTGGAACCATAGAAGCAAATGACAAAACTCCTATTGAGTTCAGTGGAGCAGTGTTGACCTCGTCTGTCTGGTCTATTTAGTTCGACATAGATTGTAAGCTCCTTAAGGGTAGTAGTGCTTTTTATGTGCTCTCTTCTGTCTGTTTTCCCCCCCACATCTGTGTTCAGGACACTGCCAGTTGAGCAACGGACTGATTGTCTAAAATAAATAGACTTGTAAAATATCTATTATTAAATTTATTTGGTGATTTCACCGTGCTTTTTCCTTCTTCTCCCCTCTCTCTCTCTAGTTCTCAGAATACATTCAAGCTCAAGTCAATTCTGGCAAAGGGAAACTAGCTCCTGGTTTTGACTTCGAAATGATTGTTAAAAATATGTTCGCAAATCAGGATCGAAATGGAGATGGCAAGATTTTAGCTGATGAATTCAAACTGAAAGACCAAGAGTCCAGAGAAGAACATGATGAACTGTAACACTAAGCCAGAAAGAATTGCAAGCCGACCTACTGTTGGAAGATCCATGAAGTGTGTTTGTGTTTGAAAGGATAGTGTTTGGGCAGTGTGCGTGCGTGAGTGTGTGCGTGCATTGTGAATTGTTGCATAAAGTAAAAGGTTTTTAGTTTAAATCTGTAGTCCTATTAAAACAAGCATTAAGTGCCTCATCATGAAACTTATAAACTGATTTAAGAGTATGCTGCCAAACATGGTTTTGTGAACCATATGGTTAATTTTTAGGTTTAAGGATCACAGTTCATTTTGAATGATATGCTTCTTTTGGATGGATGAAAAATAGAAAACATACAGGGTGCTTTTTTTTTTTTTTTTTTTAACTTTTGTATTTAAAATCTCTCTACAGGTCCATAAAATGGAAAACAAAACAAAACAGAGCATGCCCCATTAAAGTACCTGCTAAAGAACAAACTTGCTATCGGAGAGCAACTGTAGTTCTTTTAGAAAGCGTGTAAATTTTTCAATAAGTAAATCTCTTAATAGTCTGAAGCAGGAACTATGATTTGCTGATTACAATCAAATATTAGACGTGCCAATCAAATTTCTGGCAAGCTGTGAATAAAATGAAACGGGGTTAACTTGTGACCACTTGTGTGATGATGAGTCTCATTGTCTGTAATATGTTTTGCTACATTCCTATATTTTATTTAATTAGTGCAGTTGACTCTCATTGGAAGACTGTTAAAGCACTGGCTAAGATGAATACTAAGGCCCAGGCAATCACCTATTTGGACCTGTATATGAGACAATCTGTAAAATATACCAAATTGTAAGAGAGAGATGTCCTAGAAAGTGGCATGAGTATAAGTCAACAGAGAATACCTTTTGAAGACCACAAATATATACTGTACAACACTGTCGGGAAGGTACAAATAGGGTTGTTGTTGTTGTGTTAGTTGAATGCTTTTTAGGTTCCTGCTTTCCTTGATGTGTACATAAATGGTTTTGAATGACCTGAGACACTCCTTTTGAAAACTGCTATTTTTAAATGAAAACATTTTGTATTGGCTTTTGAAACAGTTGTAAGAGAAAATGCCTTTAACTTTTTTTGGTGTTTTGATATGTGCTGAATAATTAATTTTTTTTTGTTACATAAAATTATGATCAACTCGAGATTGTGGGGTGTTTTTTTTTCTGATGGGCGGAGGACTGACTTGATAATGTTGAGATCTATTATCGTAGGTTCTCTTATATACGCACTCTCTGTACGACTGATAAGTGCTATACACTAGATAACATGAATCTGTGTATTTCAGAATTTGAACTGAAGCCCTTAAGAGAAAAATCACTCTAGACAGAGACTGGTTAAGAAAAATACCTGAACACGATTAACTGTACAAGAAAATATTTCTGTCTTGGACTTCATGCTAACAGTTAAATGAGACTTCGGCCATTCAGGAATTCTCTAAACTCGGTATCGCATATCACCATGAGCTGTGGCTGTTCACAACATGGTTTTTGGAGAAGAGGGGACTAAATAGTTGTCTCCTTGGCCATATAACAAAATTGTTTTTTATTTACCTAAGGTATACCGTTTCATTCCCAAGACTAGGGAATGCCTTGTTAGTGAAGTTTTATGGTGCCAGCCTGGCTGTGTAGCATTTGAAATTGCCAGCTCGGAAACGGTCAAGATTTCCTTGTTCTAATTTATCTATGGGCTAATGTTAGTTTTTTACTGTCAGACAGAAGCACAAAGGGGTTTGTTGAGATCTCATTATTAGGGACCTACCCAATTCATGGAGGCTGCTTCCAAATTTCACAGCCCTGGTGCAGTGTTGGAGTGCGGTTGGTTCTTGTTCCCTGCCCCCTCCTCCGCCTCCCCACACCTCTGATTGGCTAAGGCCTCCTAGAAATCCCGCCTCTCCCTGAGATTCACAGATGGCCACCTGTTAATTTCCGGGGTGGGGGGAAGTCCTGGGGCCCCCCTGGCCACCTGTAATCTCTGGGGAGGGGCAGGACTTCCAAGTTTTCTTAGCCAATCTCCTTCCCCTCCCCCCCCTCCCCTTCCATCCCCGTGCTTCAGGGTGCCAGGGCTTCCCACCCTTTTCTGTTTGCAGTTGTCTTCCTCCCTGCCTGCTAGGAGTCTTTTCCCACTTTTCCAGTCCCCATTCTTTTTTGCAAGGGCTGGGATTTTTCATGGGGGATCTACCAAATTGACAGTTTCTGTGAAAAC
The DNA here is from genome assembly GCF_001723895.1 of Crocodylus porosus. NCBI lineage: Eukaryota > Metazoa > Chordata > Crocodylia > Crocodylidae > Crocodylus > Crocodylus porosus. Next base: position 85,412,982 of record NW_017728886.1, read on the forward strand.
TGTGAAATTCTAAATTTGGGAGGTCCCTACTCATTATCCAAGTTATCCTTCAGAAGCATTATTTTTTCACCAAAGCTGTGTTCTGGAGACTTTTTTTTTTTTTCTTCAGTGATGTTGCATTGAGATTAGTTCAGAATCAAGGAAGAAGCAAATTGATCACTAGCATTTCTAGTCCAAGTGCATTGCTTTGGGAATATGGTGGAAAACAAGCCTTTGCATCTTCAAAGCTGCAGGACCCTTCTAGAAAACAGGGCATACTGGGACTTCATGAACACCTTTCTTTCTAGTACTGGTATTTTGTATACAGAGACATACAGCTAGGAAGTTAGTGAACAGAGAGGTAAGTGAATCTCTTTTGTAAGATTGGATAACTTAAGCTTGACTTTTTTTTGTACCCCCTCACTAGTTTGTGCTGTATTGAAATATTCATTAGTTGTTTTGAATGGAAAATAATTTTTCATTGTGTTTTTCAATACTTTGCCTAAGGCATTGGGTACCGCTAATATTTAGATTAAAAAATGTTTTTGATTTAAAACAGTGTTATTCTCCAAAGCACTAATGGAATAAAGTTATATGCCAAGATGCATACTTGTTTGATTCTAGTATTTACCATATATAACATGTAAGTGTGCTTAATATGACTTTTTCATGGTATGACAGACATTTTTGGCTGTATGCTCATTAACATCTTTTAACATTGAAAAAGGTAAAGTTTTTTTTTTTTTTTTTTTTTGCTGCTGTAACATTTTATATGTATATTTGTCAGATTCAAAACGTATCAGGGAAATCCGCCAATTCAGGCTTCCTTTCCAATGTTATTCAAGAAACAGACATGCTGAATTCATGACCAGTTCCTGGGGCAAGTTTCTCATTTAGTAAGTTCATCTTTTCCCCCCCGTATTTTTTTTTTTATTGCTTAGGAGTGTATTCTGTTGTATTCCTAGGAATATGGGAACACTGAAGTAGCCTGAAATACCTGGTTAGGAGGAAGAAGCAGCTTTAAACAGATGAAGGTCTCAAATAATAAACCTGGATGTGTGCCACAGATAAGAAGTGAATTTGAATTTGGGGGGAAACATAGTGATCAGTAAGTACAAGGCACTTTCCATTCCTTACCCTAAATTAAGCAAAAAACCTTGTATTTTGAGGACTCGGGGAATGTTTGTGCTCTTTTTGTTATTCAAGCAGGAGCTGCCTATACTCTAATGTAGTGAGGTGAATTTAACTTGGGTAGCTTATCAGTTGTGATGTAGTTGGAGACCCATATCCATAATCTATCATGAAGATATCATCTGACCCTTAATTACACCAAAACGGTCACAAAAAGTCTAGATGTATTCAAGAAAGGTTTTGACCATAGTGAAGTAACAATTTTCTTCCTACATTAAGTGTGTGATGTTTGGCTTCCCTGGGACTAAGTGAGGTTTGGGGATGAATTAACACTGTGAGGCAAATGGATGGGCTCATATGGAACTCTGAAATAACTTTGGACAGGAATTTGGAGTGATCATGGCAGTAACCCTGCCTTAAGGAAATACTGCATAAGGTGAACTGGATCCTCCCTTGCCTTAATATAGCGGTGTAGATCTCCTGATATCCCCAGTGCTTAAAGGCAGGATTATCTAATTGCTGCTGATATGGCTGTAGTATGTGCTGCTCTATCCAAGACATTTTACACAGTGGAAACGCAGGTTCTCTTTCACTTTTTATTGATTTTAATTCTGCCTGGAAACTGAAACCACCTGATCCAGTGTAAATGTGGGTAGAAACACATCTGGAAGATGGATGACAAACAGACTTCATGTTTAAATAAGTCTAGTTTTGTGTGGGTACACCCCTGCTCCACCCCCCACCTTTGTTTCAGGAAGCTCTTGCTGTTTGGACTTTTTCTGAACATTTCTCCTGAGAGCGCCTGGTGTTTTGATAATAATAGAACTACTCATTTGGAAGGGATTTGGTAGTAGAAGGCCCAAAGAACTGGAACTAGCAATTATTTCAGGTGTCTAAATCCAAAATTTAATTCTTAAGCACCCCTCCTCAGCTGTTTCTGCAAGCCTGGAGATGCCCAAGTTTTTGCTGGCTAAGTTCCCTAGGCTTCTAAATGTCCCCTGTTGTGTGTGCCCAAGGCCATGTAGCTTTGAGCTAACTCATACCTAAACCTCATTAAAATTCACAGACTAAATATTCACCTATCTTCCCACAACATACGGTCATAAAATCCAGCCCAATGCCATGACAGCAATACTCTGGTTAAGTGTGTCTGTATGTATGTGTATATATGTGTATGTGTGTGTATGTATAAAAAAAAAAAAAAAAAAAAAAAGGGCAATGCTCCTTTTCCATTTTAAGCAAAAGATATAGCTGAGTTGCTTATTTATCTTCAGGAGACAGTTTGTAGCCTAAGTTGAGATGTAATGCTAAGATGATTGGTTTCTAGAACACTGTTCAGTACTGTGTCCTGTTCCTAAATGATAAAAACCCTCTGATGCTTCAAAAGAAGCAGTTTTAAACTCAGAGCTGTTTCTCTCAAACTCAGAGCATTTCTTCTCAGACTGAGAAACTTTAGAGGAAGAGGGTGTGCACCTAGTCCATGAACTAAATAGCTGTAAGGTGTGTAGGTAGTGATTTCCAAAGTCATGAGTGCAGAGATGCTGACATACTGCAAGGCTTCTGCCTCCCTGCTAAGAATGAAAAAAGGGATTGAGGGAGATGTGCTCTGCCCATCAACCCTCTTAACCAGAGAGGTGCACAGGGCCATCTACATAAGATGGTCCACTGCCACAGCTAGCCAAAAGAATCTTATGTTAAGTATATATTGCAAGAGTAAAACCCAAGCAGATCATTTCTGAAAACTCCCAACTTTTTTTTTTCGTCCTCCTGATGCACAGAAAATGTTTAACTCAGAAGGATTTGTATAGAACTCTTAACAGCATCACTATCAAACTAAGATTGGCTTATGGTGTTGTTAAGCAGTTACCCTTTCATAAGTGTTCATACTGGGGGATGCTGTGGATTACCTGTACAAAATAAAGGACTGAGTGGGCTGAAAGGGTGACCATTGTATTGCCTTGTAAAAATATTCTTGTTACAAGTACAAAGAAACTTCCTGTGACGCAAATATAATATTGATTACACCAAAGTATAATTCTCCCATTCAACATAGAGGATAAACAAAGTATAGAATACTTTTAACATGAGAGAGAACTCTGTTTATGGCATCTTATTGCATCTGTACTATCATATTTACCACAAGAAAATATCTATTATGAAAACTATACTGTGAACATTAGTGCAACTGTGATTTGGAGCATAACTGTCTCCTATGCCAAGAGACAGGGCAGAAGTGTGAAAGGCAATGTGAATCCATGCTTGCTATTTAGGTACTCACAGGGTGCTTAGATTTTCACAGAATTTGTTTTGAAAACACCTCACTTGCATAATTCAGCAAAAATAAATTGTAACTTCCTCTACGTAGTATAGTTCATCATGTCCAGAAAAGGGTAACCCTTAGCTATTAAAGCAGCAGGTGAGTGTGTGGTCGCATGGAGTAGTAAAGGAGCTTCTCATTGACAATGGACACTGTATATTAGTTCAACTATCAAATGATGATGAAAACTTTTAAGTTACAGAAGTCCAGAAAACAGTATAATGTGTGCACGTCTAAAACAACAGGTGCTCTTTTCTATCCAGCTGTCCTATTTAGAGCGGAGTGACTTGAATGCAGTTCACAGAATTTTCTGTAGGATGGAGTTGGCCACATCCAATGATTCATCTTTCACCAAAACAATATCATAAGAGTCCATGTATTTTTCCAGAAGTTCATCAACCTAATTATTAGAATGAATGAAAGGAAAACCCTGTTAATAGCAGTTAATGCAGAAAAATCCACCTGTTATAAAGTCAATTCCACATCACCAAAGCTTTTCACCAGTATTCAAGGTGTAGTAACTATTGTCACTACTTACTACATTGAGTCTTAAGTTCCTTTGGTCATGTAAATTGAACTAGGAAAAAAACTGAGCACATATGTACATTCTACTCTGCAAGGTGTTTAGTATATATTTAGCCCAGACCACTCTCAAAACTTCATGCAGTATGAGGTTGTGAATGAGTCACAAAATCAGAATGAAACTTCTCTCTGCTTCCTGAAATGCAAAGGCTGTGGAATTCAGGACAGATTTTTACTTTTACAGATTTATGAAAAGGAAGCATTTTACTCTATATGTAAGTGGTTTACTTTTCCATCTGGGGTGCTACATCTAAAATGAAATGTTTTAAATTTGCAATCACAGTCTTGAATCCTTCTTCAAAGAATGATTATAACAGCCTATTTATTGCCTGCAAGACTGATTTTGCTTAAACATTTGATGCTAGACAAAGGGAAAAGATAGCATTTTAAGAGAGACTGAACCACCTGCAGCCTGTAACTTTTGTATTCTAAGACATTTCATGCAGGAGTTTTAATACAGGTGATGCTAAAGTGAGGAAAGTTCAGCTTTGCTTTCAGAAGTCATGGTGAAAAAAATAATAGAGAAACAAAACACACAAAGTGTTTTCAGCTTTGAAATACACTTGGAACTTGGAAGATGCTCACGGCAGTCTTTGATTTTATAATGTGTTATTAAAATGTTTTTGCAATTAGAAGGAAAGCCTAATCTAAATTGACCAATATATAAAACTACTTACTTTATCATTTAGATAGCCAATCTTAAGAATGTGTTCAACATTTGCTACTCCGTCAGCCATACTCAAGTCTCCTTGGGAATCCCCCAGCAATATGATGTTGCTATTGTCCTTTAACTGTTTGAAGTACTCTGTATTCTTCAAGGCACCATCATGCTTGTTGTAAACATGAATCAATTCTCCTTTGAATCCTTTTAATACACCCTAATAAACAAATTCTGAAGTTATTTTTGATTTCTATGTGAGCAAAGTAATTTCAGGGTGGTGTGTGTGTGTGTGTGTGTGTGTGTGTGTATGTATATGTATATATATAAAATATTTTTTTTTTAGATAAAATTATCTTGTGCAAATATTCAGCCTTTTAATTCTTGTAAGCTTTAAGCAAGATTTGTTACTTTTGGATCAGAACACAAAGTCATTGCTAAAGACTAGATTGAGAGTTGGTGATCTGCCCTGCCTGGAGGCATTGCAACACTTCTGGGATGCTCTTGGAGTAGCAACACAAGAGATACTAATTTAGTCACACTAAATTACAGTCTACCACCTTTCTTTGCTTACTGCTTAGGAAAATAACTCCTTATACGATGGTAGTTTTCCAAACAGCGGGGTAGTTGTCTGCATCCACTGCAGTTAGAGATGTCTTTATGCTGTATTATGTGTAGTGGGTCCTCTATCCCTCTCCCAAATCCTTTGAACTCAAAGTAATATTTCATACTCACGTTCTCATCAAAATCCATGAAGTTAGAAACTACTTTGACATTAGAATGGTAAACACCAGCTTGATGGATGACTTCCTCAAGAATGTCTCCAATCCCAGCAGAAAATATGAATACAGGGATATTATGTTCATTTAGCTTATCAAAAAAGTTCTCATATCCTTCCCTGCAAAACACAATATAAATAACAGCTAAGTAATATGTAAAGAGAGCCTATAGGGAATGTCATGTTTCAGTTTTCCCTTAGTATTTTCACTGTACTTCTAAGGGCAGCAGGATTCATTATCACTTACATAACACAAGACATAAAAGAGCACGTCAAGTAATTCCTGCTTTAAGCTCATTTTCATGTTGAGCTACAGCATATTCTTTAGGCCAGTAGTCCCCAACCTTTTTAAGCAGGAGGTCACCTTTGGCATTTAAAAGCAACCCAAGATCTACTGTGCACTGTCACCACTGCCACCTCCCCTTCCCCTGCCCAGCAGGTAAATCTGTGGGGACACAAGGGGGGGAGGGCAGATCAAGGCAGAGGGAAAAAGTTATTTAGGGGTGCGCCTCCCCAGCAGGTATGTCCCACCCGGCTGGGGCCCCACTCCTGCCTCCTGTGGCACTGTCCTTCACAGTAGGGGCCTCAAACTAGACCCTGCCCCATCGACTGACTTGCTGGGCTGGGGCATGTGTGTACGTGCATGCGGGCACTCAGCCCCCCACCCTACCCCATGGGTCGACTCCAAGAGGCTCTGAGATCTACCAGTGGATCAAGAACCACTGGTTGGTGACCACTGCTTTAGACAGCTGTATCATGAGGAATCTACCTTATTTTTTAGGTAAGTTTATCCAGCGATTAAGGTATGCAAATGAACACAGTTGTTTTTGGGGGGTGGGGGCACTGCAAGCCCCACTGAGGAAGCATGGAAAAGAGGGGGAGGCACATGACAGCTGAATTAAGCCCTGCCTTGCTGTCATTGGGTCCAGGTCTGGATTCAGATCCAGCTTGTAAGGAGCCCCATAGTCTAGATATGGTCCAGATCTTGCCTGAGAGCCCAGGTTAGCTTGGTACCCCTGTTTTAAATTAACTGATGACTTTTAGTCTCTTCCTGTAAGCCAGGGTTTCCAAATATTAAATAATTATTCAGCTCTTCTAATAGTTTTCAATTTGTCAACATCAAAACCAGAACTAATGGTTACCATTCAGTAATGGTTCAAATAATGCGGTGTCAAGAGACAGCATCTCTTTTTCTAGTATATAATTCAGGTGGTGTATGCTATTCAGATATCTGTTTTTGCTTGCCTGCTTATCAGGATAAGGCTTTATAGCATTATGTTAAACTAGCTAACTGGCTGTCAAGAATGGGGGTGGGGAGCAGGGACAGATGCAGCAGCAGGGGAAGGGGAGGAGTGGGCCTCGGCCCATTGCAGGGGGAGGACCAGGCCCGAGGGTGGGGAGAAGCTGGGCTGTCACGGGAGGAAGAAGGGAAAGGCAGCAGGCCTGGGCCAACCCAATGACAGCGGTGGGGGGGGAATGCAAGGAGCTTGGGGTCAACAGGTAGGGGCCTGAGGGAGGGAAGGAAGAGACCACCTCCTCTCCTCCCATGCCAGGCCAGGGGTTGGACTGCTACTGTGTTAGGCTCCGGTGGCCTCACCCCCCCTTGCAGGGAGCCGGGCTCCTGGTCTCACCCCCAGCTCTGTTGCCACTGCCTCCAGGGAGCAGGGTGGGGAGGGCAAGGCCAGCTGTACTCCACCCCCCACTCCATCCTGCATCCCTGCCATCATGGTGGCACTCTGCCATGCCATCTCCTATCTGACTGCTGCACAGTGGAGTGGCATCCTATGCGAGGGTTAGGTTCTAAAGTCAGCACGTAAGGCGAAAATCGCATATAGTCAAAATTACCCTTGAAAATCCCTTAGATTGCCCTTCCTGCCGGGCTTCAGAGCCAAGAAGCTGCTGCTGCTGCTGCAGAGGCGAAACAAGGCAGACATGGCGTCGCACAGCCCGTACATGCAGTGCAACACCTGTACCTACTACAGGGCGGCAGGGGACAACCTGCTGCTGCTCCTCCGCACATCCTTGCCACTGTCAGGCACTTTCCGCGTGTACTCCTCACCCCTCTCATCCTCTGCCACCTCATCCTGCCAGGGCAGTTGGCTGAGCGTGAGTGAGCTGCCGCCCCCCAGCCATGCTGGCACATGCAGGCAGTACCACACGGCGCTGCACGCAGAACCATGCGGCGCATAGTACCATGCGTGCCCCGGCCAGCACCCAGGGGCCAGCCCCAGCAGCCAAGCACATATAGTTGAATTTGCATAAGTTAAATGCGCATATGATGTGACTCCGCTGTATTCACATTCTGGCTGTTTCAGTCAGCCAGTCAGAGCACGAATAAAGCATTATGGACAGAGACACAGACAGAGATTAAGGCTTTTATAATATTAGAATAGTCACGTAAACTCCCATAATGATTTGTTAATAAAATCACTGACATACTTGCAGTTCATATGGATTTAGTCGCTTCATATACAGGATTTTTTTTCCTTTGTGGCATCATGTAAATTTTACAAATTTAGGTTTTTTTGTTTAAATAGTGTCTTTTGGGAATGCCAAGTGCTAATAAGAATGATTTATATGCCTGGTATTTTGGTTGCATAGCTGCAAATGAACTAATTCTTTAAGTTATATTGTACACAAGTGCTTTATAAAGGGGGTTGTTAAGCAACATACTGAACTGGCTCCATAAGAATGGCACTAAGATCTGGGCTGTTACATATGCTTTACTATTTCCTATAATCTCAGTCAAACTATTTGAACTTTGCTAGACTGCTGAACTTTCAAATTAACGATCAACAATCCTTTGCATGTACTTCCAAAGATAGCATGTTATAACTCACGTTTGGAGTGTCTTTTCTGGGACTGTAACTGGTTTATGTGGCTAAAAAACAAAATTTATCATCTACATCTATTGTTTTAGTTTGAAACAAGGCAGGCATGCAGTATGTGAGTATCTTCAAAAGTCATGTCTTAATCTAAGATTTGTTTGCATTTAGAACTCTTTTCTGATGCAACATTTAAAAACAATATTGAGAACCTCAAGTAGTAATAAGTCCAGAATGTTTTGAGACTTATATCTTTAAAAATGTAACAGGAAGCCTTTTTGGTTTCTTGTTTAGAAAAATACATCCATAAAAAAACCTGAAAGATTAAAGTATATTTGGGGCCAAGAGGCTAGCTTTGTCCTTAGAGGCAGAGCAATGTTCTAGTGGTTCCAAAATATAAAGACATATCAACATTGTCTTAGTGCCAGTTCTGTTTGTATATAAATATTTAGATATAAAATCTTGTGACTTTATACATAAGGAACTTGTAAAGAGCATATATCTAAATGCATCTATTTCTGTGGTGCTTTTGAAAAAAAATTACTCCGAGAAGCTTAGCTGCAAGCAAATTTTATAGGAATGAAAACTGTATAAAATGCCACTTACTGACTGAGGCCATGGACACATGTGTAGATGTTCATACTGCCAGAAACACCTAAAAAATAGCCGAACCGCTTTCTGAAAGATCTGCACCCTTTGGTATCGTGTGCTAAGTGACCTTTATAGGGCAGGAGGAGGGGAGGGAGAGCAGATCAGACAGACAGCGAGCAGGGACTCCAGCTCTTCAGCCCCTCGAGAGCACTGCTGCTATAGATTTTTTCAGACATTCTAAAGTACTTTGTGGGAGGACAGGGGAGGCACAGGTCTGAACTGTGCTCAAGTGCTATAAATTGGAGCAAGAGTTGGGACCTTTTAAATACATGGCTGTTCATATCCTAATACAGTAAAAATGTGTAGCTTCAGATGTATCTAAAATAAATAATGCTCATATTTGACACATTTTCAGTTGCAGAATGTCCACAGAGGAGATGCAACTATTAATTAAATTTGACAAACTTTTTTTTTTTTTATAAGAACTGAAATGCAAAGTTTTCCTGAACTATGACTAGTAACACAACAGCAATAGCATAGCATCCATGGAAACGCATAAAAGAATCTTACTTCAGCATAACATCAGATTCCCTCACGATTTCTGCAAACTTATCCTTTTGTAAGCCTTGTTCAATGAGCAAAGTATGAGATTTATTGTACCTAGAATTCAAGAGAGATGTGTCAAATTTGACATAAAGATTACAAGATTCACCCCTTAATTCACATTTCATTCTCCTCACGCATGAAACACAGGGCATGCTTCTGGTTTCATTGTGTTCATTATCTGAGCACACGGGAATGCTTAAAAAATACTCCTACTGCAAGATTATGATTAAACATGGAGAATGATGCTTAATCTTTCAAATTATAATATTTGCTAGCATAGCACACATGACCTTTACTCACAAAATAGCCCTCCAAAACTGGGGTTCTTTCTTAAGCAGGGAATCTGATTTCTGCACTAGAACTGGAGCATAGGGAGGCTGTATGGCTGGTGGGGCTGTCTCCTTTCCCATCAGTGGGAGAAGGGGTTGAGTGTAGTAGTCTGCAGCATCACAGTTATTTTGGCTTTTGGTCAAAAGGTGCTGCTAATTTGGCAAAAACTGTAGTTTTTGCTTTAGTAGTGATGGTTAGGATTCAGGCCTGGCTGTAAATTTTTTTTCTTTATTCTGCTTTCCTAAAACAAGATACATGTCTTATTTCAGGACATGGGATGTATAATAAAATAGTCAGTCAAATTCTTTCTTTTGCTTATCAGTGGACTGAATTCTGAGGGGGACAAGCTAGGATCTTAAAGTAGGGCTGGAAGGGACCTTATAGGGTCATCTAGCCCAACCCTCTGGCTCCAGGTAGGACCATCCCTGACTAAACTATCCTAGTGAGGTGTCTGTCTAACCTGTGCTTGAAGACTTCCAAGGATGGAGATTCTACACTTTCTCTAGGTGGCCTGTTCCGGTGCTTGACCACCCTCATAATTCAAACGTTCCTCCTAACTTCCAACCTAAATTCCCCCTGCTAAAGCATGAGACGAGCTCTTACTCATGTTCCCTATGGCCACAGAGAAAAGCCCCTCTCAATCCTTTCTGTAACTGCCCTTCAGATATGTGAAGACTTATCAAATCCCCCCTCGGTTTTTCTCTTCTCCAGATTAAATAACCCTAGCTCTTTTGGCCTTTCCTCCTAAGCCTTGCCTTCAAAGCCACCAGTAATATTTGTTGCTCTGTGCTGAACTCTCCCCAAACTGTTTATGTCCTTCTTGAAGTATGGGTCCCAAAACTGGACACAATTTATATGCTATTCAGCTTGCTTCAAGTGAGAAGCAACAGTAAAATCTGTTTTGTGCTACAATTCTTAAAAAGATAAGTTTGGTTAAGTCCATTAGCATCAGGCTGACTGTAGTCCAGAAGCTTATTTTAGAAACCTAAATTAAGTCTTAACAAAGCAAAGCAAACTTACCATTCCACCATGTAAGGGTACTTTTCTTCAATGGAAAGATTAGGGTCAATTTCAATAGCATAGTATGTTTCTTTCAGTTGTAATAACTGCAAAGAAAAACCAGAAGTTAACATCTAAATTATAAAGAGCACTTCAATGTTTTATTCCATGCATGATTTTCATGTTTTGATCTTAGAGGAAAGAACTGTACATTCTGTCGAACCAAGTTTTATACTATTGTCAAAAGTAGAAATCAGTATTTGTATTATTCTACAGCAGCGACTGAAGATTTGGGTGAAATTTTTACTCCACTGAAGTCCTATTAACTTTGATGAAAGCAAAATTTCATTCCTTGTCTCTTACAACACAGTCTGGATGAAATCCCAACAAGACTGAGAGCCATGAACTCTATCAAGTCTGTACAAATTATCAATAGCTAATGCATCTTTTTGTTACCTTTTTCCGACATTCCTCTGTGATGAGTTTACAGTTGTCAATAATATCTGAAAATATGATTAAAAAGTTAAATGTTTTAGGGAAGAGATGTATTTTGGCTTCTGTTATGCCAAATCAGCAACACATTTCTCACCCCTTTTCATACCAATGACTAGCATGCATCCAGTTAAAGGTTGTGATAGTGTAGTTAAAAAGACTTCTAACCTAGGATTTCCATTACAAAAGCGTATGAAGTTATTTGTTAGCCTGATACTTTTAGCAGCTGTTGTTCATTAGAACATCAAATTTCTTCTCTGTCTTAGAGAATAACATGTAAAGTCTGTTATCTGACTCCCATAAGTATCCTATTTCACTGTGGCTTGTGGCTGAATTTAGGTTTGATTACCTTGCTATTTACTCAGAACTAATAAGCATATTAACCTCCGCTTTTGGCCTGAGCAGATCAAACAGATGACTAACTCTCATTTACCTCACACTAGTGAAAGAGAAATTAGAAAAGCCCATGTGTTTCACTTTTTAACAATTACCCACTTCGTATAAAAATACTTACTATGACATGTTGGGCATCTTTTTCCATTGTAGGAAAACCTACTTAAAGTCATATCAAAGTCTGTAATTATCTGAAAGGACGGGGAAAAAAACAAGGTTTTAAAATACTGAAGCACGATTAAAAAAAATAATAGGATTCTCAGTGATAATTTGCAGGACAGTACATCCTCTTAGAACAGGCTTCTTAAAAAGCTTACTGAAAGTTATTAAAGAGTATTATCCACGTAGAACGGCCTTTTTCTGTATCCCATCATAAAAAGTTGACTTTTAGTACTCACGGTCAAAATATCTCCTGAAATAAACCGCATTAATATGGCTCATTAATTAATGACATTAATGGAACATGATTGAGAATTCAGGCGGCTTACCGAAATAATTAACACATCTCTCAGCTTCAAAGAGTTAGTCAGCCTTGGCTCCTATTATGTACCCTTCCCTTTCATTTTCAGGCCTCAGGCAAACAAAGTAAGACTGGAATTTATTCTTACTTGCACATATTTTTGTACTTCACATTTTACCTGAAGTTTGGCAGCTCCACCTTTGATGAGGCCACAGATAATTTCCTCTACTCGTCCAGGGTCTTTGATATGGACAGTTTTTTTCTGAAACTCTGGCATCTATAAATAATAGAGCAGAGAAGGAAATAAGAATTAATAAAAATACAGAGACATAGTGGACTCAGTTGCTAACATTAAAGTAGAAGTACTACATATAAACATTGCAGCATGCCAAGTCACACTGTTTCTTATCAGTGCCCCCGTACAGATTGGGGAGAACTGGAAAAAGAAATACACAATCTGCTTTTGTCTTTGTCAGTACTGCTTCCAACATGTTTTTCCCTTAATTTACCTTAAATCAGGTAGCCTACCCTTCACAATGTCCTCTCGTTCTGCATCAGCTGGAAAGCAGTGTGATGGAGAGGAGGCAAGCTGAAGGCAGCATGTCCATTATTGTGGTTTCTGTAGGATGCTTGATGGTATGTAGAGCTAAGCATGTGCTATGCAAGTGCTCATATACCCCATGATCACAGCTTTTAGTTGATCCTTAGACCTACAGTACACTGATATCAGAGAAGCTGGCATCAGAGACCATCTTCATCGTGGTATGGGTTGTATGCAAGACCTTGCTGCTTTCCCATTATATACATAGGCTAATAATTTTTGAAAGTTAAGGAACACTGGATGATCTGAGTAACTGAACTTCCAACCTGTTTAATTTAAAAGTTAGGAGCGTTAGGGGTGGGGGAAGGGATTGCTTTGCTTCAATACTTTTATTGTACTTTAACTCTCCAAAGTCAGGTCACCTAATATTTTCATGTGCTATTATATCAATGATGCAGGTATGTGGATTGCCTACATATATTCAGACTAAACCAGCTTCAAATGATACAATTTTCTTCCATTAAAGTGTATAACAATGTAGATATAGATATACAAACAAAACATTTTTGCCTACCTCCCAGTTTATCCACATTAAGTTTTCACAGTACCTTACGGCTGGCATACTTTAAAGTAAGACACATTGCAATGTAAGTGCTAAAAGAAAGAACCTGCTTACATTACAACCATTTCCAAATATAGACAATGTAAGGGCTGCCTCCCCCACTCCTATCTGGGTGTATATTATGAAAAGGAATAAACTTTGAACATTTGTGGGTTGTCTCTGCTTGCTGGTAATAAATTTATGCTTATGGAAGACAAATTACTGTAATAATTCCAGCCTTGTGGTGGTAAACAAAAATGCTGTACTCAGTTGCACTGGCACCAAACTAAGGGAGTAGCAGAAGTGACAATGCTTGGTACTTATTTTTAGTTTGTGAATTCATAGTTCACTTGCCAGAACTAAATTCCCTCTTCTGGGCAACACTCCTATGCACCATTTAATTGTGCAGTAAAACCTCTGCATCCAAGCCCTTCTTCTGTACATGAGAGTGTTGGTGAAGGGATTATAGGATGCAGCTGGCCACAGCTAAGTCATTATTCAAACTTGTGCCTGCTACATTATCTTTGCAGCAATACACTATAAAAATTGTGTTTTTTAAACAATGAGTTTTGATTCTGAAGAAAACTGATAGGGCGACCAGAATCACTCTTACATAGCGAGCAGTCACCACACTGTCGCATCACGCTGTCATTCCTTCCTACTCTGGACACTTAATACATCACCGACTGCATCTCTATCAAGAGCTGTTCAAAGCCTTTCAAGCATATGTGCAATTCGATTTTCTTCATGAAGACTATTACAACTTATTTCAGTCTGATAAGCGGTCCTCTGATATACTGTCACAGTATGATCGATGTGTACGGATATTAACTGTTAGATTGAAACTTATCTTTTATTCTCAAACTTTACAGGTCATAAGACATTGGGTGCAGGGTCCTTTTGGCCAAAGTGCTTCCCCCTCCCACTTGCATTCTAAAACCTGAACAGTCTAAATCAAATGGTAGGGGGTATCTCTGATGGCTCCTAGGAGCTTCTTATCCCTGCGGTGGGAAAGCTCTTTTCTTTCTTCTCCATGCCATCCCTTCTGTCCCGATCTGCACCAGTGTTGTCCTTTTGTTCTTCCTTTGCCTCGTGTCCCCCATATTTTGCTACCAAGTCTTTATTTTGGATCCGCATTTCCTGGGCTCCCTCTAAGCAGAGGTAGCCTAACATCCATTGTATTAGAAACAATGAGATAACCAGTACTGTCTGTAGAGAGAAATCTACTTGCAAAAGCTGTAGGAAAGTTAGTCATCCTAATTAAAGTCAGCAAACCTTTGGTCATGCTGAAAGTAATGGAAATAGCCATGTTGAATAAGGGCAATATTAGCAGATGAAGACAGCTGGGAAAACTCTGGAGGAAACTGCACACCTAAAATTGACACTCGCAATATCATCACAAGGTAACTTTTTTTTTGACAATGCTTGAATAAATACCTCCTCAGAGGTAAATCACAATTTCAAACATTTGAACAGAGTCCCACCGTTTCTCTACTATGCACACATGACTTTGAATGAAGGTACACATTAATCAGCAAGCTAGTTTAATTTGGTTTGGATTTGATAGAAGTTGAACCTGTCAACTCTAAGTAAAGAAAATAAAATTTCCAATTCTTTATGCTAGAGACGAACTCCAATGAGGAAAATTCCAAAAATGAAATGCTAAAAACATTTTGGAGGCAGTTGGAGTGGTCTTATTTAAGTTTTGAATAGTTACTGGTGAGCAAAACAAGCTATACTAAAGAAGTTTCCTATAAACATAACACCTTCTCTACCAAGTACATCTTGCGTGACTTCTGTATCATGTTACCTCAGACTAAAGAAAAATGTTGACCAAGGAACAATCCAAGTCTACTTGTACTATGACCACAACGGTTAAATTTCTGTTGAGTAGAAAGGCATTTCAACAGTTCTTGCTCAGAAGAGAACCACACTTTCTTCAGAATTGGTCAGCACCGTTCTGTAAAATCTGCTCCTGTCTTTTCTCTTTTAACTGGAAGGACATTCATAGTATTAGATAACCTCAAAGTTAAATTATGAAAAACTGAACTATGAAAAATCATTAAGAATCTGACAAGGATGCAGTGAATTCCTCAAAAGCGTGTCTTAATCTGCTGATTAACAATAGTCCTTTCACACATCTATAGGTAAGTCACAAGAGGGCTATACATGCAATACATTTAAAGACAAGCAGCCACAAGAACTAGTGAAAATACATCAAGAGCTCTTATGCATATGGTAGAACAGAAAACGATATTAAACATCTTTTCCGAGACATTTCATAAAGTTTTTTGCATTTTGTGGACTGGTGATGAACGAAACTGGAATAGATACTTTCACATGCAAATAGAATTCTTCAAGCATATTAAAGAGGGATACTTGACTTTGTTTTGTGTTTTTTCACTTTGGGAATTTGAAAATTACTTTCTTTAGCTTTGATTTAATAAAGTAGACATGCTTAGAAAGGCAGGAATGCTAAAATTTTCCTGTGCAAGAGATCAGACAGCAGTAGGTTGGATTAAACACTAAGGACAAGGACTTTATGTAAATGCAATAGATTTAGATAGAGATTGGAGAGAGAAATTTTAACTTTAACATTCTAGAAAAATGTTGGAGTGCCGTTTGAATCACCTGGCACTGTTTTATTTTGTACTAAAAGAATTTTCATTTTTGTTTCTGGAAAAACTTTGAAGTGCTGTGTTATTCCTGTTTTTTTTTAAAGCATAACCAATTCAGCACATTATGTTTTCAGCAAGCCAATGCCCAAGTTTTGGAGCAGAAGAAAAGCATTATGCTTAACCTATGCAGAAAAATGACTCGCTTCACTTTCACTCAGGTAACTGATGCTGAGAACTTGGGGTTTTCCAACGTTACGTGAGAATGAAGATAGGGCAGGCAGGTTCACTACTCCCTATTTAAGAAAGTGCCACTTTCTGAAGGCATGGCAGTCCTTTTTAGGTAATAAAATACCAATCTAATGAATGTTTTTGCAGGCATTATGGGTACAGCCTGCATCTTGAATACAGTATGGCTTTCAGCAGACTGGATGCCTAAATCAGGCAGTTACATCTACCCGACTGAAAATCCAAGTTGGTGGTATTGGCATCTCTACTTAAAACAATGAACTTGTCTTCATAGCTGAAGTCATAAGTGGATCCAAGCTGGAAAGAATTTGGAGCTCAACAACTGAAATTAAACAAAGAAGTGTGATGCCAACTAGAAGAGTCAGAGCAACATGAAGTTTTCTAAATGAACTTTAACAGTTCATGAAGGCTCTAAGAGTCGACTCAACGTTCATAAGCTCAATATACTGTGATGCACAGGCCAGTTAAAAGAAACCCTAGGCTGTATCAGGACAGTAAGAATACTTATGGACGATTTTCAAATTGAAGGTAAATTGTCTAGAATCCAAGGTTCAGTTCTCTTTCCCTTCTCTAAGGAGACGCAGAAGAAACAGACAAAACTTGGAGAATGGCAAAATTATTAGAAGCCAAAAACTTGCAATACAAAGGACTAGCTCAGGGCTGTCAGAGCCAGAACGTCTGACGCACAGATTTTTGCCCTTACTCTGGCTGAGATGGGAGGCATTCCTGTGGTGGTAGCCAAGTGCCTGGGCAAGAGCCATACCACTGAAGCCCCAGCAACACCACAGGGAAAAAAATTGGCACTGCAGCTTGTTTCTGTGGCGACAGCCAACCCAGGATGTTGGGCCTGGTTCCTGACCGGCCAAAGCAAGTGCTGCATGTGTTAGATCTGGCATGGGGGCAGATCTGAGTGAGATCTGGCATGGGTGAGGTCTGTGGGCCTGATCTGCCCTGCAGTGCCAACCCTGCACCATTCATCTGGCCTGTGAGGCCAAATGCGTTTGACATCCCTGGACTGGACTTAGAGAACACAGAAAGGAGAGAACTCAAAAGAAATATCAGACATAGAAAATAATTTTACAGGTCTCGGCAGTTAGGTACCCCTATTTATCTGGTTGCGCTACAAAAGCATGAATGAAGAACTACAGTCTTGAGATAATGTACAGTGGGCATGAAGAAATTAATGTGACTGCACTGAAAGCCAGTTGCACAGGCAGCATAGAAAGTGAATACTAACTGGCCACAACCTGAGGTTGGAAGTTAGAAGGTCTGTATCCTTCAGAGGAGTAAAGTTCCATAACAGCCTTCCAATAAGAACAGAGGTAGGGAGGGAAATAGATTGTGATTAATTTGTGAAAGGGATTGTATTGCTACAGGGATGTTCAACTGTCTGCCAGCATACTACCCCCGAAAGGTTAGCATACAAATCACTGGGCCCCATCTGCCTGGCTGCCCTTTACCTATTCCCCCAGTTGCTTCTGTCTTGGCAACTCAGAGGGGGTAGAGTGGCTGAGTTGCATGCCTGGTAAAGAAGGGTGCTGCCTGCCTGCACTGCAGGTAAATGGTGGGTGTGGGCACAGCAGGAGTGATCGGCTGCCTGTGCTGGGTGCATGTGTGTGCGGGGAGAGAGGAAGGGAGGGGGGAAGCTAGGTTGTACACACAGGCCAGGGCACAGACATTCAAAAAGCCCACGGCAGAAAGTGACATGGTTTCCGTAAGTGGCATAGCTTAGATGGGTAGTGAACAGAATACACATTTGCTGTTTGGTGGGGGATGCAAATCTTAGACTGGATTCAGCCACTTTTAAACCAGTCTGTGTGTGCCAAACTTCTGTTCTGTTACGGGTATAGACTGGTTTCCAATCACTTATATGGGTAAAAGCATAATGTCTGTACCTGGCTAGTGAAGGAGAGGTGGGAGCTAAGCCTCCCACTTGGTGGTGAGGACCTGGAAGGGAGGGGAGGGAACAGAAAATGTCTGTCCATGTGGCATGTGGTCCTTGGGTCTGTAACCTGTTACCTGTTGTGTGGGGCCCCTGAGTTTGCACCCCTTGAGGTTTGTGGTCCATTGCTGTCCAGAAGTTGGACAGCCCTATATTAACATACTATTTTGGTTACAAGTCAACCCTTTATTCCCCTCCAGAAAAAAAACAAACAAATTCTATCTGGCCACAAGGTCTACCTATAATCAGACCCTCTATCTTGACTCTGACACTTGCAGTATTTTTGTGCATGCAAAATACAAAATGATTTTTTCCAATGCATTTTTTTTTAAGCATTTAGCACTTCAGATTTTTTCCTTGTTATTAGTCTCTTTAGTAAGATTTTCTATGGCACTTCCAAGGACTTTATCTGTAGGGTTTGTCTGAGATGCAGTAAAAGCTGTTTTTCCTTAAAAAAATTAACCTGAAAACTAGGCTAACATGCAGGGTCTGCTTGTAATTGAAACAGTATAACAGTTGCCTACAATAGCAGGGGACTGAACCTGATGATAGGTGGGCGGGGGAGGCTTTCCAATCGTACATTCTTAAGCCTAAGCTTTGATGTATGAACTCTAAGTGACACACACATTTAGAAATCCATCAGTCCTAAAGAGTCACAGGAGGGGACATTAACTCCAAAGAATATGTGGTGGAAAGTTCCAAGACTACAGATGACTGCTTGAAGTACCTTGAAAAACTACACTTGCATCTGTGCATGCAAGTTAAATAAAGTTAGATAATAAATCTTTAAATTTCAAACAAACAAGAGAAGGCAATTTTGTTTTTATTTTAACATTTCCTTTAGGCAATAGGTTACTCCTACTCTTTTCTCATCAATATTTATTTTTACTTAGTGCTCCTGGTATCCATATGTTGTGTGTTTTTCTCATCAGCACTTTTGTATTAGTAACTTGGTTACCCTGAGGAAATGGAATAGGGAGGTAGAGAATGAACAGTCAAGTCAGTTTGATCATTAAAAAACCCCAAACCAAAACAAAACACTACATGAAAAATCTTGATCTCATCATAGTTGTTAAGATCAAGAGTAGGCTTCAAAAGAAATAAGGGTGCAAACTATAATCTACTTGAAGAGCTACAAATCAAAATACTGCTTTGTGGTGGTAGTTGCTTTATTGCATTAAATGCCTCTTAAAAATGCTAACAGGCGAGTTGAAATTTGGGTTTCTAAACACTGTCTGCTAACCATTTTGGTTGCTCTTCCAAGAAGAGCACAAGTGGTGCATGTGGGTGTGGCAATGCACACACCTGAAGTTGGTCTAGCTAGGTCTTTGACCACTATTGTAACAAGGAAGGTAGTATTAAGATTTTAACTTGTTAAACAGCTTTTATAACCCAGGTAGCTGACCATGCCCAAGACCACTTGTCAAAGTAAAATAATTATTAGGGTCCAATTCTTAAAAAGGTTCCTCTGATTTACTGGGTTTTGCTCATAACTGCAGTATTTTTTTCTAAGCAGTAACTTAAGATTTATCTATCTAATGATTAAATACCAAATCAGTCATCCCTAAATCGTGACCGTGCTGTTTTCCTGCACCAATTCATATTCACTTTGGTACTTTTAAGTAAGCCCCCTAAAATGTTCTAAAACCGTTTCAGCAAGTCAGCCATATCCTGATTCTGTGCCCTGAAAAGAACAAAAAGCAGCAGCAATATTCCTTTAAGAAACCTGGGTATTTTATCTGTGTAATTATGTAATATCTTAAATCTGACAGTTTTCTCTTATGTTCATTTATTTACAGCATGGAACAGACATACTGGTCAAAAGTACCCACTTGATTTTAATAGTTTTTAGGTCCTGCAACTCAAAAACAGCTTCTCAGGTTCATCTGAGGTTAATTCTAACAAATCCTGTTTGACGGATAACTAACCATGAAAAACTTCCAGTTGAAAGCAGCTCTTTTTAACTCTTCTATTACCCATAAATTAAAGTGGGATTCAAAGGATTAAAATTTGAACTGAGTTTTTCCTAATTGTGTAGACACATAAAAGTGACTTTATGCATGGGGTACATATTCAAAACAAGACTAGTCATAATTAAGAGGTTGTCATTACCATATATCATAAGACTCCTAATCAGCAGTATAAACATCTCTATTTTTGGTAGGACCTTGAACAAGGCGAGGGGGGGAAGGCGGTGTATTTTTAAATGGAAGCCTTGTAAACCGACACTGCTTGGTATATATCAAGTCTTGCTTGTTTTGCCAAGTCTAACGTGTTATGTATGCTGCTCATAAAGAAGAGCTGCTAGGGAAAAGATTACCCTGCATGACTATGATCAAACGGAAGACAGACTCTTTGTGACAATTCAAGTATTATTCAGAAGTTATTTCATTATGTGTCTCTGCTGTGTCTGTCACCTTAAAATGAGGTATTTTCTCACTGTATATTCATTGGGGGGATGCAATCTAGTATGCTCTCATTTTGTAAATACACAAAGCACACAACCTAAGGAAGCCATGTGGACAGCCAAAAACTACAAGATCTTGGACAATAATAAGTCATGGCAGGTAAGAATGATATTTTAATGTATATGAATACTGATGTCATAAATTTTAATGGTCATCACCACTTGTTTTCAGACTTGTGTAAGGAAATTTAAATCTCGACTAAACTAAGCAATCTTCTAGGCTTCAACTCCATTAACAGCAACTTTAAATTGAAAAGAAACATGCAAAATCTGTTCTAACTTAATGCTATTTCTGTACAAAGAAGCTGCAAGTAAAATGCATAAAACAATTGTAATGAATGGTTTTTTTTGTGAACTGTTATAAGGCTATGACAACAGTAACCAGTTAAAATGTTTAGCAAGGACTATTTTGGACTTTTAAGCAGAGTGCTTTTAATATTATTTAGTTATAAGACAGTCAGGGAATTAAAAGCGCCCTGGGTCCAAAGTCTCAAACCGTCACATTCTCAGTTACAAAAAAGTAACAAAGACAGGACAAGGTATCAGTGTTAGGTTTGTAATCTGATATCGTGCAAAAACTTGAGGCTCATTTTCCCAATAGCATAGGGCAAATGTTTCATGAAAACAAAAATGAAAAGGCTATGTCATTACTTTTCTCTCTTTCAAACCCTCTTTTCATTTTGACATGATTGCAGGAATATTATTTTCTAGGAAGAAACCTAGGGAAAAAGTGCTGTATCTGAAAGCCTGAAATGCAGTTTGTTTGTTTGTTTTTTTTAAACAAAGCATTAATCTCCATTTTGGCACTAGCTGTAACAATCCATATTTAAGTGCATTTGTCAGAGTTGAGTAATTAAGGTGTTTCCAAGGTTCTGAGTTAGAGCCTGAGACTGGCCACTTCCCAGTTAAATCTGGTATCAAATGGGTACCCAGTCCTTCTCACTTGGGATGTCAAAGATGTGATGTAATACAATACTAGCCACATGACTTCCTTATGTTCCACTGACTACAGAAAATGGCATCCTTAATCTTGCTAGTGATGCGCTGACTGTGCTCATAGCAGATCTTTGACTTTGTAAAATGAGAGCTACCTTGGAAACCGTAAGTTTTAAATGCAAATACCTTGCATATCATGGCAAAAAATTGTGAGGTAGTGTTACTAAGTCCTCATCTTAGACCATGGTTCCAAAGCGGAAAAAAGTTGATATGTGCTATTTTAATATTCTCAAAACAAAGAATTGATTAGGCACATATTTGTTTTTAGCATATTTTGCAATTCCAGAATTTTAAAAATGGTGACATAAAAAGTAGGAGGGGACTTTAAGACCTAAACATAATAGCTGGCATTTATTAAAAGAATAGGAAAGATTTACAGATCATGCCAAAATCTGAATTTCATTAAATAGTACAAGTATGTAATGATTTCCCTATTTCAAGGTCTCAGTCAAAATATTTACTATACTCACAACTGTGCTGAATTCCAACTATATTTTTGGAAATCTTAAGAGATATGTCAAAATTTGGTGAGATTATTGTTGGACATAGACTGACCGTGCTTTCTCTTGTGCTTTTTTAGAAGAGAGTACCTGTGCGTTGAGCTTAGGGCACTCTTGAGTCTTCTGTCCTTGATTTTGTCCTACTGCAACAACACAGGTGGCAAACAGAGTCCAGAGACGCAGGGCTTGCATACAGGCTGCCAACAAAAACCAAGCAAACCTCTTTAAGAAATGGTCTGCTACATTCTCTGCTCTTTAGCATTTTTGTTCTACATAAATAAAAGCATGTACCCAGACAACAACTTTTTAGATCCAGTTGAAGTTACCCATATTTTAAGCTGTACTGATGCACATTTTTCATTTTTTATCCACTTAAAAAAAAAAAAAATCTATTCCATAACTCCATCAACCTATTTTTCTTTTTTTAAATCTGTACTGGTTTGAAATCTACACTCAGACATTTATATAACAGACAATATACTAATTTGTCAGAACAAGTAGGCATAAATAACAGGGCTTGATAACTCTGGCTTAGAAATGCAGGCAGAAAACAGCACCAGTCTTACTGACATGAACAGCTCACACTTACCAGAGGGCTTTGCTGGAGCAGCTGCCGGAGCGAAAGAAAATTCTTCTTGCTTGGGAAACACTAATATAGCAGCACAAGGTGCAGTTGAGGGCGTTTCCAAATACAGCCCGACTAATCCCTGTGCAAAAACCCCAGGGTCCTGTGACGCATATCAGCAATGCACGGCACTTTATTATGCTCAGTGATACAGCCTGACCGGCTTAGAGATGATCAGCTGGCGTACCAACAACAGAACCTTTGACCTTCACTGAATGAACAGCTTTCATGGATGCAGCAGACAAATCTGGATTGCTGTAACTGAGGAAGGCGCTTGTTCTACAAGGCAAAAGACTATTTCCTTGGTATATTTCAACACTTTCCTTACCAAAGCTTCCTGTTTTCTTACCGAAACTTCCTTGCTTACAACTCATTAAGAGAAGGGGTACACAAATGTGTATGTACAGGAAACAAATTACAACAAACTGCTTAGAGAGTCATTCCCTTGGCTTTAATTATGCATGCGATGACAAAAGAGGAAGTCAAGGAGCCTTGTTTGTCAGGATTTTTTGGGAGATGGGGCCTCAACATGCTTTCAGCAGTTTGTTATTAGGCACAATGCCAAACTGAAGAAAACAATACTTGGGGAAGGGAAAGAATGGCACTTTTAAAGGGAGTTATTTTTATTGTAAAAGAATAAAAAATGGAGGAGGCTGGAGAAATCAGAAGCTTGTACATTTAAAAAACATGAAATGTGTGAGGTCAGTGCTCATGTTCAGCAGCAGTAGGCAGAAGTTCTCCCATACTACCCTATGATGCTGGCTTAAACAGATTTTTATTTTTTTTTAAGCCCTCAGAATCGAAAGTCATCAGTAGACAGTATGGCTCTGGGTGCTATTTCTGCCAGACTGGATGAGAGCATACAAAAGAGAGAAAGAGACTAAAAACCAAAACCCTGCACAACAGAATTATAAAGCCTCATCTATGCTAAAGTTGCATCTAGAGTAGGGTGAGCTGTGTCCAATCGTGGCCAGAAAGAACCAGCTTTAGGGAAATGCCAACTGTTCACTCTCATGCCCATCATTCCCTATCCTGACAATGTTAGTAACAAGAAGTAGTTAATCATTGTTTTAATGAGTTTTTTTTGGTGGAGGAAGGTAGGGGATCGGTTAGTTGCCTCCCCACTAGGAACTGAACAAAACCTCTCTTATACAAGTTGCTAAATTCTTTGTATAGACAGAAAGTTTCATAGTTTCATAGTTTTTAGGGTCGGAAGGGACCTGAGCAGATCATCTAGTCCG
>NW_017728886.1:85437218-85468436 GCF_001723895.1 Crocodylus porosus
CCCCTGATCATACGAGTTGCCCTCCTCTGGACCCTCTCCATGCTGTCCTCTCCAAGTTATTCCAGGATACGTTCCATATAATGCAACACTGCAAAAACCACACACAATCATTCAGAAACTTTGTTTAAATGGATGGTAGCCTATATAACCCGTTTCTGTTATCATGATGGCTATATTTGTCTTTTTATATGGATGCCCATGATATGCTCATAATTGTTTTTCAGCTGAAACTTGATATATGTTAATATTCTGACTAAGGCTAAATAATTTTAGGATTAAATTTAGCAGCTCATAGTAGAGAGTAGGATTTCTATTTTTAATAGACCTGTGAATTTGTAGAAAGCTGTCTAGTAACTGAACGTCTACTAACACAATATTTTCGCTCTTTATATATCTGTGACATCAAAATAGAGTTGAGATTAATTCAGCCTGCAACACAAGTAGGGCCGTTAAGATTCAGTGTTGTGGACTGAAACTGATATTGTAATGTGGAGTCAGGTTTGTAAACAATGGAAAGAATGATGGGCTATCAGCACAGTGTGTGTGCTGCTTGGGCATTGCTTAGACAGAGGAAAATAAAACTCAGAATACCAAGAATTTGGCAAGAAAGTTAGCTTGTTTCATAAAATTGTACTCACAGTTCAGCCTGTCATTCTTCCTTATGAATCAAAACCAAGTACATTTACAGAGTAAAACTAACAGCAATTATATCTTACTAGAAAAGCTAGTAAACAACATTACAAAAACATTGCCTAATTCGTAGGAGTATTCAATCCTAGTTTGTAGAAAGGTTAACAATATTGGATCCCTTAATACTGTAAAAAATATCACAGCTAAAAATGAAAGAGTAAACTGCAAATAAAAAAATTCTGATGAAAAATATAAAGGATCCTCTCTCATTTATTGTTGTCACAAAGCACTCTGCCCTCTGGTTGTAACATGGCTATCTGGCTATTTATTATTGATCAAATCTTGGTCCGGTTGACCCTAGTGGGATCAGGATTTGGCTTCAATTGCCATCAAACTTTTAAAAGACAAAACTACAATCCCAATAAACCAAGTCCAGCACGACCTCTGGATGATCTTTATTTTCAGAGTATTGAAGGCCATTTTAAAATATTTTAAGTACCACAGAGACTAAGGAGGGATAATTATTTCAACAGATATGTTCTATTTTAACTTTAACTCTGGCTACAGAGAAGAGCACAGATTTTTGTGGGAATCATTTTAGCTGTAAAATATTCTGAGACAAATCAACAGAACAATAAGTTATATTGGATTCTTTGTTGTTTGTATGTTAAAAACATGAAAATATGTTCAGTTGCATTTTCTGATGTTGCTTTACGTCCTCGTCCTTCAGTTAACAGGTAGAGAAATTGAAGATCCCTGCCATGAGGAATCTCATGAGAGACTGAGACACTTGAATGCTTTATTTCAATCTAAAGCAAAGAAAAATCTGTCTTCTACTGCGCTGCATGTATGCTTCAAGGCTCAGATTTCATTGGGTCATTGTCTTCTCACAAGTATTACATAATATATGATATTTTTACAGTAAATATAAGGAGGTTGTACACGTTATTTTACTTCAAACATTGGGTAACTACGGTAAAATGACTAAAATAAGTCTCAACTAAAATTTTTCATCTGTTGTAGATATAGTTTGCACATTAAGAAATCGGATATTTTCTGCTCTTATATAACAGTGGACTAAAATGTGCATGCATAGCCTTCCAGAGCTTCAAAACCAACAGGCAGCAGCAAATGGATGAATTCCAATCAGTAAACCACACTCCCGCAAAGAATTCCTTCTCTGAAAGTTGCATTTCAGGTAGGTTGAGTGCCAACTCCGCCTTAATATTCAAGTATAAAAATGAAGCAAAAAAGAGCTACAAAACATCTATCCAAGAAGCCAATCTAAATCTCCCCCCCGCCCCACAACTTTATGGGTAATACACCTGTATCTTGATTCCAGCACTATATCTGAAACTCTTTCAGGTAACAGTATTACAGGAAAATGAGACGTTAGCTGGAGTTACTATAAAACTGCTCTGATGGCTTGCAGGAATTCGGGATTCAATGCTACCTACTTTTCCAGTAGAAATTTGGAATGTGGAAGAGAGATTATCAGTCATATCAGTGGATCACAGGAAGCTGGAAAACACTAACAACAGGATTCTCTATAATCACAACCAGGAAAGAAATAGGATGAATTTGAACACTTGTTTAAATTTAAAAACAAAAAGTAGCTCATAAAATGTAACGAGATATGCAAAAAGATACTAAGTAAAAGGAGATTGCATGTAAAGCAGTTCTGCTCTACTTAATACTTGTCATGTCTCATTTAGAGGCAAGGCAAGAATTAAGTAGACCAAGTGCATTAATTCTGGAAAGACTGTATGAAAAAAATGGTGCAAAAACAAGAAAAGAATGAGTCAGTAAAATCACAGTATGAGCGAGTTGAATGTGCAGGCTTAGGTTAAATACCTGGAACATCTTTTAAGCTACCGAACCTCACACATCTAACCAAACACATTGCTACAAAAGGTGAGGAATCACTTTCAGAGGTGATATTAAATGCATTTTTTTTTATTAGAAAAAGAGATCAAACTGCATATAATGAAGAAAAAAAAATCAAATGCATATGATCTGGTTGTTGCCTTTTCCAACCTAACTACTTACAAAAGTGTATCAAATTAACAAATTGTCTCCCATGGCCTCTAATTCTCACTGCCACACATTTGCATTTGCACAGACCTGCATTTTGCATATTGGCTTCTATTCCATCGAGGAGAACACAACACCAGCAGACTCTCCCTATGCCTGATGAAGGGTGTTTGTACCCAAAAGCTTGCAAGGAACAATTTTTCCAGCTATTTAGTTGGTCTAACAAAAAAGATCACATTTACCCAAAGAACTTTGTCTGCCTGTATCCTTAGATAAACAAGGCTACAACCAATACCCTCAAAACATGTAAGATACCAAATTTTGTCATTTGAAATGGGAACTTCACAATATGAAGAAGAAAGAAGCCAAATTCAAGTGACATATATTTTGTAAGCCTATGCAAGAAACACAAGATCATTCCCAGAGGACTGAACATCTACAATCCCCTGACTACTACACACAACTCCAAATATGCTTCACAACTATGCAGGAGAAGTTCAGAAAAACTTAGAAATCGTCTCCTTCACATAACCTACTCCAAAAGAAATCAACCCAAGAAGGAAATCAACACATGCTACAACAACTTAAGAGATGAATCCAGATATTTTTCCAAACATTATACGATGTATACAAAGAAACTGCTAAAGCGTTTTTATTTTTAATAACATCCATCTAACACAAAAAGAAGAAATGGAACCAATTATTACTGGAACAACTTTCCCAGCCACAAAAAAACAGAAGAGAAACAACACCAATATTACAGCATTCCACCCTCATACTTGTTGAAACTGAAAGGACCAATCAACCCTCAAATATTATCACTTTCTCCATGCACACACTTACCAAAGGTGAAAAATCTATCCCCTCTAAAGGCCTGAATTCCCATCCAGAAAAAATACCCTAACAATATACCACAATGTGGAGAACTAGAACAATTTTTCCAGCATCTCCGTCTCAAGGAATATTTCCACCACCAAAATGAATCCACTTCCAACAACACTTCATCCTTTGACAACACTGAGGAAACAATCAACCCTCCCAAAACCCCCAAAAATCAGATAGGACACCTCACAGTGGATGAAATTCAAACCTTGAGCACTATACTGACTTCTTCAGGGAGAGTGAACAATGGAATAATTAAACACCACCATGACAATCTCTCCCTCTCAGCGAGAAGGGCCATAGAATCTCTAAGATCCAACCACCAAATAGTAATAAAACCAGCAGATAAAGAAGGAGCTTTAGTCATCCTTAACCGTGAGAACTACATAAAGAAAAATCAACAAATAACTCTGACACCACCTACTATGAAAAACCAAAGATCCAACTCTACTTTTCACCTTAATACTCAAAACTACCATCAAATAATTTCCATCTGAATTACAAGAAAAACTACAGAACTTGATCCCCCCATTTTTCAACCTAGGGACTTTTTACATGCTCCCTAAAATCCACAAACAAGAGAAACCTTGTAGACCTAGAATATCCAACCATGGAACTCTAATTGAAGACATCAGATTTCATCGAATCCATCCTAAAACTTCTTGTCACCCAAAGACTGAGTTGTATCCAAGACACATTTTCTACAAAAACTTAAAATCACAGACCACTTTCCAAGCAACATAATTCTAGCCACCATTGATGTTACCAGCTTTTATACCAACATCCCACATCAGCGTGGCACCCAAGCCTGCCTCACACATCTACAAGAGCAAGATTACAACTCAGAGTATAGACCTAAAGATATATTACTAAACTTATATGCTTCATTTTCACACACAACAACTACAATTTCAATAACCAGGACTTCCTCCAGACCATGGGCACAGGTATGGGCACCAAAATGGCCCTACAACATGCCAACTGTTTTATGGGCCACCTGGAAGAATTCCTCAAGAACTACATCAT
Source organism: Crocodylus porosus (assembly GCF_001723895.1). Taxonomy (NCBI): domain Eukaryota; kingdom Metazoa; phylum Chordata; order Crocodylia; family Crocodylidae; genus Crocodylus; species Crocodylus porosus. The sequence goes on from NW_017728886.1 coordinate 85,441,791, forward strand.
TAAACCCATGCTATACTTAAGATATACAGAGGTCATCTTCATTATTTGGACCAAAAACCTGAATCTAATTGAATTTGTGATGGAAATCCATAATCATCACCCCTCTATCAGACTCTTGGATACTCCAGCAACATTTCTTTTTTAAACAGTATGATCAATATCCAGAATGGTAAAATACAAACTACTGTATACAAGAAACCCACAGACCAACATACGTATCTGCACAGAACCAGCAATCACCCTCAACACATCAAGAAATTGTAATATACACCCAAGTCCTCTGATACCACTGAATTTGCACTGAGAACACCTGTGATCGTCCCCTCACAGATCTCAAAAGGGCTTTCACACAACAAGGACACTACTCCAGAGAGAGAGAGAGAGAGAGAGAGATCACACTTTTGAAAGAGCAAGATGGATACCATATGAAGAACTGTTGCAGCACAAAAAAAAAAATCCCCATAAACTGCACACCATTAGTTATGACATACCATCACTCCCTGAAACCTATACGGAAACTCCTCAAACAGCTGCAACCCATACTAGAAAAAGGCATAATTTTTAAAGAGATTTTCTTAGAACCACCCATCCTAACCTTTAAACAAGCACTGAACCTTGCCAAGTCTCATCACCAGAAGCAAACTTCCTATGGCCAAAACACACCAAATGGATCCAGACCATGCCATGATAAGAAATGTAAAGCCTGCCAACACATCTCCACCACTCCCACAGTAACTAGAACCCACAACAGAACCATCAGCCTTCTCAGATCTTACACCTGCACCTCCAGAAATGTAATATGTTCCTGCAGAGCTATTCTGTGAACAATAGTATCTCAATAAATAATTTATTTAGAAAAGTGAGGTTATGCAGAGTTGAACCCTAATTCAGCAAAGTAAGCAAGCATGTGCATATTTCAAGTATGAAAAAAATCTCACCAATTTCAAAAGGCTTCTTCATGTGCTAAAACTACCTTTTTGAATGACAGCCAAAAATAGCTGAGCCTTGGAAAATAAAAGGAACTATTTGGCACTTGAATAATTTCTGAAGGCAGCTTCTTGGTTTGGCAAAAAGCCTACAGAACAAAATGTTTGCCTGCTACTGCTGGTAAGGTATATATATGGTAAAATTCTTAAGTCTGGTTTGTTTTTCCCCAAATGTCATTTTAACCTTCCAGGAAGCAGTGACGTTTTAAGCTAAATTTTTGGAAATAAGGGCATAAAAAGGATGTCAGTCTCAGGTTCCTCGTGTCCCTGTGGGAATCCATGTTGACAATCAATTTACAGAGCTACAACTTCTGTTACAAGATGCCACCGAAGTAGTAATGAGGGGAAAGAGTGATTTTTCACTCAGGAACCACAGATTGTAAGAATGCTGACTGCTAAGTGACATCTTAGAAAGCCAAATGGCAGATTCATTTTTAGGAAGGGAAAAAAAGATACTGGATGGCACCCAAACCCATCCTGAATAAAGACAGAATTGTGGTCTACAAGACAACTCCAGATGGGGAAGAGGTAAGACTAACCACAGAAACTATGACATGGATTTTGAAATGTGTTATAAATAGGCTAAGACCAACCACTGAAGATAAGAAGTCAAGGTTCTGACCTTCAGTTAATGGAGATGAGAAGAAACTGAGCCAGGATTCTGGCCCTACGTCTGAACCTAATTCTTCACAAGGTAGTATGGAATTAGCCCTAAGAGTACTTTCTGTATAGGCTCCCACTCAGCCCTAACAGCGGATGTGAATCTTAATAGGGTGAACATATGTGGGAGAAAAAATAAAGGAGAGAAGAGGTATTTTAACTTTACCTCTTCTAAGTCCAAATATACAGAATCTGTTTAAATGCTGTTCATCTCTCCTTGTCTGATTAGCACCAATCTGCTTCTTTTAATACTTCCATAGTAATGGAACAGGAGTCTTAGAAGAAGCTGATCTAGACTGGCTGTTACACAGCACCAGCTCCTTCAGGGAGAAAAACAAAACAACCCATAAAAACAGACTTTCAGCCCACAGTCTCTCCTCCTACAACACAACTCTTATGAGAGGTAAGTGCCTTGATAAATACAAAATAGATGCTAAAATATTATAATATGAGTATCTGAATATTGCAGTGACAGTTGGCAATATCAATATTCTGCTACTGTAAGTTGTTACATACTTCTTGTAACTACTTAAACACTTGCACATTACAAAAATGCAACTCGGATCCACAAGACCAATGATTTTCATCAACTTGTACCTTCCTGGTTGTATGAAGAACTTTTTCTAGTCCAAGACATATATGTATTGATCAGTGTTGAAAGAATATGTTAGTATATTTTATGCAGAGTATATGGAACTACACTGAAGGTGAATGTGGGCCTACCCTGAAACAACTGCTGCTGATTCCCCCTTTCTCTTATCTATCAGTAAGAAAAACACATCTGCTTAGAATCACTTAGTCTAAGAGTGCTGTATCTAAATCAAATAAACTCTGACCCTTGCATACTATACTAACAGGACCCAATTTGGAAGTTAAGTCTGCAGGCCAAAGTTCAATCCACAATGCATTACTAGACACTAAATTATATGGTGAATTCTGATCTAATGCTATCAACAAATCACATGCTAAAAATTCATACAGAGGTTTTCAAACTAGTTACATTTCTCATCTTTTAGGATCTCTTTTGGTATGACTCCTTTAAAAACTGAAATTCACCCTTCTCAGGCCTTTTGCAAGAGAACAGGTTATTTATGGGGTTGGGGTAGTATTGCAATGTATGCCTACATTTTGCACTGCTTTATGATATTCTTGGCTACTAAATCTTCCCTTGTTCTGTCTGTGAACACCCCCATTGCAACTAGCTAGTCAGAACTAAACCAGCTTTCTTCTGCATCACAGGGTTTGTTTGCCCAATTCCTTTCCCTGGCCAAGAGTGCAATGCAGTCCATTTATATGCATACAGGATGAGTGCATAATTTGCTTGACTGCATAACACAATGCCAGTTCTAATTTGTTATCCATTACTTATCCTGTAACAAACATTCATTTTCTATTAGTTAAATGCATAAATCACTCAAGTGCATGACATCTTTCAACCTAACTGTCTACTTTGAAATTCATTTTACTCCAGTTAACTGCATAGCAAATGTAATAGTATTAGTCTGCTTTGTAACTAATTGTATTCTGTTTAACTGAGCCAGAAAAAGCAAAGGGGAAGCAGCTCTCAAAGGGCAGCTACTAGAAGCCCTGAAAACAACAGGGACTAATCAATTCCACAGCCTCTGTCCTATCATCTTCAAGGCTTCATGAAGTACTTATCACCCCCAGTTACACCTGCCATCTATTGGAACAGTGCTTTAAACATAGGGTGGTACAGAAATATTATATGCAATGTGTAGTCTGTTGAAGTGTGTAGCCTCAGGACTGAAGAAAGACTATGTACTTATCCAGAGCATCATTCATTTTTCCCAGCAATGTAAACAGTGCTCCTTAACCATGCAGTGCTGTCACTGCTGTGGTATTAGTAGCCCCAAAACTAGTCAGCTCTCCTAAATTTCAAGAATTTTACTAGCAGCCCTGGAGCTTGCCTATTAGGAATCAGACCTCAGTTCTCCAGCAGCTTTCTACTTCCTTACCAGTGAGACAGTAAGTTATCTTCCCAAAGTCTTCATTCACTATAAGCTTTCCAACTTTTCTACCTGGGCATCCCAAACTCAAGTATTTTAAGCTTTAGCATTATTATTTTGTGAAAGAAGTTGAAAAAAAAAATCCATCCTAAAAGGAATTAATTAAAATAATGGATAAAACAGGGAGAGGTCTGCAGGAACATGTAGTAATGTGCAAGGTTAAGTGAGGCTATTTAGCTATTGAAATAATGTACCTAGAAAGATTACAAATTTTTAAATAAAAAAAAAAAAAGTTATTTCTAAAACAAGACAAGCCCATAATTTCTGTATGAGTTAATACAGAAGTTACTAGTTTATAACCTGCGTTTTGCAGATAATATTAGATTATAATGGCTTTAAAAATCTATCCATTAATAAAAGAATACCATGCAGTCTGATTCTATTTCATGGATAGAATTCAGTGATAAATTATACAGATTTCACAAAACAGGGCAGGGATGGAGCCCTGTGGCTCCCCTTCCACCTCCCCCACATCTGGACCTGCTCCCCTCTTCCCCACTACTGCCAGGCTGTTCCCCCCCCATCCCTGCTGCAGCAGTGTGGGGAGGGGAGGAGTGGGCCCAGGCCCGATGCGGGGGAGGACCAGGCCTAAAGGTGGGGAGAAGCTGGGCTGCCGTGGCAGGGGGTGGAGCAGTGGCCCCGGGCCTACCTGGACTGCAGTGGGAAGATGGGAGGAGGCCCGCTCCTTTCCTCCCGCGGCCACTGCTGCGTCAGGCCGGGTCCGCTGCTCCCCTGCGCTGCTGTGTCCGGCCCACTCCCCCGCCTTTCCCCACTGCTGTGGTGTGCCCGCTCCTTCCCACACTGCCTCTGGGTTGGCCCTGCAGGAGGCAACAATGGGAGGGGGGGAGGGGCAGGTCAAGGCCAGAGCCAGTGGTCTCACCCCCATGTCATCTTGACCCCGCTCCCCCCCTACGCTGTCATCTCCAAGAAGCAAGGGGAGGTGAGGTCAACTCTGGTGTCCCTGCCCCCTCCCCCTTGCTCTATCCTCACCACCTGCAGGGAGCAGGGCAGCAGGGAGGCGCGAGGCCAACAGTGTTGGTACTGCTGGCCTCACCCCCCTGTTCTATCTGCTCCGTTGCCGTCATCTCCAGGGAGCAGGGTAGAGAGGTGAGGCCAGTGCAGCCAATCAGAGCGTGAATAAAGCGTTATGGACAGACAGACGGATAGATTAAAGCTTTTATAATAGTAGAATTATTTGTAAAACAGAACTTTTTGTCTTCTAAATTATTTGCAAACAATGTGTTAAATGACAAATCATCATGTAAAACCTAGATTTTATCCAGTAAAAACCCCAGATTAAGCTTGTATCTAAGGACTTATACATCCAAGACGGGTGGACAAAATACAGTCTACCAAGGGAGTCTATCCGGCCCACAGCAGGTCCCTTTGTTCCTGCCCAGCCCAGGCACAGGGGACAGCTCTGGCCATAGAGCATATTGTTGGTCTTGCCACCCCCATGCACAATGCCAGGGCAGGGGTGGCACAGTGGTTGGACTCAGCTTCCCGGTAGTCCCTGTAGAAGCAGCTCCTTCTGGCCACCACCACCAGCTTGGCCCTGCTGCTCAGTCACCCTGCCCAGCCCAGGCACAGGGGGTGCATGGTAGATCAAGTGGGCAGGGTCTCCATGGAGACCAGCCCAGGACCACCGCAGGCAGGGTGCACTTGGCTGGACAGATGGGATGGGGCCACAGGAGGGAAGGAGTGGTGTCTGGGAGGGGGACTGGTAGGTGGGGCTGGGGGCTGTGACAGCATGAGGCCAGGGCCCAGGACAGAGGCATGATCTGCTCTGTGCATGTCCCTGCCTGCAGAAACAGGACATGTCATAGGGGTGTACAGGGAGTAGACTGTAGTTCTGCCCTGGGCCCAGGTCCCAGCCCTGACACTGAATTGTCACTGCCCTGTGATCCTGGCCACGCCTGTCTGTTCCACTTGCAGATACCATTCCCCACCTGTCTGAGGTGCCCTGCTGGCGGGGGTCCTGGCTGGCCTCTACAGAGACCCTGCTTGCCTACTCTGTCCAGTGCCCCTGGCAGAGGGTGAAGGGCAGATGGGCTATGGCCAGATAGGATCGATTGCCCCTCCCATCCCCTGCCAGATCACCACCCTCCATCCCCGGCCCACAACAATTCACCAAAACTCCTTAAGTGGCCCTCCAGCCTAAATAATTGCCCACCCCGATCTAAGATGTAAGCCATCAGACACACAGAAGACAGACAGCCGACTTGGTACTTTCTGCACATTTCCTAGTGTCAGAGTATGAAGAATTACAGTGATGTGTCAAAAAAAACTATACATTTCTTTAATGGTATTTTACTTTCAGAGATGTACATCTTTCCTTGAAGCACGTACTGCATAAGCTGTCAGTTAAACAACATATTACATAAGGTTTTAAAATTCACTCTAGTCCCATCTGCTGCTTTTTGATGTGTACTGCACTGCACTGCACTGCACTATGGCCAGGTGAAACAAGAAACCAGTATTTCTTTTTAATTAATATCTAGTAAAAATCTTGTAGTATCCCTATTCCCCATCAGGTTTGTTGACACTTCTCTGAAGTGCCCAGTTATTTCTCTTGGGCTTCAGTAAGTGGAAAAAGTGTGAAAAGATACTACTCCAACCTGGATCATATGAAATGCTGTACAAGACAAGTAGTATAAGCACCACCTACTACTGTAGGGAGGAAGATAATTGCATTTTGCTTCAGTCATACAATTCAGATAAATGGAATGGGCAGACACTTCTAGGCTTCAGATCTTTAAAGCTGATGAAGTAGACTGAGAACTAACTAACATGGTTAATTCATTTCTACTGGTGGTAGGCCTAGTGAAAATTGAGTTATGACCAGGGATCTAGGTGTTCTGTTTGCTGCGGAAAAATGCAGATTTTCTCCTTTAAAGGAGGAAAAGCACAGGAAACCATGGGTTTCCCCTTGCAGGATGGCAGAGTTCCAGCTTACAAGGTGCTACTTGGGGTGGGGGCAGTGGGACACACGGGGCATGTGCATAGGTGCTTGCACACATACACGTGGCAGCCAGCCAGCAATGAAGAGAAGCTCCTGCAACTCCCTCCAGGTAAGTCTATGTTGAGGGGTGGTGGGGAGGGGCATGGGACAAATGATGTGTTTGGGGGGAGCACAGGCAACCCAGCAGGGGAGCACAGGTGATGCAGTGAGGGTGGGGCACATACCCCCTCAGATTTCTTCATCCACACTGGGGTGCAGGGCACAGGGCTACAGGTGGGCCAGACTGGCTCTGGGCAGGAACCGCCTCTGTGGCCCAGAGATCAGGCATGGGGGCACAACTCTGTGCCACTGTTGCTGCTGTGCCTAAACTTTGGCAGGCACGGTGGCATGATGCTCCCTTCCGTGCTGGGTCCTGCCCATGGGACCAAAGAGGCGGTTCCTGTCTGGAGCTGATCTGGCCTGGCTGTGTCACGCTGTGGGCCCAGAAATCTGGGGAGGCACATGCCCCCTCATGTGCTGCCTGTGCACACACTGACCCTGGTCCCTACACACCCACCCCCTTCCTCACTTACTGGGGGGATGGGGCCTGGGGGCAGTGGGTCAGGAGTGAGGGGCATCAACAGGGCTGAGGCTTGGGAATGTGGGGCAGGGAACTGGCATGTCAGGGCTGCTCAGTGCCATAAAACAGCAGAGGGGACAGCAGCAGCTGGACCTGTGTCCTGGTGAGTAAAAGGCTGGGGGAGCTCTGATTTTCCAAATGCCAAAATTTATAGATATTTAGAATTTATTATAAACTTTTTTAAAATGGGCATTTATTGAAACACCTAAGTTGTGTTGCTTCCTTCAACTCTGCTGTTTTCCTTACCTGTATATTTAGTATTTCAGAACCTTATAACCAACCACTGCCAGATCCCTGTCTGCCACGGTGGCCAAAGCAACCACCTTTGTGTCCCAGGCTAGATTTGATTGTGAGGAGCCTGACTATCCAAATCTAGTCTGGGGCCCCTGTTGAGTTTCATACCCCTTAAATATAGGATTTTACAATGCAACTGCAACAAGAAACATTTGAAATGTGATGGTTTATGCCTAGAATTATTTCCATTTAACACATTACTGTTTGAATATTTAACAGTAACATATTAAATACTTCTAATATCTGCTATCTGCTTTTACCTGCAGCTAGAACTAATTCAGCTGTTTATATTATACTTCAAGTGATGATCAATTTCTACTATGAAGATTACTTTATGAGAACAGAATGGCATGTCAGGTCCAGGACTTTTAGGGTATTTAAAAAAAAAGGAAAAAGAAAAAGCTGCAGAGTACAATCAACCATTGGAAAACAGCTTTATTCTTGAGTAGAGACTCTCCCCTATTCTCTTTATCAAAATCACTAGTAAACAAGCTGCAGCTGCTTAATGCTCTTTCAAGACTATGTCTACTAGGATGCACTGAATCCTGACCTTTACTACTTGGAGCTCAAATTGCAGCTGCTGTTCATCAGCACATTTTATTGATAACTAATAACACCAGGATAAATCAGTTTTCAAAAAAAATCACTCAGTGCCAGGGATTGCATTAACCCTCCCATACCGCTAACGCTCCCAGTCTTTTTCAGAGGCTGTACTTTAAAACAAAAGGGAAGGAACAGAAAGGGGAAGGAGGAGAAAGCTTGGCCAGTTTCAGAGAGTGAAGCATCAGTTAACTGGAGTAGATAAAATCCTGTACTTACTATACATGAAAAACTGTAGTTCTGTACCTGTTTTAGAGAAAGACCACAACTTTAACATTTTCTTTTGAGGCCACCTTTTTCTTTTCCTTTTGAACTTGTTACAAACCCGTGACAGCAGCCCTGCTGGACTCTAGATCCTGGAAGCAGAAAATCTGATATTTTAAATTCTTGCTCTGACTTCTAGGTACAGTTGTAGCAAAAACATGTACTGTCTTGCCCCCAAGGATTCAAAACCTGACTCATGGTACCTTCAGGCAAAAGGATCAGGCAAGACAGCATAAGGAGGTTCAAAAAAAAAAAAAAAAAAGGGACTGGATAAATTGATGGATGATAGATCTATTAATGACTATTGAATGGAATGGTTGGAGATGTTTTCTCTGGCATCTCTAAACCCATCATGGTGGATAGCAGAAAGGGTATTAAACAGAGGACAGACTGCTTTAGAGATATCCATATCTATAACATCCACTTTTGCCACTGTCAGACTTGACTATTGGTCTGTCCCAGGATAGCACTTATGTTCTTATGACTAGGCTGCAGCTCCACCAGGCAGCTAGGTGCACACCTGCTCCATCCCACCCTGGGCTCTTCTTAAATGTCCCTAATAAGATGACCTGGGAGGGCCAATGGGAGCTGCAGGGCCCTGATGGGAAGGCTGTAAAACCCTTCCACTCCCAGCGAAGCCTTATCCTTGCAACAGTATTTTTAGTACCTCTTCTGTGGATCTCCTTACCTGACTTATGTATTCCTGATTCTATCCTGGACCTCCCAGTTTTGATCCTTTGATACTGTCTTGACCCTGACTCTGCTGTTGAGTCTTTGCCTTGCAGCTCCAGCTCTGAACTCCTGGCTTTCTGGACTCAGTCCAATTATTAAGGTACCCCGACCTCCGGTCAACTGCCCTGCACCCTGGTCTTTAGAGTTAAACACAGTTTAAATAGTCTGTCTCTCCTCCCCTAATTGGTTTAAACCAGTTTAGAAAACATACTATATTATATACAATAGATAAATAATAACCTTGGAAAAATCTATAGGCAATGCCACCTTGTTTTAGAAATGCTTGTATTTGGGAATGTGTTACTGAAAAGAGTAAAGCGAATGTACAAGCTGAGAATGTAGTTTTAAACATGCTTCCTAAAGTGCTTAGGTCTCATCTCCAGATAAGCTATATTTACATTTTAAAACCATTCTGCTAATACTCTTTTCCTCAGTGACATGAAAGGTCTAAGTCATACCTTGATCAGAAGGCTCAACATTAATTCTTAGGATAAGTTTTCTCCCAATCACTATAAACAGTGTCCTGCTGTGGTAGCATTTCTCCATTTACAATGCTGCCCCTCTTAAATTCACCATCATTTTGGGCATCTCTCGGGGTTACAACACTCCTGGCATCTTGGTTGTGACAGTCAGAGTGAGTAAATCTAAAATGCTGTTTTCCAACATTATTCCAGCCCAAGAGCCCCTGTCCCCCTGTATGACTTTGGGCAAATCACTCCTCCACTGCTTTAATTTTATCTGTTTATAAAATGGGACAATACTTATTTACCTCAAGAAGCGTTATGCAGTTTCACGTATTACTCTGCATTAAAAAAATGTTGATATTCTTGAAGCGTAGGTGTCATATACCTGCAAATTACAAATACCTTTACTTCCTTCAGAACTTGTTGAGGTAATCAAGTTCTATTCATACCAGTGTGACATCACTGTTTCTATAGTAAATAATGTAAATGAAATACATAAAAGCATAGTTTAAATACCATACTACACTAAGAGAAGATTCAACTAATAGCATAAAGAAAATATAGTAAAGTGGTATAACATTATTGCTTTTTGCTTGGCAAAACTGCATCCTTTCTTGACAAATAATATAATATTTTTTGATGCAAACACATGGTGTGTACCTATATGGTAAAATTATTTGTTCTCAAGGTCAAGGAATAACCTGTATTTTTTTTCATTTTATTACCTTGCTCGTTCTCTATTTGTTAAGTGCTCTCCCCTAGGACTATGTCTAACATTGCAAAAATGCACTTTTCTCCTTCAGTTACTTAAAAACACAAGACCCACAGACCAATAAATGTATTTCCTGAATGTGGACAAATTTTGTAAACAAACAAACAAACAATTTGAAAGCATTTGGCTTTCAAACTGAATGTTTTCAATTGACTTTTAACCATCTAAGTTTTTTTTTGTTGCAGTCACTAATAAAACAGGAAAATAGGATACTAGCCTTTTTCAGATAAGCAGTGCCTTTCTTCCCCTCCTCCTTTGCTAGTGCAAAGAAAAACACCACCATTCTCCCAAATTTCTGTAAAAAAAAAAGAACTGATGACATTTTTAAACCAGAAGAATTACAAATGAAATGAGGAAAAATAATTTAACCAGATGTAGTGCGTTTCTCATCATTTCAAGCAAGGAAATGATCAAAAGAAACCTGTAGCACACACTTGTTTAGTTCTTGACCAGTAATATTTTTATAATGTTAAAAAACAAAACAATTAAACCTACGCTAGCTTTAAAACAGTGATGAATTAAATGTAAATGATATAATATAGGAAAAAAAAACAGGGCTTGAAGGAATCTCAGGAAGCACTTAGTCTAACCCCCTGCTCTAAGCAGGATGATCCCCATCTAAAACCATCACACGCTATCTTTGTTACAGTTATAAAAGAGAGCTTTCACGTTTTAGAACATGATTATGACATGATCTGGCCTGCAAAGGCAAAAGCAAGTCTTGTAATATAATTGGGAGACACCTATATTGTAACAATTCTGACCATCATCCTGCTCTAGTAATTTAGCTAATGTACTTGGAGCTCAGCACTTTCATAAAAACCTACAAAGTTATCTTTATCAGAGAAGCTACTTCAAGAATCCAGTTAATTATTAGCTTCCCTTTAAAATTTACAATAGACACTTTACTGCTACCTTTCAAGTTACTCTGCATGCAGTTATATTTTTGTCATGTAAGATTTGCAGCTTGATCTGTGGAAAACTCACTACAAAACCAATTGGGAGGCAGCACCGTCATGGTAAATAAATAAATATTTCATGTACTGGATAAATATTTTTATATCAAATCCTCTTCTCTCCCTCTTAGAAAAGAGTGATACTTTGTCCATAACATAAAACCCCAATATAAATATACATAAACAAGAATATATTTTATAAATATGAAACAAACAAATATCTGTAATACCTGCATGGTGAATGATACATTAATGCCTTCTGACTCCAAGATCACAACTTTAAACAAGGCAATACATTATGGAAAAAACAAACAAACACTGGACTAAATGCTATGTACCAGGCTAAATGTTTTGTTCTTCAGAATTCATTCACTACAAATACCATATGGCTATTTAACCTTCATATTTATAGTGAAACATTTTCATATTCTAAAAAATATATAGTTTCCACTGCACTTTGCATTATACTTCAGGAATTCTTGATAACGTAATTCTGAATTTCAGTTTATATTACAGATGGTCAGTTTGATATCTGAAGGCGAGTCTCATTGGTACGGTTAAAACAGGATCATAGCTCAGATCCTGTAACTTGTCATTGGATTTTAAATTATTTTTCTTCTTAATTTTCTTCTATACTCATCATGTTTGAATTTATAGTTATGCTTGATGCAACTTCTTGCTATACTCTGGTATTACCAGAAAGACAGGCTCAAATCCTGACAAACAGAAACGGAAGAACTCAAATCCAAATCTTCAAAGCCCTATTTAGGCATGGGACTCCTACTTTGATGCCCAATTCCTGGTGATTTAAAAAAGACTCAAGTATCCAATCCCACTGAGAATCTGTGTTTAGGCAAACGCTACATACAGATTTGTTTTAGCAACAGAATACATGTACTGTTTTAATAATTATCCAAATGTAAAGCAAATGGGATTAAAAATTACAAAATACAGTAAAGGTAATAATAACCTCCTGCTAAAAACAACTAAATGCCTAACATAACAAAAAATCCCAAACATCTACTCTTCTTTCCTTCCACAGTTCATAACTTCTAACTGAACTATCCATTATGCTTTTCATTTCACCTGTGACATTTTAAAATCAAATTGCAGCTTCTTTTTTCCTGATATTTATGTTTTAGTGATAAGTACTATTTTAAATCAGCCAAACCTCTGTCCCTTTTAAAAGGCCTCCAAGTAAGTCTTAAAAATACAGATCAAGTCACATTTCTTTCTTTTCCCACTACTGCAGAAGAAATATTTCCATACCTATCCTGAAGCCAGGGCTACTTTGAAGAGTGCTGTACAAGAGGGGTTACAAAGCAGAACAGCATAGCATGATTCTATGGCACTGAGGTGCACTATTTACTGACATCAAATGAAACTAACAAAGAAACACCAGGCTAACCCAAGAACTCAGAAGCAGCTGTGCCTTTTGATGAAAAGAAAGGGTATGGACAAACACATTTGTAGCTGCTTTAAGAGGGAGCTTTGGAGCTTGCAGCAGCTCCTATGCTGTAACAGTTAAATGACCCTGCCAGAAAAGTTAGCCTTAACTTTAACCCTGAATGAAGCAGAGTTAGAGTGATTTTGCTTCAAAATCATGAAGATGTAACAGCTTGTATTACTATTCAAGGATACGCGAGGCAAGGACTTCTTAGGGTGATACCTTTCAGCTGACCAACTATGCAGTTACGATGAAGATAAGCTTTTGAATAGAAGACATTCCCTATGTAATGGTCCACGGAAAGAGATCATCCTAAGAAATCCCCGCCTCTCGCATAACTCGTGAACCATTATGGCTACCACCATCACTTTTTCACTACTGTATTTAACAACAGCGATTCAATTCTCACATCTGTCTAAAACAGGGGTGGGCAATTATTTCGGCTAGAGGGCCACTTAATGCGTTTTAGTGACCTGTTGAGAACCGCAAGGGTAGTCTCACCCCCTGACACATGCCCCGTGCCTTGGTTGCCATCTTGGGACTGGAAGTCTTGCCCCTAACCCCTGACCTTGGCCACCGGAAGTCCCTTCCCTTGCCCCCTGGCAGTACTCCTTTTGGGAGGGGAGAGTGCCAGCTTGGAATCAGAAACCCCCCCCATATACTAAGTCAAACACCTACTAAAACATGTTTTCATTTTATTACAAAAAATATTTTTGCCATGATTTGTGTTTGCATACTGTATATAAAGGTGATTGCATAATAACTCAAAAATAAAGGCTTGGTCTTGTATATTGTGGGGGTGGGGGGCGTTGTGGGGGTATGGCTGTGTGTGGGGGGGCAATAGGAGGGTGTTTGTATATGTGGGAGGTTGTGTGGACAGGGTGTGGGTGTGCGGCATTTGTGGGGTGTGAAGGAGGGTGGGGACATGTGGGGAGTTCCCACAGACTCCCCCCCATGGTGCACAGCCCCCACCACCGGTGGCAGCTGCAGCAGGTGGCAGCGCATGGGGTACTCATGGTTCATGCAGGCACTGCTGCCTGGTGGTGCGTGGCTCCAGCCAGCGCTGCACGTGGTGGCAGGGAGTGCAGCCAGGCCAGCCTGCCTCCATGACGCAGGGCTCCATGCAGTGCATGTGCAGCTCCCAGCACTCATGTACCACTGAGGGAAGTCCCGTGCGATGGAGCCCCAGCCAGCTCGTATGCCATGTGGAGTCCTGGGTGAGAGGCAGGCCAGCCTGGCTGCCTCCTTGCCACATGCTGCTGTTGACAAGCACCTGCGCAGGCCATGAGTGTCCCAAGCACCCGCTGCTGGTGGCAGGGGCTGTGTGCCATGGGGGGGGAAATGTGTGGGGGGGTCCCCACAGCCTGCCAACCACTTGAGCTCTGCACTCCTGCCACCCCCCTGGGTACAGGCTCCGCGCTGCTGCCACCCCCATGTTCCACACTCCCGCCCAGCTGCAACTCCCTCTTCCCCCCTACCGCTCCTCTTTCTGGTGCACGGAGCAAGCAAGACACAGGGAAGCCGAGCAGAATTACAATTAGTTGGTGGGTGTCCATGGGTCAGATGAAATTGCTTGATGAGCTGAATATGGCCCACAGACTGTATTTTGCCTGCTCCTGGTCTAAAACCACAGAAACACACGTGGTGCTATCAGTGTTGACGGCTGTATCCAACCTCAATTGGACAGGGAAGATATTTAATACAGTATGATAGAATGTATTTGAACAAACTGAATGTGTTTAAAGAAGCTATCTCTAGCCACTTAAGCTTATTCAGACAGGAGAAATATTTTGGTTTGAAATAATATGATCTCACTATTTTAGTCTGTAGAGAAAAAGTTATTAGATCTCAGTACAACTAAAATACAAGCCACAGCATTTTCTTTCATAATACGCATGGTGTGTACCTGCGAGCTATGTTGAACTTTTACTGAAAATGCCAATTATGGTAGCAAAGATGGGCCTTCCAGCTAATGAACTAAGAATTTTGTTGGTTGGATTAATCAGCAATAATAATAATAATAATTATCAGCAATAACACCAGTCAAAGCAACAGTTCTTGCACCGACAGTACTAGAAACATAAGAACATAAAAACTGCCATTTACTGAGTCAGACCACAGGGTCCTCTTGCCCAACATCTTGTGTCACAGTGCCAGACACTGGATGCAGAAAGGAAGACTGAACAGGGTAATGACCAGAGTTTTTCTACCATTCCTCTTACTTGCAACCTCCAGCACTTAAGATCTAGGAAGTTCTGATTCAGAGGCTGCACCCCCCACTCCTGTGCTCAATAGCTAGTGATGCACATTTCCTCCAAGAATGTGTCTAATCCCTTTTTGAATCTGGTTAAACTGTCAGCTTCCACAACATCTTGTGGCAATGAGTTTCACACCTTAATTACACAGTGTGTGAAAAAAAACCCTTCCTTTTTCAGTTTTAAACTTATCATCTGCTAGTTTCGCTTTATGACTGCCTAGTCCTTGTATTGTGAGAAATAGTAAATAATAAATCCCTAGTTTCTTCTCTTCACTATTCAGTATTATGTAAACCCTTATCAGGTCTCCCCTGAAGCATCTCTTTTCTAAATTGACTAGGCCTAGCCTCCTTAGCCTCCTAGTTCCATATGCTCCTCATATGGAAACCCCTCCATGCTTTTTATTACCTTGTTGCCCTGCTCTATACCTTCCCTAATACTTCTACATCTTTTCTGAGGTGTGGGGACCAAAACCTGGCATAGAATTCAAGGTGTAGGTACTGCTTGGATTTATGAAGAGGCATAATAATAAGCCAGTGCCTCCTGCAATCAGGCCTCAGCTCCCAGTGTTTGGGATAGGGGGTGCCTAACTATATGCAATGTGTCAAGGGTGAAGGGAGTGGGATAGTGTGTCCTCTCCAGATTTGTGCACCCGCAGCTGGGTACAAGGCTGCACCTTGGCCAAATTGGCACAGGGCTGCTTCCGTGGCCCAGAAGTTGAGACTCATTGCTGCTCCTGCCACTGCCGACTCCCACCCCAGTCACGCTGCTACAGAGTAACGCTGCACTGCCAGCAGCATGAGGAGTATCAATTGGGGGTGGATAGAAGGGGAAGCATGCTGCCTTTACCACCTCCCACCCACAAGGTGCTCATGCAGGGGGCCTGTGGCTCTATCCTGCTGCCATGGCCTGGCCATTCCCCTCAGGCTGCTCACGTTGCCCCCATCACTTCCCCTCCAGGGTACAGCTGCAGCCTGGCATGCAAGCGGCTGGCTGTGGGAGGAGGTGAGGGCAGCGCAGCTCCTCCATCTGATACTCCTCATGCTGCTGGCGGCACAGTGTTATTCCATGGAGGTGCAGCTGATGCAAGGGACCTGATGGTGGCAACAGCAGCAGCAGCAAGTCTCACTGCCCTGCTCCGCCTTCCTGTGTGGAGTTCTGCCTGCTTGGCCATGGAGGCAGCATGGTGCCCGTCTGGCCAGGCTGCAGCCCTGTGTCTCATTGTGGGTGCAGAGATCTGAGAGGAAGGTGGGGGGAAAGGACCCTCCTGTACCCATCTGACGCATCACCTATGGTGCCCGACACCTCTCTGGGAGTGTACGCAGAGGCAGGGAACTGGCCCCTCCACCAGCCCTCCCCAGACCAGCTGCCCATGGCTGTCCTACTCCCTGGCTGGGGCCCACAGCAGTGTATTCCCATCCCAGCCCCTGCATACCACAGCAGCTGGACAGCTCTCCCCTCCCCGCCAGCCCCAACGCTACTCCAATCCCTCCCTTACAGGGGGTTCAGTGTGAGCTGCTGCTTCTACGTCTCCCCCCAACCCCTCTGAAGGCTTACTTTCAGGCAGCTGGGGGAGCTGTGTCATACATGTGGCACCCAATGTGTCCAATCAGTGTCCTCCTGCTTTGCCTAGTCCCAAACAGGTTCTCGCACACTGGAACTCTACTAGCCTGCAAGGGGAAACCCGCATTTTCTGCGCTTTTCCCTTTTAAAGGAGAAAATCCATGCTTTTCCGCAGCAAATGGAAAACCTGAATCCCAGCTGATATGTTTACACTGTATAAAATTGAACTTGAAAAAGTGGGCGTAACTAAGAAAAATCGCTTATTTTCCCTCTACCCAAGTTGATACCTACAAATAAAAAGCTTTAACACTTGTTGCCCTTATAAAATTCCATAGGAGGATCAAAAAACAATTGAGAAAGGGACCCAAAATTTAGTTAACCCCCCCAAAAATAAAATAAAAGCCCTAGCAATTTTGTCTTGATATTTTTACTGAACACACAAATTCTGCAAGTACAAAAGTAAAGATAGTCATATGTCTGATTAGAGGTCAGTCCCATGTATAAAAGTGAAATGCATTTTTTATGGTTCCTTTGAAGAGAAAAGGAAGGCAAACTTGTAATGAGTGGAGTCTCCACTAATCAGGGCTCCCTTCCTGACCTGTACTTACACCTTTAAAATAGTAGAATAAGGTGCACAGCTAATTTCTTCACAAAATCAACAGATACTCTTGTATTCGTGTGTAGCTGAAGATGGCCTTACACCTTCAGGGGTACCTCCTTGGCTTGAAACTGAGAATCCATGTGTATTTCCATAATGGCATTTTAAATAATTTGTTAGAGAGAGTAAATAAAAAATATGATTTAAGAGTTCACATAATTTTTTTTTTAATTGCAAAAACAAAGCACATGTTGCTAGGCCTTCACTTCTGTCCAATTATATTCTTATAGCACTAAACCGGATTTTTTTTTTTTTTTTTTTTTTACTTGTTACTTGGTTGTGAGAACTTTGAAATTTGTATTCCAATGTTCTCATATTAAGTCTGACAATTAAAATGTTCGTCCATGCAGGAAAAGACAGGCTTATGGCATCATGAACATCACTACATTGAGACCACAACGATTTAAACAAAACAACCAAAGCAATCTTTTAACACACTAAACGTCTATGTTTCAAGAAAGCCAAAATGCTTCAAGAAGGCCATACTTTCCATCACATTTTTGCAGTTTGAAAACAATTAAATTTGTGTTTTTAAATCAGTTAGATGCTTTCTAAATCTCATGTAAGCTTTGGAGCCCACAGTTAGGCTCCAATATTTGAAAAGCTTGGCCAAATGCATATAAAAAACAATTAATAACTTTTTAATGCAAATCTTTTTTTTTTTTTCTGATTTTCCATGTGACAAATATTATGCCATGCAAATCTGGTCCTCAGCAGGAAGCAATGGTATGTTCTTAACTCAAGTTGCTAACTAAAAGTACAATGTTAATGAAGGCAAGGCAATATGTAGTTTCCAGTTACGACAGAGCTTATGGAATCAGCAATATAAATACAATATTAATCACTAATGTGACAGACACTTGGGACATGTTTAACCGAAGGCACAAATTAACTAAACTTGATATGACTATCTGGACAAGTGAGGTTAAGATCCCGTTGAGAGGTTTGCAAAATGTGATGCTTTGAAAGTTAAGGCCCTTTGATAGTTCTGTAAACTTCAGCAGTCCCACCAGAAAACGCATAATTTACTTTGCTGAAAAAGTTAATTTACAGTTGCAATAAGGCTATTTCAGCTCTACTTGCTATCCGCACCTACAGCTCAGTCTCTCCATGCATCTAAGCAGCTGCTGGAGGAAGAGGAAGGGCGGGGGGAAAAAAAAGGTAATTTTGTGTGTCACAGGTGCCATTTAAACATTTTCCATTGATGGCTCAGGAGATTACCAAGAACATAGGGTGGATTTTTCTCCTTGGACCCACATTATTGAGCAAGCAGATGTGTGTTATTTAGCAGGTGTGTGTTATTTGCATACGCAAGAGGAATAAATGCACAGTCCTGCTGCACCCCTTGCAATTGCCATGTACAAAAGTTTGTGCAACATGTATGTACAGGTATAAATATCCTTTTTTTAAAAATCTCTTTGTCAAGGCCAGATCAGTTCCAAATTCGAAGTCCAATAGTCAAGTTCCAAAATTTGACTGAGCAGAAGTCCACTGTCAAGACTGGGTGGCTCTGCCACAGGGCAAATATCCTCCCCTCCCAGACCTGCTGGTTTTGGGCTTCAAATACTCTTCCCAATCCAGAAATGGACTTCCCAGATACGGGCAGGCCTCCTACATAGAAGCCCCAGGCCCAGAGGCCTTGGGGTTCAGATGCTTCCTGCCTGGTTTGGCTTTGGCCAAAATACATACATTGGTGTCTGCGTACATGCATATCCATCTAGTTCAGTGGTTCCCAAACGCTGACAGATTGTGCATCAAACTTAATTACCACGAGCAAATTTTTGTCAGATAATTATAATAAATCTGTTAACGTGTACCACTGACAGGTTGTCTGTGTACCACAGATTGGGAACCACTGATCTAGTTAGTCTATACAGTACAAATCTTCCCTGCCTTCCACCTGGGCTGAGCTGGTCACCCAGACCACAAACCACCCTTGTGAATGCGGAGACTAGGGGTCCTCAACTTTGGGAGACTCGAGACACCATGGGAACGTGCCAGGTCTAAGCATTCACTTTTTCCTGGACACTGAATAATCTGAGCGTGAGGCGGCCAAGGACTGGGAGCAGGGCAGGTCTGCAGGGGTTTTACCCCGCGGGTGCCCACACAAAGTCAACCAGGCTCACCCACCTGGCCGTGCCCTCATCGTGTGACCACGCTCTTGCAAGCATCCCTGGCTGAGGATCCCTGCTCCAGGCCCTGGGGCAAGTTCAAGTCCAGCTGCCCCATGGGCATGATGATGGACCACGTCCTGCCCACAGCACGGAATCCCCAGCACAGCTGTCCCCACACCCCTGCCAGGAGCGTCGTGGGGGCCTGGACGCTGGGGGGCGGGGCCAACCCGCCGGAACGTACCATCTCTATGATCTTCGTCTTCCTGCCCGTCCGCTTCTTGACGGCGAAGATGTACTGCGCCAGCACCACCCCGCCCAGCAGGGCGCACACGCTGGCGCTGGCCACCGCTCCCATCTTGGCCACCGCGGCCCGGTCCATGCTGAGGGCGGAAGTGGTAGCGTCCGCTCTCCCCCTCCCCCACCTGTTCCAGGCCTCGGCACCGCTCCTCGCCTATGAGTTCTGCGCATGCGCAGACAGCGGTCCCAGGTCTCCCCGCACTCGTAGCAGCCCCAGGCGGGGACAGGGTTGTGAGTAGGACGAACAAAGCTCTTCCGGCGCTACCATGAGGAAGAGGGAGGTGGGGGGAAGGATAATCATTGGGAAGGAACATTTGGAAGGCGGAGTATTTTTTCCAGCGTATTTCCGCCAGGGCTTGTTCGCGATGTCCTTACACGGGAAGCTGTAGGATAAACAGCTCGGGTTGCAATAGGGCAGTTCCTCCCTCTCCCTCCAGTGACATGGTACAACCCAACCCCCACCCCCGCGGCCGTACAACGGCGTTGCCAAACTACATCTCTCGTGGTGCCCCGCGCGCTACCGTTTCTGCTTCCGCTTCCGTCCTCTGAAGCGCGGGGACGAGTTGGTTATTGAAGTGCTATGACAACGGTCCCCAAGATGGCGGCGCGGGGTCGTGGGCGCCTGTAACCTCCTCCTGCGCCGCGGCAGCAACCACCAAGCCGGGGCGGGGCTCGCCGCTGCCTCACGGGCTGCCCGGGACATGCCCGCCTGGGCCGGCGGGTGGGTCCTTGCCGGGGCCGGGGGCTGGGTCCCGGGACCCGGGTGACAGCAGCAGGGACTTGCCCCTGGTCGGGGACCGGAGCCTGAGGCTCCTCTCGCAGCACTGCCTGAGCCCGCGCTTTGCCGCAGCGCCCGCGCACCTCATCGGCTCCTGCCTGCGTCGGGTCGCCGCCCTCCTCGCAGCCTTGTTTTCAGCCCCGCCATGAGTCCTGCACGGCAGCCGCAGGTCGTGGGAAAGCCGATTTGTGTCCTACCCCGCCCGGCGTCACCCCAGCATCCCCTTCGATGCGATTATTTGCTGGAGCTTGATGCTAATCCCTTTACGTCTCATTTGTAGAAAGGAGCTGCCGTTTGGAAACGGAGACCGCTCTGATGGTTGTTGTGGGGTGAGGACCTTGCGGCGAAGGGACCTTATTCCCAAAGGTAATGATGGTGCGGCAGGGCTGTCAAATTCATTCAGCCTTTGCAGGCTGGGCGAGTGCTGCAGGGCTGGCCCGCGGGGCAGGTCAGGCTTGTGCACACCCCCTTTCCTTGATTTGCAAGGCTGCTGCCCCTGTAAGGTGACGGTTTAACACAGGGGTGTCAAACACATGGCCCCTGGGTGGAGGGAGACCCACAGGCAGGGCCTGGAACATGCACCATGACGTCTGCTCTGGCTGGTCTGTGATCTACATACCCCCATCTGGACTATGCCTACCCCAGCAGATCTGGGACTCTTCCTCCACTATATGAGTTCCAGTGCCTGCACCAACCGGTCTGGGATCTGCGCTGCATGTGGCACAGATCCCAGAGCTGCCAGAAAAGGGGTCTGTGTGGCACAGTCTGGCTGGGGACACGTAGTAGGGATCCTAGAGCAGCTGCAGGCTGTGCCTGCCTTTGCCAGACTGCTCCATGCATGGTGCTTGCTCCAGCTGGTCTGGGACCCATGCCACATGCAGTGTTTGTTTCAGTACTTGCTGGGGCAAGTGACGTGTAGTGGAGTCCCAGAGCTGCTGGGGTGGGTGCAGTCCAGCCAGGGTTATGTAGCACAGATCCCGAACCAGCCAGAGCAGCTGTCATGGTGCATGTCCCAGGCCTTGCCTGTGGGTGTCTCTTCACACCCAGGGGCCATATGTTTGACACCCGTGTGTTGGATTATCACCTTTTTAAGGTAACAGCAGCCTTGCCCAGTCTGTGTCTAAGTTCTAATGGCTTCCAAGTTTAACTACTTTCTGAGTAAACGATACAAGGGGTCCAATTAACTTTCAAGAGTCCTTGGAAAATAAATACCTATTTCATGGGGAAAAATGGGGAGATGTTTTTTGCTAGTGATGTTCAGGTCCTGAAAGAGGTGCTTTATGTTGTACTATACAATGTGGTATTGCTTTTTATAAAAATTCCACAAAGACTGTAAAGTCCTCTGTGTCTTCATGTAATAATGCTATGAAAATGGTCAAGCTGTAGAAGTCCTTAGAATGGAAGTAACAGAACTTTTATTCCTAAATCTTGCTCTTCAGATTGCATCTGGACTTCATCCCATTATGCAGTCTTATAACCAGGTATCCTGGTTTTCTTTGTTTAAAATTGCAGATTCTCTGATAAAAAATCCAGATTCCCATGTTCTACCCCCTATCCCCAGGAGTGTGTGCGGTGGCAGGGAGACAGACCTCTCCACAATGAGCCGCCTGCACCCCTATCTCACTCCTCAGCTAGGCCCTGTGGTCGTACATTCCCAATTCAGGTCCCAGCCCTGCCCAACTTCCTTCCTCCCTCCTTATGAGGGCCTCAGTTTCCCCCCCTTACCTGGTAGTAACTTCAGGAGCTGCGCTCCATGCTGCCTGGCTGCCACGTGCATGTGTGTGCACAGATATGCACATGGTACCCCCTGCCTGATCACTCTCCTCCCTTGTAGGCTGGAACTCTACCAGCCTGGGAAAGCCTGCTGTTTCCCACACGTTTCTCCTTTTAAAAGAAAAAATCTGCATTTTTCTCTTTAAAAGGAGAAAATACATGTTTTTCTATGGTGAATGGAAAGCTGAGATTCCTGCTTATAACATGGTACGGATAGCTGTTGGAGCAGCATGTTTAGCTTATGTTGTTTTGGAAATATATGCATAACCTCAATTATTTAGAATGTGATTTACACTGTCATTTTTTAAATTGTTCACTAAACAAATAAATATAAACATTTAAAAGCAAAAATATTTTAGTTTAACATTTGCCACAAAAGGAAATATTGCTTGTATAACTTGATATATAAAACATGGATTTTATCACAGAGTTGATTCTTCCTTTTAGAGTGAAGAAGAATGTCTTTATTTAAAGCCCGAGATTGGTGGTCCACAACACTTGGAGAAAAAGAAGAATTTGATCAAGGATGTTTATGTGTAGCTGATGTTGACAATAGTGGCAGTGGACAAGGTAAAAACATATTCTCAGCTGGCATTCCGGTCTTACTGGTGATTTACAACTGCAGTTTGCATTTATGCTATCACTATATACTGAATGCTCATTAATCAAAGTAGAGAGAAGCTATTTCTTTTGTTTATTTCTGAGTGCTTTTGAGGTCATCCAGTTCCACTGGCTGTAGAATTGCAGTCTATTAGGTGGGTGCCTCTCAATGGTAAGCATGTTAAATATTGTTCAGCGGATCTTCCCAGAAATTTCTCATTGGTTTCCAAGTGTGAGACTTGACCTGTGAAGCACTAAATGTTTTGGGATCTAGTTGCTTGAAATTACCTTCCCATGACATACTGCCATATTTCTAATCAGCAGAGGCTCTTGAGTTTGGTTTGGGTTGCATCGCTATTAGACAAGGCAAATGATTTGGTTTGTTTTGGTTTGTTTAAAATTCATCTCAGCTTGTTGACTTCTGGGCATGCTAGCTAGATAGATATTGACTGAGGCAATTAAGTTTGGAATTTGTCTAGTGAGGAGGTACAGCTTGTTGGGGAAAGTGGTTTCTACTGGTCACGTTACTAAAGGTTTAAATGGCATGTGCTTTGGTGGGAAAGGCAGGTTTCAGGCAATATTTTTCTTCCTTTTCTATAATAGCATATTAAAGATGAGTAGCTTTTGATATTTATTGACTTTTTGTTTTGAATTCCATAACAAATGAAATATACAGGAATCTAATTACCTGCAGTTGTACATCTGGAAGGAAAAAAATATTTTCTTTTTTTTGTGAAATTTCTGTAGTGTGCATGCAAATAGGATAGCTTTGGATTTTTAAGGGTTAATGGTAATATTAAAGCTATTTTCTTGATAGGCTAAAGTCAAGCTGAGATGACTATTATTGAGAACTTGCCATAGAAACAGATGAGGCAGAAAAAATTCTGAGTAGGGAATTGCAGCATGGAAGCCCTTTGCCACAGAAGAGGTGGGGAAATAGGCAGCCTTCTTTTCACAGATGTACCAATTGTACAGGGTACCAATTCACAAGTGAGGAAAAAGCTGATAAAAAGCTGACTGTCTCCATTCGGAAACAGTTGTCTTCCAGCTACACCTACTTGGCTTGTAGGCAAGTTTGGCCACCATCATAGGTAGCACATTCACGTCTGGAGGAAATAATTGTTGATGTCTTCTCTGGGGAGTTGAAGTTTTTTCATTATTTGTGTTACTTTAAACAAATACAGTTAAATAAGCATCTGGCAGCATAGTGATAAAATATGTTGTGATAATCATGACTTTAAAAATGGTGAACTGGATCTAGTCCTGATATAATTTGGCACAGTTTCCTTGGAAGTCAATGATTGTTTTAAGGCAATAAAGCATAGAATGGTCTAATTCCAACCTTAAGTGTTGAAACCATCAGATTTCAACTTTTCATTTGGGAAGTATGTAAAAAGTTTTATAAGTCAATATTCTGTTGCTTGTTTGATTTGAAAAAAAACAACCCAACATTCAAAATCATGATAGGGGCTGCCAAACATTTGGAGGAACTGGTTACAGCCAGAAAAGAGATTTGAGGTATTTGAATTTCTAGAATCCTGCCTGCATTGTGGTGTTACCCTGATCTAGCTTGTCTTTGCTTCGTTACTGAAAAATTAAGGAAAACAATTAACTAGGTTGTAAAACAACAGTAGGATTATGTGTAAACACCCCATTGCTGAATGAGTATACTTCTAAGAACACTTTCAGTAAGCTTAATTCCGTTAATTAGTTTCCTTGTCTGTCTTGTAGCCTTCTTCTTTACTCTTTGGCAATTTTTCTACAGATAAAATAATCGTGGGCAGTTATATGGGATTTCTTCGAATCTTTAATCCTCATCCTGTAAAACCTGGAGATGGAATGCAAGCTGAAGATTTGCTTCTGGAAGTGCAATTGCGAGAGCCAGTACTACAGGTGGAAGTAGGAAAATTTGTTTCGTAAGTAAACAGACCTTGCTGTTGGTAATGACTGCACTAATTAGCAAGTTTTATGTAACTGTTATCATTTGAACCACAGTCACCTCCCTAAAGATCAGGCATATTACTTTTGGTAAGTGTCTAGGGCTTAGATAACATCTACCGTATTTGAATCAACTGCTACTCCTTGGCCCAGCAGTGTTCTGCTTTGTCAACTGAAAAATAAAAATAAAATTTCCCAAGTTCTGAATTACACATGGCTTTGAATTATTAAATCTTTTAGTAACACTTTTTCTATTTATTAATTTAGTTTTGTGAGCATGTTAAAAACTTACAAATGTATTTGTTCTGAGGTTGCATACTAACATTGTGTAAAGATACTTTTTCAAAGAAACGAAGCAAAGTTTTCAAACAGTAGCTCTGCAACCTCTTTTATGTACTGTAAACTAATTAAAGAGTAAGCCATATCAGTCTTCCATACTTTTTTTAAACTGTGTTCTCCTAAAGGTACTACCCAGATATAAGAGTGTGTCTTATCATATGGGAGCCATTTTAAGGTGCCTGTTGTAATAAAGGGTAAGAGCTCTTTGCTGTGCATGGAATTTTGGGTATCTAGGCCCATGATTTTTTTAGCTAGGTTGCTGTGACATCCTGGGGTGTTTTGAGATGCTTTCAAGGGTATGCAGGATGCTGCACAAGGTTAGAACTATTAGGTATGCAAGTATGCTTCACAAGGTGCACCCAGAGATTTCAAATAGGAATCCATCGTGTTAAAAATATTTTGACCTGTTCTGTTTTTTTGGAGTTCTTTGTACCAAACTGCTTTATTTTTCCACGATCAAAAAAACAAGTAAAAACTAACAGCTCACATTTTCTGAGGACAGCTTTGAGTCTGGAAGGCTGAAAACCACAAATCTAGGTATTGAGGAGAATGGGCACAGAATACAAAATATTTTGAGTACTACTATCCCTTTCCCTTTGGAAACCAGTAACATTAACGTTAGTTTTTATTGGGTAAGGGGCTGTATGGTGAATCAGAAAAAGCTTGTTCATTTCACATGCTCAAAGCTGTCAGAATGTCCCTCAGGACTCTGCTTGGAACTTGGCAGCCCACAGCTGCCAAATTTAACTTCAAACATATTAGTTTAACAGTATTGTGTTCTGCTGGGATTTGGCATTTGAGAATTTTGGAGACTGACCCAAGGCCTGTGTCATTGGGAGTCTTTGGATTGTTATTTGGATTAGCCCCTTATTCCTGTAGTTTACAAGAAATTAACATGCAATTTTTTTTCTCTGCCAGTGGTACCGAACTACTTCATCTAGCTGTGCTGCACTGCAGGAAACTCTGTGTATATGCTGTCTCAGGTAATAATAATAAAAAAATAGCTGACAATATCTCTCTGCAGGGGGAGGGAGTGCCAGTTTTATGTTTAGCTGTTTGTCCTCTCTAGGCATTTGCTGGAACATTTTTGTGGTAGTTTGACTTTAGTGCAGATTTGTTTTTGAAGAACTATCCCTTCAGGCTGGACTGATGTTTTTTTCCCCTCTTACACAGTCTCAGTCCTTCTTTCTCATACAGTAATAATTGTGTAGAAAATTAACCCTGCAGCTAATGCAGAGTAGGTACTTTGATCAGTGTTTGTAGAATTGCACTGATGATTTTTAGGCTGCACTTTTCCAGGAGATGCATTAATGTTGCCTTTGTAATATTCACAGTTCAGAGAGTGATAGTGCAGGTCTCCTGGTGTAAGCAGTAACTGTACAGCTGACCCGTTCGTTGCAGGTTGTTATAGAATCTACTGCACACATTGCTGCTCAAAGAGTTACATTTACATAAAGCATGTTGAAGTTTTTATATAAAATTTACAAACAAATTCTCAACCTGGAAGGATGTGGGCAGTGGGGTTCCGCAGGGCTCGGTCCTCGGGCC
>NW_017728886.1:85469130-85478175 GCF_001723895.1 Crocodylus porosus
GGGTCGTTTGACCCCAGTATTCTTTCCTGCCATGGCAGGGGGTCGGACTACATGATCTGCTCAGGTCTCTTCCGACCCTAGAAACTATGAAATGAAAATACAGAAGTAGGTGCTGCTTGTCAATAGTTTTTTGTATATATTACTGCTAAGAAACCTAATGAATGGACTGTTGGTGGTTTAAGGGTAACCTAAAATGAGAAAATTATTCCTATTCAACTGGTATTAGGATCTTCATCTTTAAAAAAATAAAATGTAATTTGAGATTTCAAATGGCTGAAGTAGCCCCTGGAGAAAATAGACTAGTGCAGGGTTGAAGGCCAGAATTGCAAAGTGAAGGGTAAGTCCTCTTTCCTTACTTTAAAAAAACAAATACCTCTGTATTACATGTTGGCTGGTAAATTGTAATATGCTCTCTTTTTTACACAGGAGGATAGGGCACTCTTATGTGCTATATAGCACAATTTAGGGGATCCTCTATGTTACTGCATAGGAGTTTTGAAAATGGGGTAGCAAGGTTTCAGATGCATGACAATATGGCTATACAAACTATTTTTCAACCACGTTTTTAATGGTATCAAGAACAACAGGTGCTGTGGCTTCTCACACAATGATGATGGAATAGTGCAGATTGCTTACCACTGAAGAGTCTTGAGCATGGATTAATTCCGCACAGATGCTGCTTACTCTGTCCCAACTGACTTTTGAGTCTGTTCTTAGCAGAAGCCCATAGAATTGGTACTTGTATAGAGATGAAGCTTTCAGATGTAATATGATGCCTTATGCTTGGTCTTTTCTATAGTGACACTTACAATTTGTAATGCCAAAAGACAGTTAAGCCATGCAGGATAATTTTTTGTCAGGGTTTTTGTTTCAGTTAACAAAACTACTTGTTAATTTCAGATTACTGGAAGACCCCCTTCCTCTTCCTCTCCTTTTTGCTCTGCCCTTACTCCCCCCCTCCCCCCAAGCCTTTGAGTCCAGTTTGTAGGTATTTATAAAACAAAAATGAAGATACCAATTCTAAAATTCCTGGACTGAAACATTATCAGATTTGAGTTAGATTTATGATATTTTGAATTTACTTTGAGTCTCAGCTAGATCAGTGCTTCTGGGTCTTCCTGTATTCCAGTGATACTTTTTTTTTCAATGCAGTACGTAAGTATCATTAAAAACATCCCCGTCATATATAATGAAAGCAAAATATGCAAATGGATTACTGCAACTTGGAATACTTAAATATCAAAAATAAAATTTGTCATTAAATTTGACCTCAGAATTTTTCAGCTGTGCTTCTATAATTGTAATATAATTATCATATAGTGTATTTCTAGCCTCTCACAAGTTGTGTTGCAATCACCTCCCATTCTTGCTGGAAAAGTTAAATCTATGAATACTACAGCCATGTCACACCTTAAACTTAGGATATGTTAACTATGCTTCAAACTGTAAGCGTCCCCGTGTTCAAGCAGTAGATACATGGTAAGTTAGATTGCATTGTAGCAAACTTACAACTGTTCGTGGCAGGAGTATCTCCAGATCGTATTAAATAACATGTGTTCAGCTGTTGGGGATAATATAAGCAATTTGCGATCCTCACACAGCCATGACATCAGCTAGGGACACTTCTCATGTACCAATCTTCAAAGTGGGATCAGGTAAGCTGATTTAAGACTCCAGTTCAATGCCAGGGTAAGGACTGACAATCAGCTGATTGTTAGTGCCAGCCCTCAGGCTGTACCAGAATCGGTTCAAAACTCTGGGGCAATGCTGAGACTGATAGTCAGCAAGCTGGATGTCTGAGATGGTAGTAAACTCTACCATGTGACACATTCTTACTTTTAATATTGGACAAATTTGACACATACTAAATATTTTGTGCAATAAAGCATCTAGATGACAATATGAGAGACTCTACTCTCAAAAATTGCTTTTTTGGGGATTTCATGATCAGCTCCATTAGGCAGGCATTTTTCTCCAATTGATCAGAGGAGCTCTTAATTTTTGTGCTCTAATTTTTCCACTATAGGTATCTCTAGTCAGAAACATTTGTTTCCTATCTACACCTATAAATCCAAGCTTAAAACTACTGTACATCAGGTTTCTTTCTAAGATAAAGCTGGACTTGTATTGAACAAGTAAATAATCTAAAACACTCATAGTAACAAAGGATTATCAGCACCTTCCACTACAAGGGAAAGACGCACTTCTCTGAGCTTGCCTTTTCTAACAAACGCAGAGCTGCATGTATATTTAGAATAAAACAGTGATGGTCCTGCTGCTACACTGTACATGCTTATTTCCCCTGGACAGAGGATGAGAGTAGAGGGAACCACACATGAGTTAGTAACTCATTAGATAAGTTGACTGGGGAGGTGCCTGGATATTATTGTGCGTTAGGTGAGAAAAGAACAGTTCTAGACTAGACTACGTTTATCCAAAGGAGGAAAGTAATTTATCTCTTGTTATTGGTTAATAGAATTTATGAACTAGAAGTTATAAGGTTTTTTGTTTTTTCGTCTTTGGCTACCTATTAGTTCTTTAGTTGCTTAACTTGCCCTTATTTTCCCCATCTTCCAGCTGTGCTGCAGGCCTTTTTTTGAAGTATAAGTTTAAGTGTTAGGTTGTTTTTCAGTTGTAGCAGATTAGAATTGGTTAATCCAGATTTAAAAGCTTTCATTGCATTTGAAAGGAGCATAGTTTGTTAGTATGTCCTAGGAAGCTGTTGGAATAAGAGTCTTTGTATTCTTGGTATTGTCTGGAGTGCTGTTACAGGGGTCAGCTTAGAATTCATTCACTTAAATCTCCACTTAATACTAGTAAACATAATTTTAAAATTTAATTCTAGGTGAAGCTACATGAGCAATTTCTGGCTGATAGTGTTTCTTTCAGCCTGGTTTCTATACTTTCTGTTTCACAAAAGATTATACTGAATTTAAAATGTTTATTTTGAAAGTATCCTTCAGAAATTAAAAACTAATTCTTTAAAAAGGCCAGCATCCCTAAAGCATAGTGAATGCTTTTGCGGTAACTCGAATTTCTTTAGAGAGAAATAGTCTATGGCCTGCCCCTGTGTTGTTCATGACTGGTGTACATAAAGATATCAGGCTGATGATGCTTGTTTGTTACTCTCTGGCTCCTTATTGTGATTCCTGAGTAATGGACTGATATAGCTCAACTGAGAAGATCTTATAAGGAGATAAACTAATTTTCAGATGCACCATGTTAAGTAAATGACAACTACAGAACTACAATTCAGGATGTTCTGTTTTGTCTGGCTTGTGCAAGTAAACTGGGTTTTTTTTGTTTGTTTGTTTATTTTTTTGTTTTTTTACTGAAATGTTTGATCCATGTACTGTACAGAATTGTGTCTGCTCTGAGGAAAACCATTTTCATGATTGGAATATCAGTTTCTTACAATATTTTTACATAGCATAACAACAGTTTTCCCAGTCCTGGCCTTTAGGTGTTGCTGCAGTATAAATAATAAGAATTCTTAGATTTTTAAGAAAGTAGAAGTATTGACCTTGACTTGCATTCTTAAGCAACTAATGTATGAAAACCTACTGTAATGAAAGAAAATGTATTTCTGCTCTCCTATTTATAGGACCGACACAAAAATAATATAGCATGTTTGCTCTTTATTTCCACAGGAACTTTGGGGAGTGTGGAACATGGGAACCAGTATCATATCAAACTTATGTATGAACACAATCTTCAGAGAACAGCCTGCAACATGACTTATGGACCATTTGGTGGTGTAAAGGGTAACTTTGATTATAATGCAGCGTAACCCATTTTCTAAGATTATGAATGTAGTTCTTGATGCTCATTCAAACCTGTGCTTCTGCTGAAAGTGCTACTTTTCAGTTTTGGAAGTTTCTGTGATGGGACCATTTTAATGTTATTATTTGGAATGAGAATACATTGGGAAGTGTAATTTGATGTAAGACCGATACAAAAATACAGAGGATCTGGAGATGGAAGGACAGGTAAATATTGTAAATGAAGTGCTGGGTTATAAGGATCTTTTAAAGTCAAATGAAGCTCGCATTTTGTTTCTTTCTAATATTTCTGGTGCCTAAAAAGCTTTAAAAATGCTTCTTTAACTTCCTCACCTTAAACATTAAGAGCAGTTATTTTCATCCTCTGAGCCCAGCAGAATGCTGTGGATTTTTCTGGTGGGGAGGGGCGAGGTGTTGGTGGTGCAGGAGTTGGATTATAAATGCCGCATGGAAATGCTCTTTGCCATTTAAAAGTAAAATACCTTTGCCCCACTAGTGTATTTAAACTGCCTTCTGAAATGGTAGGTAAATACTTAATATTTTCTGTGGCAAGACTGTAGATGCCTATTCCCATGAGGCTCTTATTAGAAGACACAACTATTTTTGGAGCAGTTACAAAAGGGGTAGCAGCTGTTGTGTGTGAAGGAGTTGAGAGGGATACAAACATGTTAAAATCTCTCCAGCTTTAACCTTGCTTCATCTAGGCTTAAGGTCGGAGCATTTTTGCTACATTTACATTTTTCTCACCCTGTTCATGCACAAGTAGAATGTAACAGATTAGGGCATGGACACGTCATGCATAGAACAGTTTAAATGTGATTTAACTTGAAGTTGACAGACATAAAAGCTTAGTTTTTAAACTTGCTTAAAGCTGTTCGAAATTATACGTGGAAAATAAAGTATTATTTTGAACTCATTCACTGTTATGTGGTGGCACAGCTGCAACTGGCTGCTCTGTGCACAGCGAAAACTGTGTTGCCCCCTTTATTTTCCTCTTTGTTGGAAGTTTTATCAGTAAACTCCCATGCACTGTTTGGTCAGTAAAAGCTATATTTCTAACAACTGGCTGTGTCCTCACGCCCTACTTGGTCAGAGCTTCTCATCATGATCCTTCCTTCCCAACCTTACACCACCCTCCCCCCCGGTCTCTGGGAACCAAAAATCATGGGTCTGTGTACTCTTTAGCCCTAGTCAGGCAAACTTCATTCAGTTGCAGGATATTGAAGTTTACTGAAGTCATTCTTATGAGAGAAGACCACATAGAAAAATGAAAATGTCCCCAGGCACACCTACTACAAGACAAGTTGGGCTGGTTGCTCACTGCAACCCGCTTGTGTCTGAGTCTTAGGACTTTGCCCTCTGTGAATTGGTTCCAAGTCAGTGACATCTTGGAACAAGTCAGTTATGCACCCAAAAATGTCTTGTATTTCTGGTGGTAGATAATGCAGCTCTTGAAGTGTTGTGGAGTCTACTGCCACAGTGAAATGTTTTTATTATAGAGTCACCATATTTTGTACAACTTGTAGTTTATAGTCTCAAGATGTAGTCCTATAAAAATACATCACAGCAAATTGGCAACAGTACGGATACCTACACGGCTACCTCAGGCAGGTCTACCAAGTATAGATGAAGTGGGGTGTGAAGGAGGAAATGTGCTTCTGGTCAAAGCCACTAGCTCATGTCCAACAGAAATTGGTAATGATTGTATAATATTACAAATGGAAGGGACTCTCCTTTTCAATTTTGAACACCAATGCAAAATATTATTAACTTCTGGGAGCTTGGGTCAGCCTAACTTACCATTGTCTTTTATGAACTAAAGTTGTAGCCAAGTAGCTTTTGGACAAGCCTCAACTTTGTTATGACACTGAATTATTCTTTCTAATCAACTGGCTGAGTGAGATGTGATGTAGATGAAAAGCATACTGATTATAAGGCATCTCATCTGTTTACTAGTAATGCCAGCTTCTCACATGTTGAATAAAAGGAAAAGACTCTCTGCTGTGGGATCAGGGCAAATATTGTCCAACTACTCTTTGAGTAAAAGGGTCATTTGAAGTTATTTGAGCTACTTCAATCAATCCTGCTAATATCGGCAAAAGTGAAGTAACAAAACTTAAATTACTCGTTTCAAGAAAAACTGCTGGTAAGTCTAAAAGCGAGCAGGGAGATCTTTTGTCCATAACTGCTAGAAAGATGAGAGGTGCAGCCGCTATAATTTGTCAAACCTAGGTTTATAAACCAAGTTGAAAAAATGCAGAGGATTCAGGAAACTGCCAGGATTACCCTTTATTATCTTTTGTTATGACTTAATTATATAGAAAAGCAATACATGCCTTTATTTGCCTTATATCACAACAGTACAAAACAATGCATGAGATTTGAGCAAGCCACCACTAGATGGTCCTCTCGTGACAGTTATTTGTTTCTTTGACACATTTATAAGACTCTTTCCATCCTTAGAATGGCTCTTTGAGTGCAATTTAATGCAAGATTTAATGAGATGTGGAAAGACATGAAAATACTTGCTGACAATTTGCTCAGCAAAATGTACCTTATTTACTAAAACTGGATATATTCCATAGTGTGGGGTTTTGTAAAAAGAGAAGTGAATTTGACTTTTTCTTGCTACAAAAACATTATGGCATGGGGCTGGGAGAGAAAAAAAAAACCTTTGTAAGTTTATCTAGACTACTTAACAAACAGTGAAATTGAAAGAGTAAAAGTGTAATAAGTATAATTGGTATTTTGCATGCATGTAAGCAAAAGACAACATATAGAATGCTGAAAGCAAGCACTATTTTTGGTACTTCAAATAGAGTTGTTTGCAATTTATCAGTTGTCTGATGCTTTGATTTATAATTTTTTGGGCATGTTTGATTTTTTTTTTTTTTTTTTTTTAACTGAGCCTCCAGCAGATATTACATTTAAGATGCAATTAGCTGGTCAGTCACTTCTTAAAGTGTAACCTGGCCTTATGTTCAGGCAATTAATGGTGTGACAAAATGCAAAACCAGCCACAGAATTATTATACGAAAGTAATGGCTAGCTTCTACTGTACCTTAAAATATGTTTGTACGTGGCAGAATTGCACTAGGGTCTCCCAACTGGCCCTGGTGCCTTTCGCTGGCTGACCATCAGCCAGTGGTGTACCATGGGTCTCTGGCACCTGGAGGCCAATGCTTTTATTTTCGTCCCCCTTCTACCCCAGTCTGCGGCTGATCAGTAGGGGCAGGGGATCCCCTGGTGGCCGATCACCAAGCCCGGAAACGCCGGTGACGAAAATTGGAAGTGCCACCAGCACTTCTCTGTGCCACTTCCGAGTACCCCCTGGAGAGCCCGGCTGGTGGCCCCCCACTGCACTGGCAGTGGGGGGCCATAGCCCCCTCCTACCTCCCCACCCCCCATCGGTACGCCACTGCCATCAGCCAATTGTCAGCAACATTGGAATTGTCAGCAGCATTGGCTTGAACCCCACTGCAGTCCTTGCCATCTGATTACTCAGCAACCAGGGTTTCCTGGTGTGGTCCTGATGCTGCCAGTGATCAGCTGATTGTTGGCTGGCAGGGACTGTATGATGGCTGCTTTGAGCTCTGATACAGTCCCTGGAGTGAGCTGACAATCAGCTGATTGTTGGGCGCCCTAGCCAGTACAGGGGAGCCCAGAATCATGAACCTAGCAGGTAGGGCATGATTGGAGTCTTATCTCTGATCCCAAAAGCATGCATTCTGCTTTACACATGTGGCATGGCAAGAGGCACGATTGTCCAAAACAAGGGCTGGATCCTATGATGCCTTTAAACAAATATCTGTCAGTAGGTTAAGATAAAAATACAGGCATACCTCGGAGATATTGCGGGTTCGGTTCCAGACCACCGCAATAAAGTGAATATCGCAATAAAGCGAGTCACACGAATTTTTTGGTTTTCCAGTTGTCACAGGAGCACTGAGGTGCTCTGTGCCTTAAGTAAAGGAAATAAGGAGAGTTGCCAATCAATGGGGCAGCTCAGGTGCTGGTTGCCGTGCCCAGAAAGGGGCAGGGCTAGGCCTTTATAAACAGCTCGGGCCAGAGCCTAGAGAGCAGTTCCCCTCTGGCAGCCGCAGGAGCCACAGCTCTGCGGGAGAGCTGAGCAGCAGAGTCAGTGATGGTGGTTTGGCTGGCTGCAATGATGTGAGGGGAGAGAGAGAGACTCCGGACAGCGGTATGACTGAGAGTCAGCACTGTGTGGATGTTGGATTATAAGCCGGTAGGCCTTTTGTTATGTTGTAACCGGCTGGCTGACTGTTTGGTTTATTTATGATTATACTGGAGGACCGGGTGAGGCTGTAGGGGCGTGAGGAGGCCTCACAGGAGCGCCCCAGTGGCTTGGGGGCTCCTGGTGCCCAGCGGGGGACACGGAGTGTGTGCCGCAGTCGGCACAGTGGATGAGTGCTGGAGAGGTGCTCAGTGAGTGGGGGGTGTAGCCTCAGCGTGGGAAGCATGGCTTAGGCTCCAGAAGCAGGCAGTGGGCACAGGAGGCACAGCGCAGGCCCCAGAGAGGGGCAGCAGGGCGCATGAGGTGTGGCTTAGGCTCCAGAAGCGGGCAGCGGGCGCTTGAGGCGTGACACAGGCCCTAGAGAGGGCAACGAGCGTGTGTGAGGTGCGACACAGGCCCTAGAGAGGGCAACGAGCGTGTGTGAGGTGCAGCATAGGCCCCAGAAGGGGGCAGCGGGCGCGAAGAGCACGGCATAGGCCCCAGAAGGGGGCAGCGGGCGCGAAGAGCACGGCATAGGCCCCAGAAGGGGGCAGCGGGCTGAGTGGTGGCCCAAGGGCTCAACAGGCTTGGGGTGCCGCCAACAGGGTGGCGGCTATGTGCCAGGCTCAGGGGTGCCGCCAACAGGACGATGGCTACGTGCCAGGCCCAGGGGCACCAGTAACAACAGAAGTTCTAGAGAAGGGCACCGGGGTGGGACAGCCTCGGGGCACCAAGTGGGTGGTAAGCCCAGGGGTGCCAGAGAGGGGCACCAGGGCGTGATAGGCCCAGGGGCGCCAGAGGTTAAGGGACCAAACAACGTCCAGAGAACAGCTGCGAGGCTTGGGGCGTGCTAAAGGGGAGGTAGGAGGCACGCATAGCCTTAACGCAGGGGTGTGCAGAGGCACCCCATATGGAGTAGGGGTAGGAACACATGCACCGTTTACCAGGGGATAAAGGCAGCCTCCCATATAAACTTATTACCATCAAAAACGTGGTGGGCGAGAAACCGAGGGTGCTGAGTCCATCTGA
>NW_017728886.1:85478743-85480768 GCF_001723895.1 Crocodylus porosus
CGAGGTATGCCTGTATGTGAAACTTGTGGTATAGGAAGGAAAGGATTTAACATCCTAATCCTTTCAACTGAGGAGAAGAAAAATCTACTTTTGTCAACCTAAAACCTTTAAAAATAAAATCTGATCTTCCCCACCCCTGCTTTCCAAACAATTATATTCTTTTTTTTAATTTACCATTTATAAACCATATGTTTGATTTCCCTCCTGCTCTCTTTATGAGCTGTAGTGGTTTCACGTTTTCAGACTCTCACAATTGTGCAGGCTAGCAACTGAGATGCTTCCATGTCCTTATTCTAGGAGTTGGGGTACTTTTAAAAATAGTACATAATTCAGGATTAAATTGCCTGAATTAGCAATACTGAACATTAGCTTACTTGGTTGAGAACTATCAGCTCGGTCACAATATCATACTCCTTGAGTAGTGGCTGGATCGTGTGTGGTCTTCATTCTTTTGCAGTTTTAACATAGCTGTGCTTTAGAAATGCACAGGGTTATTCCCATTTGTCTTAAATTTTCAGTTAGCAGATGAAGTAGTAGAAATAATAAATCTTTCTGGCTATTACAGTAGTGCCTAGGAGCACCAGTGCTCTGTGTTTGTTCAGTGCTTAGCACAATTCCCTTATTTTTCCACAAACTATTCTTTACCTGAAAAACTTCTTCAAAGTAGTTCAGACCCCATTTGCTTAAATTTCCTGTAGATTTGTGGTCTAGAGGCTAAGCTTTCATATAGGAAAGGCTATTAGCCCTTCTGGTTGCAAATGTGCCATTTGGTATGTAAAATTATAAAGGAAGGCTTGCTGACAGCTCAAAACAATGCCTCTGTAGATGACTGAGGGCTCCTATACAGGTGTATGGAGCCTGCTCCATTGTGCTGCAAATTATGCACTCCAGCAGACTGTAGCGTCACGTGTATCAGCATTCCCTTGCTGAAAAATGGTGGTGGGGCATTTTGAACTAAAGCTCAGTCAATGAGCTTTGGTTCAAAGTGCCCTGCCGCTGTTTTTCAGCGTGGAGATGCTGATGCACATGACGCTCAAGCACTTTTAATTAGCATGGCTTGCTAATTTAAAGTGCCCCCTCCCGCCTCCTTGAGTATGTGTAAAAATGCCCCATATGTTCCATGGGATAGTCGTTCTGAATTGTATGTGGATGCTTTTAAAAGTTAATACTGTTATATAGCCAACATGCTAAAATGTTTCAGCTTGCTCTTCCACACAAAAATATAAGGTCTTGCCTACAGCTCCCTGGATACTTATAGTCAGAGCTAACCACTTTTACAGTGTTACAAAGGGCTTGCCTATAATGTAGTTGGTATCTGTAAGATCAGCATACCTAAACTAGCCTTAAATTCCTGAATTGTAGTACAGGTACTCCTCACTTAACAGGCAGGGTTATTTTGCCCCAAGTGGCACAATTTGCCCCACACCAAAGTGCATGTTTGGGCTCAAAGGCAAACCGCGTCCTCCCCTCCACCCCCCCAGCTCAGATTTGCACTGCTTCTATTTGAGCTGCTGCAAGTGCATGTGCTTGCATGTGTCAGTGCACCCCTAGAATGCACTGAAAATTAAGCAAAAACATATTTATAGAGGCAAATATTGTAGTGAGTGGTGATTTTTTTTTTTTTATTCGACCAACAGCATGGTTGGGATAGATTTAGAAAAACTTTTGAATCGGACTTCTTTTCCTTGGGTCTCTGGAAAAGTAGAAAAGCAAATGATCAAGTAGCCAACAGAGAAGATAGAGAAACTCTGTTTTGTGTTATATCCTGTTCTTATATACGTATGAAGTTTTATACAAGTTTTTGTTCCATTTACTAAACTCTACTGTGTCTGCTTTTCTCCTAGAGACCCAAAGAAAGGTAGTGTGATGCTCAAAAGCTTGTCTAAATCCTTTACAACCATTCAGTTGGTCCAATACTGTATATTACACTTTCAAAGCTTTGTCTCTTGCATATTTTCTGGATCATCATGGCTATGTATCACATCAGCACTACCAGAAATCTTTAACTATTAATTGATAATTCTA
>NW_017728886.1:85480868-85482900 GCF_001723895.1 Crocodylus porosus
ACCTGGTTGCCCCTGGCAACCAGGCACCTGGGCTGCCTGGGTGATTGACAGCTCTGCCAATCACCCTCACAATCACGGGGCACCTCTGTGACTCCGTGACAGCCAGCTTACCAGAAGGTTATGATACCCATGTCAAACTTAGCAGCTTTTTACTAAACTTGGATGGAATGGAGGAAGATGATTGAATTATAGATA
The DNA here is from genome assembly GCF_001723895.1 of Crocodylus porosus. Taxonomy (NCBI): domain Eukaryota; kingdom Metazoa; phylum Chordata; order Crocodylia; family Crocodylidae; genus Crocodylus; species Crocodylus porosus. The sequence goes on from NW_017728886.1 coordinate 85,481,064, forward strand.
TACATAAATAAACTCTTAAACTTGGGTAGAGTACTAAGTCAGGGCTCTCCAAGTTCTGAGTGGCTGGATTTTCCCTCAGACACATGCCATGGGTGCCCTAGAGCCCTCCTAAGCTTTGGGATCCTTGGGCCCTGTAGGCTGGGTTACAGTGCTTCCAGGGGCATTGGTAGAAACCTGAAGCAAGCCCAGAGACCCTGGTGGCAGCAACAGGCAGATCAGTGGGGGAATGGCACCCAGGTGGGAGCCTGCAGGCCATGGTTTAACGCTTTGCAGCCTCCAGGTTGCAAGTTCATTGGCTTTGTACTAAGTGATCAAAATTAACTTTCAGTGCAGGCTATAGTAGTAATAAATTATCCTTGCAGAGAGATTAAAATATCTTATTTGTAAGTAGAGAGGTGACAAGTCATGGTGAGGGAGTGCCTGCGATACAAGTGGTATTTCCTAGTGGTGTCCCTCAGGGACAAGCAAGAGTACTTCAGGAGGTGGCGAGGCTCCAAAGCATCCTCTGCCATGAGGACTTCATTGTTTCAACACTGAAGGAAATCTCTAGGGTGGTGGAGGAAGGACTGCCAGAGGCAGAGCTGGAGAAGGCAGAGGATGTGGACTCCCAGGAAGGTGGAAGCTTGAACCTTACTGCTGGCAGCAAACACAAGTCTTCATTTCCACCTGCAGTGGTTTGCCTGAAGAACACATATGGAGCCCTAGCAACAGAGAAGGAGCATGTTCTATTAATGGAAGAGGCCAGGCTAGGCCTCCCCAAGGTTGGTAGGATTGAGACCACTGCCATCAAGAGGAAGCAATAGGTGTTGGTAGTTGGAGACTCCCGTCTGTGGGAACAGAGGCATCCATCTGCTGACCTGACCTGTTGTCCCGGGGGGTCTGCAGCTTGCCTAGAGCCTGGATCCAAGAAGTCCTTGAGGGTTTACCATGACTCATCTGGCTGTTCGACTACTACCCCATGTTGTTCATCAATGTGGGCACCCCAGTGATACTGCTAGGGGTGACCCTGAGCACATCAAAAGTGACAACAGTGCTCTGAGTGCAAAGGTGAGGTGGATGGGGCCTTTGGTGGTGGTCTTCTTGATCCTTCGGGTCAAGGGGAAGGGTTCAGGCAGGAGCAGATGCGCTGCAGAGCATTGCATAGCTCTGTGGATGTGTGTGGAGCAGTGGACATGACATACCTTGACCTAGCTGTGCAGATGGTGTCACAAGCAGGGCTTTGGCTTCTTCGACTATGGGATGTTGTTCAAAAAGAAGGATTGTGAGGAAGAGACTGGATCTGCCTGACTACAGGAGGGAAGAGCATCTTCATAGACAGGCTTGCTAACCTAGCAAGGAGGGCTTTAAGTTAGGTTTTCTGGGGGGATGGAGATGAAAACCCTGAGGTAAGTGGAGAAATGGGTGATCTGGAGGAAGCACAACCAGGAGCACGCAACAGGGGAGATCTTTTCATTCTTCCCGACAGAGTAGGGCAACCAGCTAGTTACCTCAGGTGTCTGTACGTGAACGCCTGGGAAAACAGCAGGAAGAGTTGGAAGTCCTTGCACAGTCAAGGAAATATAATGTGATTGGAATAATACAGACTAGGTGGGATAGCTTGCATGACTGGAGTACTTTCATGGATGGGTAAAAGCTGTTTAGGAAGGACAGGCAGGGGAGAAGAGGATGGGCAGGATCCTCTGGCAGGCCAGTCTGAGAGGGAAGGGAGTCCAGGAGAGCTGATTCTATTTTAAAGAAACCTCACTGAAGGCACAGGAATGAACCATCCTGATGTGCAGGAGACTAGCAAGTATGGCAGAAGACCAGCTTGGCTTATCAGGGAGTATTTCAGTAAACT
>NW_017728886.1:85482911-85487459 GCF_001723895.1 Crocodylus porosus
CCCACCATTAAGTCCCTTTCCCCTCAACTGCCTTGTACTCTAACCCAAAGCACTTCAGAGTGCCCCTCCCCTGACTCCTTGCTAATTAACGAGGATGTGTATTCCTCCTTAATATAGAACGCCATGCCCCCACCTCTCTTTCCTATCCTGTCCCTCCTGTACAGCCTATAGCCCTTGACATTCACCACCCAATCATGCCTTGCATCCCACCACATTTCCGTAATCCCCACTATGTCCGAGCTGGTGTCAGCCAGCAGGAGAGTGAGTTCCTCCTGCTTGTTGCCCATACCACGAGCGTTTGTGTAGAGGCATTTGAGGCCTCCTGTGGGTGTGTGTACTGACCCCCTAGTCCCAGCGTTACCCCAGAGTATAAAAGTATTGGTCGGGCATGCAGGGATGAAATCAGGAAGGCCAAGGCACAATTGGAGTTGCAGCTAGCAAGGGATGTGAAGAGTAACATGAAGGGTATTTACAAGTATGACAGCAACAAGAGGAGGAGCAGGGCAAATGTGGGTCTGTTACTAAATGGGGGAGGCAACCTAGTGACATATGATGCAGAAAAGGCTGAAGTACTTGATGCTTTTTACCTTAGGCTTCACAAGCAAGTTCAGCTCCTGGACTACTGCACCTAGCAGTTTGGGAAGGAACAGCCAACACTGGCAAAAGAGTAGGTTAGGGACTATTTAGAAAAGCTGGATGTACACAAGTCCAAGGGTCTGGGTACAGTGCACCCAGGGGTACTGAGGGAGTTGGCTGAATGATTGCAGAGCTGCTGGCTATTATATTTGAAAACACATGGCATTTGGGAGAGGTCCTGTATAATTGGAAAAGGGCAAATACAGTGCCATTCTTTAAGAAAGGGAAAGAGAAGGATCTGGGGAACTATAGACTGGTCAGCCTCACTTCAGTCCCTGGAAAAATCATACAGCAGGTCCTCAAGGAATTAATTTCTAACCACTGGGAGAAGAAGGTGATTGGGAGCAGTCGGTATGGATTCGCCAAGGGCAAATCATGCCTGACCAACCTGATTGCCTTCTGTGATGAGATGAGTGGCTTTGTGGATGTGTGTGGAGCAGTAGACATGACATACCTTGACTTTAGCCAGGCTTTTGATACAGACTTCCATAACATTCTTGCAGACAAGCTAAAGAAATATGGTTTGGATGAATGGACTGTAAAGTGGATAGAAAACTGACTGGATCATTGGCTCGGAGTGTAATAATCAATGGCTTGATGTCTAGTTGGCAGCTGGTATCAAGTGGAGTGCCCTAGGGGGTTGGTCTTGGGGCTGATTTTGTTCATTTATCTTCACTGATGACCTGAAAGATGGGACGGAGTACACCTCAGCAAGGTTGCAGTTGACACCAAGCTAGAAGGAACAGTAGATTCACTGGAGGATAGAGCTAGGATTCAGAGTGACCTAGACAGATTAGAGGGTAGGACCAAAAGAAATCTCATGAGGTTCAGTAGGGACAAGTATAAAGTCCTGCCCTTAGGATGGAACAATCCCATGAATTGGTACAGCCTGGGGACCAACTAGGCAGCAGCTCTGCAGAAAAGGGTTACAGTAGACAATAAACTGAGGTATGAGTCAACTCTGTGCTCTTGTTGCCAAAGAGGGTAATGGTATACTGGGCTGCATTAGTAGAAGTGTTGCCAGCAGATCGAGGGAAGTGATTATTTCCCTCTATACTGCACTGGTGAGGCCCCATCTAGAGTATTGTGTCTTGTTTTGGGGCCCCACTACACAGAAGATATGGACGAGTTGGAGAGTCCAGCGGAGGGCAATGAAAAAGGTTAGAGGGCTGGGGGACATGACTTTTGAGGAGAGGCTGAGGTAACTAGGCTTATTTAATCTGGAGAAAAGAAGATTGTGGGGGTTTGATAGCAGCCTTCAATTTTCTGAAGGGGGCTTGAAAGAGGATGGAGCTTGACTGTTCTCAGTGGGGGCAGATGACAGAACAAGGAACAATGGTTTTAAATGGCAGCAAGGGAAGTTTAAGTCAGATATTCAGCTGAGATGAACATTTTCATTAATACTTGGAGGGACACTGGAGTCAATGGCTAGTCCATGTAATGGGTTAAGAAACCATGATCCCATCCATGCTGAGACCATAGTTAATGTCATCAAGTTTGTGGGTGATTTACTGTTCTGCATTTTTGTGTCCAGGGTGCCTTTTTTTTTTTTGTATGAGGATAGCCACTCTGAGGTCAGTGATGCAACATCCAGGGAGGCTTAAAGGTTTGCCTCAGGTTCTTGAATCCCAAATGTTCCTGTTGCTTGCTTCAGTGATTTATGTCTGTTTGGATGAGTGCATGCAAGAGGCATTTGGAACTGTACCAAGACTCGGTGACAATTGAGCTGGGTCATGGGTGACTGGTGCCTGGCTTGGTGGGTGGGGTGGGGTGGGGGAAAGCGGGTACCAGCAGCTGATCGCCAACCGGGGGAGAGGTGCTGGTGCTTTTCAGTGGGGGCACCGACTGGCACTCCCTACTCCGCAGCCGGCGAGGGCCAAATTTAAGGGGGGCATGTGCGCCCCCCCCGCGTCACTTGTGACTTGGGTGGTTCAGAGAAATATTGCTTGATGTGGGGCTACGTGTGAGCCAGGACAGGCTTATCTCTGCCAGGCTAGTTTAAAATAGTTGCCGTTTTTCAGGAGGTCTTTGAGGTTGTTAGTAATATGTCTAAAGTGGTCAAGTTAGGGGCTGTGACTACTAGAGACCTTCTGTTGCCTTCATAATGGGATTGGTATTGTAGTAGTTCAGAGAGGGTCTGATGCAAGTGGCTGAAGTTTTGGGATTGAATTGCAAGTATAAGAGACACCTGGGGTGTGCATCCTGTTTGATGTGATTAGAGATGAAATGGCTGTAGCACAGAGATTAGCATAGATGTTGGATATACTGGTACGTTCAAGATGAAAGGTGACAGAGGTAGTTATAGCAGTTACTTGGTTTCTGATAAGGTGATGTGGCAACTGCAGATTTTGTGGGGGTATAAAAGAAATGAATTTACTGAGTGCAGTATTCAAGTTTGATGGAAGGGCAGAAGTTCTCTAGTGAGTCCTTCCTATGAGTCAACATGATATTAATGTGCTTCAGGTATATCAGGGAGTGAGTGGGTAGTTGTGGAGGAAGTGGAGTTTTAGATTTGTCATATGACAGGAACTGTGTATACGTGTGATTAGGTCAGTGCCATTCGTTGTTAGGTGTAGGGAGTCTCCAAGTCGAAAATAATTGTGTCTAAGGGCAAACCAGAAGGGCTTGATGGAAACCAGAAGTAGGGCCATGATCAAGGATAATGCTGCTTATGGCTTGTAATCCATTCTCATGAAAGATGTTGGCATCCTGAAATAGGCTATCTATATGGTGTTTGCTGAAAGTTGGTCAATGTAACCTTGTTTCTTTAGGAAATCGGTGATGTCCTTCAAATAGCTGGCAGCTCTAATGGCTTATAGGATAGAGTCAGCTTGACAAGAAACTCCCTCCGTGATGGTGCCTGGTTTGTGGATCTTGAGTAACAAGTACAAGATGCCTGGATTCCTTTGGGGTGGAAACATTTGTTTCCTAGTGTTTCTAGAAGTAGATTTTTTAAAGAAGTTACCTAGTCCCTCTAGTATTGTTCTGTGGGCACTTAGGTAAGCAGAGAGACCATCATAAGCTGTTATTTTAGAAGTGGGCTAAAACTCTACAATATGAAATTAATTTAAAGTGGTTGTCTACAATTGTTGAGTTATAGGCTCTTAGATTATCCTTGACTTAAGACAAAAGGTATATACAGTGCCTTCAAATTTAATATATGTTATATTAACTTATAACTAATTTTAGTTATAAATCAGAACGAATATAGGTGCCATGTAATGACTCCATGTAATGGGTTAAGAAACCATGATCCCATCCATGCTGAGACCATAGTTAATGCCATCAAGTTTGTGGGTGATTTACTGTTCTGCATTTTTGTGTCCAGGCTGACTTTTTTTTTTTTTTTTTTTATAGGTGCCAAATTATAAATAGATCCTGTTTTTTCCCTGTATAGAGGCCTCTCTTTTGGCCAATAGAAGTAATTCTCTGCTGCCATATCTGAAATTAGTTATAAGTATGTTTGTAAGGGCTATGAATAATCTGTGGGAAGGGGTGAAGATTCATATCTATGGTTGTAGAAGCAAAGCCATTTGATATTTAGTCATAGAGAAGTAGGGCTAGAAGGGACCCCCAGAGGTCATCCAGTCTAACCCCTTCCCTGAGGCAGGATCATCCCTATCTAAACCAGCCTGTGCAGCCATGATCTAAGCTCTGCATAAGACTACCCTCAGCCCTGACGCAACATAGACCTAACACCCTAATCTGGTGTAGGTAAGGCAGGAGAACCACAGCAGGCAGTGTCCTGCTTCTATAAAATGTTGTCAATATATGCTCAAGAGGTCCCAGGTAGAGGGACATGCCCCCTGTTACAGAGGAATCATAGTATCATAGTAGCTAGAGTCGGAAGGGACCTAGGTAGATCATCTAGTCCGACCCCCTGCCTTGGCAGGAAAGAGCACCGGGGTCAGA
>NW_017728886.1:85487470-85507961 GCF_001723895.1 Crocodylus porosus
TTGCCCATCGTGTCCTGCAGGGGCCCCACATTACCCGGGACCCTCTTTTTACCCCCTATGTATTTGAAGAAGGACTTCTTATTGTCCCCAATGTTGCAGTCTATAGCAATCTGACCATGGGGTAAAATTCCTTCCTGTTCCCATATATGGTAGTTGGCATGACTCTGAGTAAAGGGGCAAGGGCCTCTATCCAGGAACCTCTGGCTTTGGTCCCAGCAAGAGCATTGGCATATCCCAGTTGAAGTCCCCAGCCTTGGCTGTAGCCAACACCCAGTGTCTCTGGGAAGGCTTAAAAACACCCTGACGCACATAGCAGGAAAACAGGTAGGGGCAACTAGCAAAGCCTAAAAGCTTGAGAAATGCCCATGGTAGAAAATAGGGATAGCCATACCTCGATCATCCCTGACCAGTGGCTCTCCAACCCCTCCCTGAACACTTCCAATGATAGAGATTCCACAGTGTCTCTAAGTAGTCTGTTCTACTGCCTTACTATTCTAATAGTGAAGAAATTTTTCCGGCTATCTAATCTAAACTATATACTATTACTTGCTGGAACTTCAGGCCATTGGTCTGCATCCTCCTGTCTGTAGCAAGGGAGAAAAAGTGCTTTCCCTTTTTATGGCAGCTGTTCAGGTATTCGAAGACTACTATCATGTTCCCTCTTAAGCACCTTTTTAAATCAAGCTGAATAGCTATCTCCTTCAGCCTCTCTTCATATGATTTGTTTTCCAAGCCCTTTATTATCTTTGCTGCACCAGAACTGCACACGGTACTTCAGATGAGGCCTAACCAGTGCCAAGTAGAAAGGCATTGTCACTTCCCACGTCTTGCAGCTAGTGCTTCTGTTAATGCAGCTCAAAACTGCACTGGCTTTTTGTGTGGCTGCATCACATTGCATACTCATATTGAGTCTGATCTACCAAGACTCCCAAATCCTTTTCCATAGAGCTGCCATCCAGCCAGGTGTCCCGCATTTCATATTTGTGATTTTTGATTATTCCTCTTAAGATGTAGCATCTCGCATTTTTCCTCATTGAACTTTATCCTGTTACTTCTAACCCAATTTTCCAATCTGCTGAGATTGTTCTGAATTACACTCATATCTTCTGTGTTTGCAATCCTTCTCAGTTTTGTGTTGCCTGCAGACTTGCTCAAAAAGCTTTCTATGCCAGTGTCCAAATCATTAATAAACGCACTAAACAGCAACATATTGGAGCATGAATGCTTATCTGGGGCACATGTCAGATGGCCTGTTGAGCTGTGTTTTCTCTGTTATATTTTCTGTAAGTAGGAAGATGACTGTTCACATTCAAGTTCTAAATCAGTGTGCATGCGTGCATGTGTGTGTAGGAGAAGGAATAATACCTAACTCTAACATAAAGCTTAAAGTTGAGGTAGGGTGAAGTTTCATGTCCATACTAGCACTCAATTGAGTTGCAGTGTGCTATGGATGCTTATAAAGTTTTGACCCCCTGATCCCTCTAGGCAGAGAGAATGTAGGAAAGGGTAGCTGTCAGGAGCAGAACTCCATTGTGATCCAGGACCTCTAAAACCACTTCAGCTATGGAAAAAGAATAAAACAGTTGGGATTAAGTTTATGGAGGGGATAAGGGGAGTTTTGGCTATCCAGTTAGGGTATGATGTGTGGAGTTATGCTTGTAGTCCCCAGGTTGTGGAGCTGAAAGGAGAGTGTTTGGTTTTTCCCATGCTTTTGGACTTTGCTGATTACCACGTGGGTCTGGGAAGGAGTTTTCCCCACCTCTTGTTGCTACAGGTTTGGGGGTGGGTGCAGTTTACCTTCCTCAAAAGTGTTGGGTGTTGGCTGCAGCCAAGGTTGGGGATTTTGACTGGAGTATGATAATACCCCTTGTGGGACTAACTGGCAGTTCCTGGTTAGAGGGTCTTGCCTCTCTGATCATCATGTTTGGGATGAGAAAGTAATTTTAACCCATGGTTGGACTGGTATGGATTGGCAGGGAGGGCATGGCCCTCTCCGTTGGATCTCTGTGTCATTCAACAACCATTGAAGTGGCAGGAATCTGATAGCCCTAGTCTGAGGTGGATTAACACATGGGCCTGGGCCCAGGGGCCCTCGCCAATAACAGCCCCTTTGGATAAAATCTCTGGCTCCAGCTCAGGGGTTGTGCATGGACAAGCTGGGCCACCACCTGTGAAGTTGCTGTAGAAAGAACCGGCTGGGGCTGGAGACTCCATTGGGACGTGGCCCTGGGGAGCCTGCAGGAAGCACTTGGCAGGAGCTGCAGACAATCTCAGCTACCACTGTCCCTCTGCTCGGCTGTGAGTGCCATGCCTGGGCCCCCAAGGGCACGGGAACACAGCTGTGCCAGCTCCCCTGGGTTTTGCCAAGGGCGGGCAGGGCATTCACGGGGCCAGGTCCTAGGAGTGGCCGTGATCTCTCCTAGCGCCCCCTACCATGTCAAGTTGATGTTAGTGCACCCTCACCATCTCGCCCGCCACGTCTTTGATGTTAGTAGTGTTAAGGGAGGCAGCCTTTTATCCTCTTTGACATGGTACCCCTGAAGTATCCAAGTCTGTGCTCCATCTTAGATGACACTGTGCACTAAAGCCTTAGGGGCTACACTTGGCTCCAACCACCCCTGTACCACGCCCCAAGCCTCGCAGATGTACCGGATGTCGTCTGGTCAGTTCTCCCCTTGGCGCCCTCATGGGCGCCCCTTGGCTTGTCTTGCAATCGCCTGTGGCCCAACGGGTTCCCTGGGCTTGTCTCACAATGACCCGCGCCCTCATGGATGCACACTGAGGCCTTATCCACGACTGTGCCCACTCTTGCTCGGGGCCTGCTCTCGAGACCGTGCCTGCACTGGGGCTTCTCACAATTGGGGCTCAGGTGGCCATAGCCGTGCCTGGCCCCCAAATCCCCTCCTCGGGTCTTAAAGTGAGTGCCCTCTAGGGCTTCTCACCTGCGCCCACTCTGGGCTTCTCACAATTGGGGCTCAGGTGGCTGTAGCCGTGCCTGGCCCCCAAATCCCCTGCTCGGGTCTAAAAGTTCCTGTGGGGCTCAGGCAGCCTTGGCCTTACCTGGCTCCCAAGCCTCTGCGCCCTCTCTCAGGGCTGGGGTCAGTGCACCCCTGAATGCTGTGCCCTCTCTGGCACTGGGGTTCCCACCCTACCGTGGAGCCCCTATGAGGCCTCCTCCAACCCCTAATAGCCTCACCTGGCCCTCTGGTCTTATAAAACTACGAACAGAAAACTCAAGCTTCTGGGCTACAACATAAACTCTAAGCCAACTGGCTAACCATCATTCAAATCCCTACCAGGGCTTCCTCCACCTGGTATCCTCAAGCAGAAGCTGCTCAGGCCATCAGGCTTCTCTACTCTGCTTACTCCAGCAGAGCTCCCTCTTCCTTGGCTGCTAGCGGGGAACTGACTCTCTGGCCTCAGCCTGGATCACCTTTATATAGGTCAGGCCCTGCCCTCTTCTGGTCAGCTGACCAAACTGCAGTTGCCCTGGCAACCGGCACCTGTACCTCTTTATTGGAGCAGGGCATGGGCCCCCGTGGCAGGGGCTCTACCTGCGTTCTGGCCCGGGGCAGTGGGTACTGTGCCCCCTGCCCAGCTGGATCCATGCTGCAGAAGGCCCCAGCATCTTGGCAGCTACCACTTCTGCTGCTTTTCTGAAGGCACAGCTGAGTCAGGGCAGGCAATGCCTGCAGCACACTGTTGACTACTGGAGGGCCTGTGTTATCTTTGCTGTAGAGAGAAAGGTACAATGTCAGTGCAGTCTTACAAGGGGCGCATATACAGAGTGCTTGATATTGGCAATTTTGTATTATGAATGGTTTTCAGCAAAATCTTTCTTTGGGCCCCATACTCCTTGGGCCCAGGGCCTCCAAAATTCTTAATCTGCCCTTGGCCCTAGTCTCGTTCTGCTTTATATGTACAAGGTCCTTGGGCTCTCTCTGGCCCTGACCTCTCATTGAAACCCCTTCCTGGGGCAGCCACCAGGTCCCTGCACTGGGACTAGGTTCCTGCTCTGGCCCCTCTGGGCCGGTTGGAGACCTCACTTCTGGTCTGTCTCGCTGGTCTTCCACTGGGTCTTTTATCCTGAGTCCCTGGGATAAAAGGGAGCTTTTGTTGTCTTTGGGCAATATGCCTTGTAGTTGTGTGACAAGATCGATTTGTGCACGTTTAGAAACAGGTTAGACAAGGATCCTTTTATGGCATGGCTTAGGTAAGGATGATTCTACTTTGAGAAGGGGGCTGGAGTAGATGATCTCTAGAGGTCCCTTCTAGCCCTAGTTTTCTCTGATTCTGTGATTTGTCAGTAACTTCGTCAGTTTGTTGTTTTAGGGTTATCTCACTGGCCATTACTCATCCCATTTGAGTCCTTGTGAAAAAAGCTTATATCTGCTGGGTGAGGAGCAGAGACGGCGAGACAGTGTGCCGGAAGCAGAGCACAGCAAAAGTGAAACTGCGGCGGGCGGAGCCACCGCGGGGAAAGGAAAAGAAAAGGAAAAAAAACCAGCCCTGGGCACGCTTTATGGTGGTGTGCCAGGACCGATTGGTCAGCCACGCCCCTGGAGGTGGTATAAAAGACCGGGTGGAAGACCAGCGGGAAAGACTAGAAGTGAGGTCTCCAACCAGCCTGGAGGGGCCAGTGCAGGGACCTGGTGGCTGCCCCAGGAAGGGATTTTTATGAGAGGTCAAGGCCAGAGAGAGCCCAAGGACTTACTGATGGAGTCTCTGCAGACAACAAATGATCACAGCGTGGACTGCAGCCTGGCAGGACCAAGTAGGGCAGAAATCCATACACAGTTGACTCACAACAAGTACCAAGCCCGAAGAGGGGGAGACACGCTGGGTGACAGAATGGCACTGGATCAGGCAAAACGAGGCAAAATGACACATAAACTAGGCAAAAGGGACATTACGGAGCACTTGGGCTAAAAACACTGTCCCGATCCTATGGCCATAAGTTCAGAGAGCCAGAGCACCAAACCATACGGTATACCAACTCTGACAATAGAAGTGACAACAACTTTGGTTGGCATTAGGTGGGGTGTAGGGGAGGCGGAGTGCCAAACAGGAAGAACAGCTGGGATAACCAAAGGGAGGCGCCAGGAGGGATGGGACCGAACATCTTCCTCCCAAATTATTTCATCAGAGACATGGCAGGCGAGACCCCCTGGGGGGCTGACCCAAGTCGCCCTACTAACAGAACCATTTCTTCCCAAAAGCAACAGCAAGGTCAGAGAGGCACTCCCATACTCAACGCCCAGGTAAAAGGCACAGGAGATTACAGTCCTATTCTCTTCCTCTTCCTCAAAACTGCTGCTTGACTTCATATATGCATTTCCAGTATTGTTATGATGCTATGATTCCCTACAGATTTAAGACACTTATGAGCTCCTGTTCTCCTTCAGGAGACCGAGTCAGAAAATCCTACTTCAGGCTGAGTTCCAGTTTAACAAGTGGTTGGTGGTTTTGTTAGATCCTCAGTTGTGAGTAGTAAACCAGCTGCATTTCATCACTGAGCATATGAGGAGTTGGATATAAGTCATTAATGGAGTCCCTTTTATGTGGTGAAATTTGTGTACTTTGTTTTAATTACACTGAGGAAAAGCAGACATAGTATACAGCACCCTTTAATCAAGAGTTTAATTTTATTTTAAATTATTCAAATTGTTGTGTAATCCTACTACTCTTGCCAACAAAAGATTTGTACTGAAAGATCTAAAGATCTTGAATCACTTCATATGTAACTTTAGACCAACACACATTCCATACTGGCTGCTTATACCCCTTTAGGTATATTTTTATTTATATAATTCTTTGAGGAAATACATTTTCTATTTTTAGTATTCAAAGTTAGTGGCATGCATATGGACAGTAATTCCTTGTCTGTGCTACGTAGTGTTTTGATACAGCACATATCTAAGAAATCCGCCCTTCATCTAGTTCTTTCTATTACCCTGGCCTGCCCTGAGGATGGTACAGGCAGGTCTCTGACACATCTGGGCCAAAATTTGGTCCCGCATTACTTTGTCAATGTACAAACATTTTTTTCCTCCTTTTTCTAAGAAAATTAGTTACTGTAGGAAAATTTGTTCAAAATGAAATGCTAAAAAGGGAAACAGAATGAAAATAGTAAGTATGCTGCTATCCATGTTTTTACCTTCCAGCTGACCTTTTCCCTGCAACCTTTTTCAAAGGATTCAAAGAAAAGCAATGTAACTTTGAAAAATCCTGCAGTATTCGTAGGTTTCAGTGCTTTTCAATGATATAGCAATGTAGTTCTATGGTTTTTAAATATGTTCATCCATTTACAGTATACATATAACTTCATAAAACCTTATGTAAAATAGCTTTAAAGTTTTTACTTAAAACAATAAACAAAGAAGTGGTCTCCTCCCATGCTATTTTCTTCATTAGGAAGAAAGGATTTCCCTTTACTATTGTAAGCTGAAAATATAACTGTGTTGTTTCTGTGGCATAACCAATATGTTATTAACTTTAAATTTGTTTAAAATAAGTTAAAAAAGAAAACTTTTTTCTTACTTAAGATTCAGCATTATGCAGAAAAGGTCTTGTGTTTCAAGTATATGTATGATTGAGAGTCTGAGGAGAGATGGTACTGGAGTTTTCTGGCTTGTTCAGGAAAATCTCTAAACCGCTGAAGCTGAAAATGGAAATCTTTGTTTGAAGTACAGCAATTGTTTGTTTATGACTTTCCTCTCCTCATCTCAATTCTTCTAAATTTTGTCATTTGCATCAAGGCATTGTACATAATTGGAAACATCAGCTCTCTAAGGATTTAACCTTCTACTTCCCTCACTTATTCAGTTTGAGATGCTCACTAATAAATCTTGGTGACTGTCTTTTAGTTTTAGAAAAGGCACATGTGAAGTTTCTGGTCTTGTACTGTTTTTAAACTGGCTAATTGTATGATAGCAAAGAGCTATTGGCTCTGGAATACAAGAATATAACAGTTCTACACATCTCATTAGGCCTTTCAGCTTTACTATACCTTTACTTTACTTATGCATTTATCATTCCTGTTATCTCTGCTTTTGGGGTAGAGTGCAAAGGGACGTTTCAGAAATTGGTAAGTCCTTTTCCATTATGGCCTTTAAAAAATCAGGATTTTGAAAAGCTCAGATGGTTTGAAGATTAGAAAATTAAATATGCTGTCAGGGCCATATGTTTCTAAATTGCTTCAGTGAGTTTCATTCATGGATTAGTGTAGGAGAAAACTCCATAATTGCCTTATAATGCTTTCCCTACGTAGTTTCATCAAAATGATGCTTTGACAGATGGTGAAATGGACTTCAAGGAAGTTCTTTGAGATGCAGAAGTAAGATATATCTTGAAATCTGTTCAGAACTCACTCCCTTGTTCTGTATAATTTTGGAATCCCACATACTTGTACTCCAAGAAGGCTTTACCTAGTCTTGCCCCAATATACTTCTTTGCTCTAACTTTATCTCCTCTCAGCCTGTCTTTCTTAACAGTAAATTTCAGCCTGGGTGCCATGGCACCCCTCCATGGCTGCCGCAGAATGCCATACAGTGTTAAAACTGTTAGGTTTGCAGATATGATAAACCTAGAGATGTCAAAGATAAATCCGTAGTTTTGGTCTTGGAGAGTACTTTGCAACAGAAAAACAGCTCTATTTTTTCTGTAAACAAAAAAAAAGGGAAAAGTAAGAGCTGATATTTTCCAAGGGATGCCTTGAGTCTGGATCCAGGAGTGCCTCAAGTCTATCCAGTAGTGCCTTGAGGCTAAAAACTGGTGTCCTAGAGCTATTGGGAGTGAAATGCAACCAGGAAATAGATTTTTTTGGACATTTTTAGCATGCCTTCTTTGACATTTCAGTGAGGCAGAATCCAAGTTGCTTACGTCTAGCTCTTCTCATCAGTTTGTACCAGGGAAGCATTTACAGGTTCTGTGGCACCTAGGCTGGTACAATGTCTGTATGCAGTACAGTAAGGGAGTAGTTACCTTTTACTGCCCTTGATGTGAATACTTAATTATTCCCAGACATGGACAGGCTACAATCTGGATCTTAGGCCATACATCCCTCAGGCTCAAAATTGTCAGTAAAGCTCTAAATAAAATAATGGCATCTTGTTATAACAGATATTGAATTTGAAATATGGGTGTCTTCTGAGGAAGTTTAACAGAATTCCACTGAAGATAGATCAATGAATAGAGAAAGCATTTTAAAATTATAAGCGCCTATAAGGTTCTACAGGTGTAGATAGGCTTATTGTCACAACAACATTTAAACACACCAATTCTATCCAGTCACTGTGTCAAAGCAAAGAGCAAGCAAGAGAAGAGCCAATATATGAGCAAACTTAAATGTGTACAAGAATTGGATACTAAAATCATGCACCTCCCAAACTGGTTTCTGATTGCCTGACCTTTGGACTTCTAGCTAAGGTGCCTATGAAATATGTCAGTGATCCTTTGTCATAATAAGAAGACAGCTTTTCCTAGGTGAGAACTGGGTTTTATGATACTTTCTCTTGGGAAGAAGAATGATATATTAAACTGGGTACAGGTGGTACTGAAATTTTGTTGTGTGCTCTTTTATTATTATTTTAAAATAAAGCTAATTAAAGATTAATTTGCTTTTCATGTAAGGGTGGAAAAGACTGTATTGATATCTTACATCCTGCTGTAGGACCCGATATAGAAGATACTGGCTATGTTTATTTTCTGCGGGTTCACGTGCTTAAAATTTATTTGAATTTCCCTGCTTTAAGCTTTAGAGTAATAAATGTGAAATAAGTCTTATATTAAACTTCATACTTTCAATAATTTTTACAAATAATTTAAATTTTGCAAAATGAATGCTTATTTACAAAATTCTTTTTATTGAATTTATAATAAATTCACATTCTTTCTTGTAGCTTCTTCATGTGAGTAGATGTATTCTATAGAGTTTAGTTACTCTAGTGATCAAACGTGCACAGTGGGGTTTTTTTTGTTTTTTTGTTTTATGCTTTTTTGTTTTTTTAAAGATCTAGAATCTCTTTGGCTTCCAGAGTTTCATAGATTTTATATAAAGTTCCTTCATGGGTACTACAAACAAAGTATCTTTTTTTAAAAGGCAAAAGTTTTAAACAAGTCTAGCATGGAAAGATTACAGGCAAAAACAAAGCAACCTGCCCCCTTCCTCTCCCCCTCCCCCCCAAAGCCAAAGCTAAACCCAAACTTAGAATTTTTTTTCAGCAACTTCATTGAATTCATTTTACTTTTATTAGTGCTGACCCTGAGGCTAAGTATGTTCAAGTGTTACAATAAAGAGGGTGCTATAATGAAGACTTTTTAAAATAATAAAATGCAGCATATGTGTAAACCATGCAACCTTGTAACAGGAAACTTTATAGGAAGGGTGGACTGTGCTTAACTTTTCTACAATTCTGCTAGAATGAATTTTATTAGGTGCTAGTCAGAAAAAAATTATCAGCTGTGTTTTTATGCTGTAAGGTTAAATGATTCTTATTGACTATGTTTAAATACAGAAGCAATATAAATTTGACTTTGATTTATTGGTTAGGTTGCTTAAGGAGTTGGGTGTTTAACTATGACCTTCCTATTAAATTGCTTCTGGCTAAAGAGAGATTATTCCAAAAGCTTATTCTCTTGTGGTTTTGTTCAAGGGATAAATTCAGAAATCTCTTCTTAATGCCTCCCAACAGAGCATAATTTCAGCAGCTTATTAGTAGTACCTCCTATGACTAGTGGCATTAGAACATCTTCTGTAAGTTGAAAATATGAGGGGAATGGTGAACAAATAAAGGAGGCCATCGCAGTACTGTATTTATCAGAATCTAAGATTACTTTGAAATGAAGATGACCTCCCCCCACCCAGTATTTAAATTCTGTACATGGAAAATTGTAAATATGTTGTTTCCATGTATAGAATCTAGTTTGTTGAAGGTCATCTTTAAAATTCCCCACTGCTACAGTGGGGAAAGCAGTAGCTAGACACCTGCCCCTTTCTCTCCTTGCTGCTCCCCTCCACGTTCCTTCTTCAGCTTTGGGACAGCCTTTGGCTCAGGCCCAGCCCTGTCCTGCATGGCCAGGCTGAAGCAGCATTGACACAGCTCTGAGCTGGAGCAGATAGTAAGTGGTAAGGTGGAGGGGCAAGCTGGAGGTAGGAAGCAGTTGTGGTATTCCCCTTGGCTCTACATTGCCTTGCCCACACTGCATGGAGTCGTTCTGGCCCCGCAGTTGGTGGCACAGCTCTAGCTTTGCTTCCTAACCCGGGGTTGAAGCTAGAGCTGAGCCAGTGCCTGCCCTGGGCCAGTACTCACATCTAAGACATAGCTTCTCTTCCTACTCTGCCCCATGTTGTTTGGGGAAAAAAAACCCTTGTGAATACAGTCTCTCTCATTGGCCTCTTTCCCTTTCTTAAGCCAGTGGGTGAAATCCTAGCTTGCTGAAGTCAGCGATGCCACTTTGGCTCTCTGTTGTTAGGTCTATCATTTATGCTAGATATGCAAAATGGTAATTAAAACAGCAAAATAGTAGCTTTGATAAATAAAATGAACAAAGATAGAAAACTGTAAGGATCCATGAACTTGAGGAGCATCGTATCAAACAGTGATCCTGGGCTTTTGAAATAAAGATATAGATTTTACTTCTTTTAGTTGGATAACTAGGTTGCACAAGTGCTCAACAATATGAAGCACTTGCATAGCAACACCAGAGACACCATCACTGCACTATATCATCTAACAAGCAACCACCTAAAGGCCTAACCCATCCATTTACTATGGAGGAAACTGACAGTAGGCATAGATCTGTTGAAACATGGGAAGTCAGCATGAGTAGACAACGTACTTGCTGAGATGATGCAGTACCTAGGACCCCTTGAAAGGCAGTGGCTCCTGATTTATTTAATTGAATGGTGAGTAAACAAATGCCATCTGTATGGAGGAAGGGAAGAATCACAGTTTACCCCAAACCAGGGAAAGCCCTTTTATCACCAAAAAGTTATAGACCAATATTGCTCCTCAGCATCACCTGCAGACTACGAATGTTTTATCCTGCAATGAATTTCACCCGTGGTAGATTCCAAACTTACATGAGACCAAGCAGACTTTAGATCAGGTTGATCCTGTGCAGGCCAACTACTAAACCGCACACAGCACGTTGAAGATGGTTTGCAACAGAAGTTGATCCCCGGTGCAGCATTTGTTGACCTATCTGCTGCATATGATACTCTCCATCACTGCATCATGATCCACAAACTGTACCTGTACTGACAACTTAGATCTAAGTCAGACCAGCCATAGCCTCTTGGAGAACAGGTGCTTCTATGTGGAATTAAATGGCCAGAAAAGTAGATGGAGCTTCCAAAAGAAAGGCTAACCACCAGGCAGTGTGCACACCCCACTTTTATTCAACATCTACATTAACGATCAGCCACTTCCAGCCAAATGGCCATGTTTCAGCTATGCTAACAATCTCTGCATTACCACACAATAGAAGAAATTTGAGGATATAAAGAAGATTCTGGAGAGGGCAGTGAATGAGATGTCAGATTATTACCTAAATAATTTTCTCAAACCCAACCTGAGCAAAACCCAAATCTGTACTTTCCATCTGAGAAACCAGAATGCAGAACAAGACCTGAATGTCACTTGGGGTGACCAGAGTCTTGAACATCAGAAACACCCAGTCTACTTGGGGGTAATGCTGGGCTGTACACTTAGTTACAAAAATCACATATTGAATACCAGAGCCAAAGTCAACACATGAAACAACATTTTGCATAAGCTTGCAGATTCAAAATAGGGAGCACATTCATCTACCCTACACACTACTGCCTTAGCACTTTCTTACTCTGGCTGAATATACCTGCACTACCTGGGGATGCTCAAGTTCCTGTAAACATATTGGCAGTGCCCTAAATAATGTGTGCAGAATTATAATAGGCTGCCTAAGACCTACCCCAGTTCCTTGCCTATATGCACTATTTGGCATAGTGCCCCCTTACATCAGGAGGAAAGTAGCAGTCGACATTGACTGCCAGGAACAAGAGTCAGACAACTGCTACCTGCTTTATGGACATCAACCAGCACACTCTTGTCTTTCATTGAGAAATAGCTTTTTGTCGTCTATCATACCATTGCCCACACCACTGGAACCAGCAAGAACTATGCTCTGGCAAAAAGACGAGAGATGGGAGAAACTAGGTAACAAAGCTGCTGAATGCAGCTGACAAGGAATTAGACCCAGTGAGGAGTTAGCATCCGGCTTCAACCACAAATGGCACACATGACAGAGCCTGAACAGATTGAGAGGTGACTCTTGGCAAATGCAACTTTTTAATGAAATCATGCAGCCTCTATGCAACCAACCAATGTGCTTTGTCAGGAGAAGCAAACCACAGATAATCTGAGATGTCCTGTATCACCACAGTGCACCCCAGAATATTGGGCAACACCAACACTAGAAGCAGTGTCCTGTGCAGAATTTTGGGAGCAGACCATATAGAAAGGTTGGGCTGGAGATGCAATGAAGAAAACTAGAGATTACCTGAGAGAGGCAGTTTATTAGAGAGCCTGGCAGATAGTGCATAACTTCCAGATCCTGAGGAATTTGGTGCTAAACCTTTTTTAAAAGAAAAAAACCCAAAACATTTCTTTTAAATTTTTGTCAGGGCTCTCAGTCCTCAATAAGTGAAATTGATTAATACCTGCCTCCATTATTATAGAACTTTTTCAGTTTCTTAAATTATTTTGGGCTTATTTAGCCCTTTGAGAATGAAAGTCAAATTCTTTTAAACTTTCATGATCAATTTTTATTTTCCAAATCTTTTATAGATTCTGTAGGTAACTGGTATACTGCTCTCTAATTAGTCTTTAAAATGTGGTATCCAAATGTATATGATAATTATACATTAATAATATGATATGACCTTTTGTAGTATTCCAGTAAAGGACTTACCAGTGTCACATAGAGCAATAGTTACCTCATTTGTTTTTTGATATCGTGGGCTTTAATGATGATCCAATGTAGCGTTTGTCTTTGACTAGTATTTAAATCGTCATCCCACTTGGATCCCTAGATTCTTTTCTATAGTACTACAGCCTAATCAGTCAATCTTCCTCATTAATTTCCTGTGAGACAATTGTATAAATTATATCAATGTTCTTCTAACGTTTGGAAATGTTACCAGTTATTTTATTTATTTATTATTCTGTTATCCTGTCACAGAAAAAAAAGATTTTCAATTACTTTAAACTTTTCGGTACCACATAATCATTTACATACAGATTTTCTTATCAAGTGGTCCAGCAACTTACAGCTATTAGATTTACTTGCTTCTCTGCAGTTCCTTCAGTTTTTTCCTTTCCCCTTAGGAATACATACTTCTTCTCTCTTCTAAATCTTTGAAATCTATCTTCAGTGGGCCCACAAAGAAGTCTTACAAAGACACTGTTACACCTTCTCTTAATTTTTTCAGTGACCATCTATTCAAGTCTGTAGAACTGCTTTTCTTGTAATACTGAACCATCTTTTTTTCTTTCCTTTTTTTTTCTTTTGCAAGTTCTACTCCAGTCAGGTTGTTTGGGGAGTTCGGGAGGCATTTTGATTAACTTACTTTGTAAAGAGAACCTGTATTTTGGAAGACTTAATAGAAAGATTACTTTTGGAATAGAGAATTCAAATCTATTAGTTTTCATTTTGTTGTAATGAAAATTGGGGTCAATGAACAGTATTATGTGCAGAAAATGGGAATAATGAATGCAGCAATTCTGTATGGAAGAGTGTAGGAAAGGAGTATATGGAAGAAAAAGAAGAGGAAAAGCCATAACAACATTCCTTCCTCTCCCTCCCTCTCTTACCGCCTCCAACTGAAACAACTGGTACAAGAAATTTGTGTGAGGTTTATTTATTTTTCCTCATATTTGGGCCTTATATAGTTCTTCTGTTAGTGAAAAACGTAGTGGCTGAAAGTGGTGGAAAACTTTTCTGTTTTTGATACAATTTTTTTCCAAGGGAAAGCTTTTATGAAAAGTTTAGGGGTTTTATAAATAAAATCCAGCAGACCCAAACAAGGTAATTTTCATGCCTCTTGTGACATTTTTTTTTGTTTATAAAGAATGCCTTGTACGTTTGGGATGTTGCACCATGGATATCTGTCCATTCTTCACAAAGCAATACCTGATTATGGGAATTAATGTAGGATTGAAAGAGAAATATTTTACTTTGCTGATGACACAGCAGTATTTAGTTCCACTAGTAAAATATTATTTATAAATGTAACTGAAGTTTTTTATGTTCTTAACTTTTTTGGAAGTAAAACCTGAACATGAAGTTAAACCTTTAACTACTAAAAAATGTGCTATCAAGATTGTTTTCAAAGTAGATAATTTTACAGTGCTTTTAACTGAGAGAAACTTTGTTTAAACACTAGGGTTAAGTTGGGTTACTACATGAGAAGCTAAGCATATGGAAATGAGCAGCCAAGTCTCAAAAAGGAGAAGAAAAAACAAGTCTTGAAAAAATTTCCTTTTTTAAATAAAATACATTTAAGTTACTGTCAATTTACAGAGCTAATTAAATATTGATTTTTTTTTTGCAGGGGGGGGTTGCTGAAGTACAATGCTGCTTTACACAGAATGATTCAGAAGAATATTTTGCTACAAACAGTTTACTTACTTCAGTAATGGGGTGATCATGCAAAGCAAACCCAAAACGGATATATTTTTTTAAGTGAAAATCTGGTACACATCATTTTCCTGGATGATAGTGGTAGGATTACAATTCAATATAAAACTTCAAAAGATCTGAAACATGTTGCAGGATTATCAAACAACAGAGTTTGAGATGTGGCCCTTTTTACTTATTTTAAAACAAAAGATAGTTTCAGTAAATTTTCAAAAAGTTTCAAGTTATAAGAGTTGTAGTTTCATAGTTGGTAGGGTTGGAAGGGACCTGAGCAGGTCATCAAGTCTGATCCCCTGCCATGGCAGGAAAGAGTACTGGGGTCAAATGACCCCGGCCAGGTGTTCATCCAGCCTCCTTTTAAAGACTCCCAGGGTAGGAGCCAGCACCACTTCTCTTGGAAGTTGGTTCCAGATCTTAGCCGCCCTGACAGTGAAGTAGTGCTTCATGATATCTAGTCTGAATCTACTCTCTGCCAGCTTGTGACCGTTATTCCTGGTCACTCCTGGCGGTGCTTGGGGGAACAGTGCCTGCTGATCCCCCCTGACTAGTTTATAACAGGCCACAAGATCCCCCCTCAGCCTTCTCTTGTGGAGGCTGAACAGGTACAGGTCCTGTAGCCTCTCCTCATAGGGCTTGCCCTGCTGACTCTTGATCATGCGGGTGGCCCTCCTCTGGACCCTCTCCACATTGTCCACATCACTCCTGAAGCACGGCATCCAGAACTGGACACAGCTGTGACCTGACCAGTGTCGCATAGAGGGAGAGGATCACCTCCTTGGACCTGCTTGAGATGCATCTGTGGATGCATAACAAGGTGTGACTGGCCTTCCTGACTGCATCCCCACTCTGTTGGCCCATGTTCACATTGGCTTCAGTAATGACTCCAAGATCCTCTGCCTCTGCACTGATGACAAGGGAGTTCCCCAGTGTGTAGGTCTGCTGCTGGTTCAGTACGCTGCACTTGTCAGTGTTGAAACCCATCCTGTTCTCATCCACCCACCCCTGTAACCTGTCTAGGTCTGATTGCAGCCTATTCCTCCCTTCTAGCATGCCCACTTCTGCCCACATCTTAGTGTCATCAGCAAATTTGAACAGGGTGCATTTTACCCCTTTGGCCAAGTCACCGATGAAGATGTTAAACAGTGTGGGCCCGAGGACCGAGCCCTGGGGAACCCCACTGCCCATACCCCTCCAGGTCGAAAATGACCCATCCACCACCACTCTGAGTGTGGCCCTCCAGGCAGTTAGTGATCCATTTGACTATGTAGGCATCGACACCAGTCTCCTAGTTTTTTTTAATGAAAATGGGGTGAGAGGCTGTGTCGCAGGCCTTCCTAAAGTCCAGAAAGACTATATCCACTGTGACACCTGCATCCAGGGATTTGGTGACCTGGTCTTAGAAGGTGACCAGGTTGGTCTGACAGGACCTGCCTCTAATGAACCCATGTTCTATCCTTTGAAACTGGTGGAAGTGATACAGATAGAGTATTGCAAATCTTGAATACTAATTTGTTTTTGACTACTGGAATCTTAGAATATTGTTATGTATCTTTTATAATTCCTATGTATCTTTTATAATTCCTTTTATAATTTCTTAAGAATGTTAATTGATTCAAGGAATTTAATTTTAATTTCTTGAAGAAATTTTTAGGACTTGGTTTTCTTGCTGACATGTCACTGATGACTTTAACTTAAATTATGTATGCTGTGCTTTGGAAAGGTGATGCAGAGGAGGACTCTGCTGAAGTAGTGTGTCTGTAGCAACAGAACGACAATACTAACAATAGTAATTAATGTTTTCATTGTCTAAAGTATACCAGGAGTTTTGCAAAGTAAACAAATATGACATGGTTCATGTCTAGAAGAGCTGATAATCTTATACTAAGCATGATTCAGTGATATGAAAGTAACACAAATAAATGAAAGATGGTGGACTAAGGAATGATACGGGTTACAGCAGTCTTGCAAAACTGCTGTGAACATATAGCTATCTCAAAATTAAATGTACTTACATGCCCTTTAACTTGGTGATTGATGATGACAAAATGCATG
Organism: Crocodylus porosus; assembly: GCF_001723895.1. NCBI lineage: Eukaryota > Metazoa > Chordata > Crocodylia > Crocodylidae > Crocodylus > Crocodylus porosus. The sequence continues at coordinate 85,504,202 of NW_017728886.1, forward strand.
AAATCTCCCTCACCCATCAAAAACAATAACTGATTTTGGGTGTATGGGCAGAGGTACTTTCCAAGGCTGGGTTACATTAATAAGCATGTGTAATTTCAGGTAATACGCTTCCTGCCCAGTCTGACCACATGAAATAACAAATTGCATGTTAAATCCGTGGCTTTTCTGCTCAGACTGCCAGCAAGGAGACCCATGGTGATGGTGCCTTTTTTGTTTCAGTTGTAATCCACCAAAGCCTTTAATTTTGGCTACCAAACATCTATTAGTTCCTTATATCAGGCCTAGAAAGTAATAGCAGGCAATGTTACAGTGATTTATCTATTTCTTCCATTTTGTTTCTGTCTAGCCACACTGTATGATGTGTTTCTAATCATAGGCGTCTTTGTTAGAATATTAAAATCCTGTATTTCTTATTTTTATTTCTACCTTAAGACAATACATTATAAATGGCTTTTAATGAGCTCTTTGATTATATACCATTTACTTCTATGTAGCGGCAATTATACACAACATTTTGGATTCTATTTCCCCCTGTTGTGGAAGTAGGAGAGTCTTCCTTTTTAGCCTAACAATCTAGTGGTTATGGCACTTGGCCAAGGAGCAGGAGATGCAGTCTCTAGGCCCCCTCTCTCAGAGTAGGCAAGAAAATGTTAGATTTCTCTTTCTATATAGAGATTTTCTTTACATTCCTTTCCTTTTCATCCCATTCTCTGCCTGCTTAATGGCCCACACTTCAGTAATCTATATTCCTAGCAGAGGTGCACTCCAGTATAACTCCTACCAGAGCCTGTGTATATTGTTCCTTGCACTGTCTAAGAGATTGTTGGTTATGCTTAAGAATAATGTTGGGCTATTCTTGGTCAGTGATATAAAACATTTTCCCCCTTCCTTCCTCCTGTGTGCTTAGAGCTCTGCCTTGGCAGTGGAGTTAGCCCCTGCTGGTCAGGAATGAAAGGAGCTAGCTGAAGTCCTTGATGCAGATCTCCTTTGTGATGGTGCATTGTGCTGTTACTAGACCACCAAGTTAGTCTACCTGGTAGTCTTTTAGAATGCACACTGACACACATTTCCTGTTTTCAGCTAGGGAAGTAACCTAAGACTTGTTTTTTATTAGATCGAGGTTGCTTTAAGCAGTGCCTTAACATACTTTCAAATGGTTTTTCCATTAGTCAGGAGCAGTTCCTGATTGTCCCACGCTTATTTTGCTTCAGGAGATGCACCCAGCTGTGAGCTGAGCTCTTGAACAGGAAGCAACTTAGTACACTCCATTCAGAGAGAAATTGGGGAGGAGAGGAACTCAACGATAAAAATAATCCTGTTTTCTCATGCCAGGGCAGGTCACTGCAGTCTTCCAGCCTGTTGGAAAGTGTGGCTATAGTTACCTGTATACTGTATTGCTCCGTTTTCTCAGTGTAGGTTGACTGTTGCCTATGTAATTTAAGGCATATAAAACTAAATGAAAATGTTCTTGTGCCCTTAGATTCAGTGTTATCTTTGGGGGGTAGGGGTGCAGAATGCAACTCTTATAGCAATTATTCTTATTTTCACTGCTATTCTTTTCACATACATACTTTGACTGGAGGTTTTGATTAACATTTTCATGTTTGCTGGTCTTAAAAGAAATAAAAAAGATAAGTTTATTCTGATTTGTATAATGTATTGCTTTTGCTGCTGCAGGTTGCATTAATGAATTTCACATGGTGCTCAGGCTTTGTGATTACATATTGCATTAATTTTTTTTATGAAAATGCTTTGGTGCCAGAGAGAATGCTGAGAGCACAGGAAATTATTAACATGCAAAAACTTGAGATCCAAAATAACGTTAATTAAAATCTTATTTCAGAGAGCCACCACCCAACTTCTTATTTTGGCTTTGTGTTAACTTTAAAAAAAAATTTGGTTTCTTTAAAAAATAAAAATAAAAAATATGAAGTGTGAAGTAAGTGTATTCATATCCCATTATAATAATGAGATCTGCAAAACAACAGTAGCTGAACTAATGTTTAAAAGTAACACTTGCTGGCTGAAGGAGATTCCTCTTGAGGCACAGGCTGCTGAAACTCTGCAAAGTGTATTCAGAGTACACTAAGTAGTTCCATCTGATCTGCAGAAAACACTATGGGTTACATTTTCACTTTATAAATATGTCACTGGCAAAGCCAGCTAGCTGCAGTGAGCTTTTTTGAAATGGACATTTCTGGCTTAAATTTTGGAAGACTGCATTTTAAAGTGAAACATAAAAACCCTATTCACTGGTTGCACATTAAAAACAAATGGCCAAGGGAAACGAGATGAACCATAAAAAGTTTGAAAATGAAAAAAACTTTAATTTTATATGAACTATTTAATTTTGCTTTACGTATAGTAATTTTAACAATTGAAATTTAAATAAAACAAGACAGTTACAAACACAAATTTTAAAATAGATGTCATGTGAATAACAGAGAGAATGCAAGAATGACAAACCAAAGGTTTAATTGTCATTTACTACCTGGTGTTGTGCTGTTGAAGTCAGTTGGAGTTGCCACTGACTCAAATACTGCTGGATCAAGCCCTAAATATACTAAAACATCCATTTTACTACAACTGAATTAAATATAGTGTAATATCTGTTCTGATTGCACTGAAGTACTTGCTGTATTTATTCAAACACAAGGTGAAGTTTCTTAATTCTTGGCGTGGGGAAGACTTTTCTTGGATTTGAATACTGGGCTGGGGCAGGTGGTGCCTGAGCTCTGCTTACAGGCATGGTGCGGGGTGGGGCATGTAGGTCATATGCACCTTGGGGCAGGTTGCAGGGGGCAGTCGCAGGCAAAGGGGGAGCACATGGTGAGGGGGGGTGGCAAATGGCAGGGGGAAACATGCACAGCCATGGGGGGGAGGCCACATAGTGGGGTAGGGGCAGGGGTCTAGCCCCTTGCCCCCTGCCACAGCAGTGGCAGAGAGGACAAATTTAAGATGACCTTCCACTAATTAGAGTCTATACATGGAGAATTCCAACACATTTATAATTTTCCATATGTAAACTGGAGGGGTCAGATTGAGTTATCGGGAAGTGTCATATTAAATTCATAGATGGGTTCAAGTTAATATGGTATATCTGTAATGATCGTTTTAATAAATATTTATTACTGTAATAACATGAAATGCTCCAGCAATGATAATTTTTGTATGTAGGGGTACATTTGTGAACAATAAGGATAAATATACTGTCCCCGTTTGCCATTAGATATATGCATATATGCAAGAGTGTTTAATAAATCTTGTTTTAACTTAGTGATTTTTTTAGTGTCATGATGCAATAAATTGACAAGTAAATTTTATACTTCATCACTTATGAGATCAAATCTTATTGTTACTTAGCCTAACATCTTTTTGAACAGTAAAGACCTGTGTTTTAATCTATCACTGCAACTAAAGCAGCCTTATCAATGTTGTTGCTGCCTACTGTAGGATGGTGTGAGAATGGTGTGACAGACACATAAATAATGCGTTAATTAAAATGAAGCCTTGGTGTTTTACTGATTTATTTTAGGAATATATGTAAAATACTCTTTCCCTAGTAGGGAAACATATTTTATGCTGCAATATGTTTTCTAGTTTCTCAGTTTAGTGACATTGAATGAATTATTGGTCACATCTACAACATTTCAAAGAATAGAGTTGCAACATACACAGAGATTGATATAATTTGTATTGCAATTTAGCAACGCTTTGTTTAAAATAAAGTTTAAAAAAAATAAATTTTGCTTCTAACATC